>NC_081789.1:2342189-2665522 GCF_963082965.1 Carassius carassius | reverse complement strand
AATAACCATGTAGTAATAATGTCTATCTCAGCCTCTAACTTCTAAAAACAAGTCCTTCCTTGTTTGGGACCTGTGTAACAAAAAATGTTTTGCTATACTTTGCTATAAATACATTTACTACAAAATTTTTGCCAAATAATAATCATGCTTTTTATTAATTTTCACAAAAGCCATAATTATATATACTGTATTATATATACTGTATTATATATATATATATATATATATACTTAATTATAAGATAATTATGTCAAAAAGTCATTGATGATGAAAAAGTCAAATAAAAATAAATTATGGAAAAATAAAAATTAAGAGATCAAGTCATATTTATGAATAAAAAATACAAATTATGAGCTAAAAATGCAATTATGAAAAAACATCAACTTTATGTCATAACTTATATTTTGTAATTATGACTTTTTGAGCCAGTTGCGCTCGTGCCATGACAGATTTGCTATTTACACAGCGGAATTTTGAAAGCGCAAAGACAGAACGCGTCTCCGAGATGAAACGGAGCTGCTCGTGTGCGAGCAAATAGATAGCCTAATTCTGACACATGCGATGAATATTCATTATGACATGTAGGCATATATATATATATGTATATATATATATATATGTATATATATATATATATATATACAGTATATGTAGAATTTTTTTTTGTAGGCTAATTAAATATATATTAAATATATATATATATATATATATATATATATATATATATATATATAACATATATATAATTAGCCTACAAAAAAAATTCTACATATAGTGTATATATATATATATATATATATATATATATATATATATATATATATAAAATTAGCCTACAAAAAATTCTTATGCATTGCAATCTTTTAATTTTTAATATTTGGCATGTTTGTGTGCTGCTGTGTGCCTGTGTTAAATAAACAGCATGTACGTTCTTTAAATAACAAAGAAAAAACATTGCGCCAGACTTTAGACCAGGTTTGAGTTGGTGTATGGTGTAGTCTATTTTCAGCTCCTTAAAATAGCAATGCGCCTGAACACACCTCTTTTTTAGACCAGCACACCCATGGGCGCAAAATGCATTTGCTAATTACATGACTTGGCACTGTATGGGAAAATGCGAACGGCGCCGGACTGAAACTAACAATGGGTCGCATTGCGCCGGATGTATTATAGGTCCCAGTATGTCAGTTTTAACTTTTTATATGTCATTTAATTATGACTGAGCTGTGGTTTCGTCATTTTGTTTCATAATTATGATACACTAATTTTTGAAAAAAAATGAGCTTCCATATCAAGCTCATGTTTAAATAACTGAAAACAATTTTGCTAACAGTATCTACACAATATCTATTGATGGCTGTGCAGTATGTAGTGTTTGGGATCAGTAATTTGAGAGGTTCCACATCACTGCCTGCTTCCTAACAGTGTGTTTACACTGACAGCAATGAAATCACTGGAGCTCAGCATCTTGATGGACTGTTGTTTGCTAACGGCTGTCGATTCTACTCAAACTATATCACAAGGCGGATCATCACAGCTGCCCTGTCTGCACTCCCATAGGTGGTTGCTAGACAATCTCATTGTGAATCTGCACAACATTCTGTTTTGATGTTTATGACTCAGCAGCTCTTATTGAAAATGGTCATTGCTTACGTAGCCAGTGGGCAGCTTTTTCTTGTTTGCATGAGCGTACCTGAGCAGACCAGTTCCTGCTCCATCACCCCACAGCCCAGCACCTCCAACCAATCATCCTGGAAGCGCACCTCCATCTCGAAAGAGGGATGTGTGAAAGGGAAGTAGCAGTCCACCCAGCGGATCTCCAAATCTGCAAGACAGAAACAAACAGATGGATGAGGAGAACTGGACAGAGGAAGTGAGGAAAAACAAGTGCGAACATCACAGGATTCCTACCTTCCCCAAAAAGGTGTCGCATGAGGCGAGTGAGAGCCTGTTTCAGATCGAACTCCACAAGTTTGACAGCCTCCAGCGTGTGTGTCTCCTGTTTCTGAGGCGTGCGGCGGCCACCGCTCTCAAACAAAGACAGCTCCTCACCATTCTCCACTCGAGCAAACAGCTATTAGAGAAGAAAAGGTTTGAAAAAACCTTTAACTGCACTCGGAAAGATTACATTAAGATTTCATCATGACTCCTCTGACACTTTCTTGCAGTCTGGATGCTTGAAATAAACTGCTTTTTCTACACAGATAAGTGGTGTGGGGGTGGCTCTGACAGGTATAAACTATTGAGGACTGTTTTAAAGGTGAAGTTTTGATGCCTTAATACTTTCGTCTTTCTCAGTTTAAGAGGAAAAATCCTTCAATGAAGAGTCACTGAAACCAAATGGACAAAAGAGTAGTGGTCGACCAATATATCTCCAAGACCGATATATCGGCCGATATTTGGCATTTTTCAAATATCGGCATTGGCCGATTAGTTTTTCTGCTTGGCCGATGTGTTCGAGGTGGTACTTTTATTTTGACGGTGCTGAGAGCAGCAGTGCCTGAACACACAGTGCTCACAATCTCTCTCTTGTTTGTCATCGTCGTTAACAGTTCTGTCTAATACGGATAGAAGTCTGTCTAATAATCAGATAGAAAGGTAAACAAAGGAATTAATGTATACAAAAACTATTATAATTATTGTTTTTATATTAGGCCTATTAGTAATAGAAAGGCAAACAATATAATACTTTTCTTGTTTGCCGTCAGCATTAAGCAAATACGCATTTATATAATTTAAACAAATCTTTGAATGACTAATGAACATTTAATTTCACAAACCTTACAAACTTAGTAGAATCCACCTGAGATCTTGTGAAGTGTGTATCAGCATGATCACGTGTTCTCTGTGTGACGGTCGGTCTGTGTGAATTGAGTGCTTTAAACTTTAAACTTGTGATTTCAAATTGTACTGCATACTGAATATGCTCACTGTCATATTCATGTCATTTTCTCTGTGTGCTGTATGTAAAATGAGGGTTACCCTGGCTTTATTTTAAAAATATGATTCCCAGTGCACACAAACTTACCAGAATACTGTGTGCCATGTTGATTACGGTGTTGATTTTTAATCCATTGTAAAATGATTTCAAATTTCTATTATTTTTAATAATAATAATTTTTTAAAATCATATCGGCCCCCCCTGCTTTCCAAGATATCAGCATCGGCTGTCGAAAAACGCATATCGGTCAACCACTACAGAAAAGCAGTAGTATTATCTATTTTAGTAGAAAAATGTATGGCCAGTTGTTTCTGTGTTCATCGGTTTTTGATTAGATGAAGGCAAAAGTGGATGAAATAGTTGGAAAAGTCCTGCATGTGTCACCAGAGAGAAGTCCTTTGTTTTACCAGAACACTGAGAAAGTAAGGCCTCCAAAAAAACAGATAGCTAGATAGATAGATTCAGAACACCATTCTAACCTCATGGTTTGAGAAAAGCCGCACTCCTTCCATCTGATGGAAGACAGGATAATGGTTGGAGTCAATCTCATCTCGTCTATACACATCTCCAGCCAGCAGGAAGTGGTCCAGACCTGAGCGCACCAGCTCCTTCTGATGGGCGGAGGTATGGGCCCGCAGCATGTGTGTGTGGTTCAGGTAGTAATTATCTCCTTTTTTCCGACTGGGATGGTCTGGAGGAATGAGCAGACTGTCGAAGTTCTGCTCCACTGTCACCACTGGACTGAGGTTGTCATGTACGGAGAAGAGCGGGTTTCCTGTGCGTCCGATGTAGGAGCGGTAGAAATGGTATTTGATGCGTTCTTTAATAAGCCACAAGGGGTGGTGCGGTCGGTTGTGAAGCTGGCAGCCAACTTTGGACAAGATTTTAGCTGTCACATTGGTCATGTCATCTCGCTGGTAGACATGGCTGAAAACTTCTATTGAGTCTTCAGTAATCCGTGGCCGAGGAGCAGAGCCGTCTGTCGACAGACCCCTGCAGGGGTGGAGTTTGTGGGACAGGGCGAGAGAACCGGTCAGTTGGCAGTTAGCTGACCAGTGACGGATGTGTTTGAGGAGAGTCTTGTAAAACGTCATCGTAGCTGATCCACAAGTCTGTATGAAAAGAAAGGAAAACTTTCATATGTGAACTCCTCAATGGTTTCAAAGTGAATAACAAACAGTGGTAATGGGAAAGAATCAAGTGATACAACTATTTAACTAGCAAGACTTGTATTTGGTTGAAATACAACTATTTGAAAATCTGGAATCTGAGGATGCAAAAAAAACTAAATACTGAGAAAATCGCCTTTAAATTTATCCAAATGAAGTTCTTAGCCATGCATATTACTGATCAAAAAATAAGTTTTGATATATTTATGGTAGGAAATTTCCAAAATATCTTCATGGAACATGATCTTTACTTAATATCCTAATGATTTTTGGCATAAAAGTAAAATTTAAAATTTTGACCCAAACAATGTTGTTGTTTTTTGGCTATTGCTACTTATACACCCCCAGAGACTTAAGACTGGTTTCGTGGTCCAGGGTCACATTTGGTTACGACCACTTTTCATGGATCAATCAGTTCATGTAATCAACATTGATCAACCATCTACTGATCAGCAACCCACTGACTGGTAGATTTTCAACAAAATGCTAATGCTACATGACGCAAATACATGAACCCATTTGATGTCTGCTACTGTAACCTCTCTGCTTCCTCTGTATTGCTCTGGCAGTAAATGCTGTTCTCAGGCATGCTGGGTATTAGTCGAGCAGTGTGAGAGTTAGATTACGTTACTGGGATGTCAGATGAGCTCGTGCACAAGGGACTTAACCTGAGAAACCTCTGGTGAGATGTGCGGTGCCTGTTCTAACTTGTGACATAGGAAGAGAGGCCCCTCGAGAGAGATCTGAGATCTTGCCCTCACAAACACACAGACAGAGAGACACACGTTCATCTCATTGTCTTTGCTGCAGCACACGACACATTAACGCAAGATCTTATATCCATCAGACAGCAAGCACAATCTGGGGTGTCATAATATAGCCTACTGTGCACGTGATTTATGGGGAGTGCAGTGTAATTGAATTAAGGGTGGTCCCATCTCTTTGATTTCCTCATTTTGTTTCCTTTTCTCTGTTCCTGACAAGCTCAGTCCTCTTTTTATTGTTCATAGCCTCACAATGAAGAACTGTGGTGGAACAGTGACCGTTTTCAGAGGGTAATACCACAATTTTGGATTATTATCTTAATCATAGTACCATAGTATTTACATGGTCAAATGTTATGACCATGGTACATCTACTAAATGTCATAACCCTAATGTCAAGACACCTTAAAGGATATCATTGTACAAGTATGGCAAATGCTATTCACATGATATATTTTCCAATTAAATATATGGTACTTCAAAGTAATTCGAGCAAATTCCTTAAACATGGCATTGTATATCAGAGTACTATAAAGAATACCATGGTTTACTCTGGCACATGGTATTCCCATTGTATATATCCAAACACTTAAAAACAATAACAATTCATTACAATGGGAAACCAAGGTATATATCATAGAATACCATGGTACTACTATGGTGCATGTTGAAAAAACCATGCTATTCTTGCAATGGCATTTTAAGGTAATATTCTTCAAATAATGGTAAGACTTGTATGTTTGGTATGAAACATGTCCCAAAAAACAATAGTTTTTGCAAGTTTTGTTACTGTCCATTCCAGTCACCTTATTTGGGAGTTTCTGTAGTATGTGGCCTTCTTTTCCTTTTCTGGCCCCCATTAAGTCTTTCACCCCACTGCATCCCTTTTTCTACACAGCCCTCTCTCTTTCTCTCTTAGAGAGCATTTAGCGGGCTGCAGGTTTGGCTCAGGTGCTGGATTTTCTGAGGACACAGTGGAGAGAAGGGATGTATTTATCCCAGACTAACAGTTCTTCTTTCTCTCGGCTTATCGCAAATATTTGCTTTGGCCAAGCAATATTTTTTGAGGAAGAAAGAAAAGACAGACTATTTTTTTCCTTCTTTCTCATCACTCTTTTTCTCTGGATCCAGTGAGCAGCACAAAATAGATGCACTGTCACTCTGAGAGACTTATGAACTCTCAGGTACATGCATGCTGTCAATACTAAGAGCGTTAGGAGAAGCTGCAGGTACAAAGAGAGTGTGTAGCACTGCAGTGTCACTGCAGTATGGCAGTGCTCAAGATGCTGCTCCAGTTAAGACCTCAGGGAGTGTATTTCAGTGAGGATGCTATTTTGATAATACACTACCAGTCCAAACATTTGGACACAATTGAATGAATTCAAGTATCGCAGGAAATTTAGTAGTACAATAAATAAATAAATAAAAAGAATCCTGTTTTCACCACTGAATAGAAATATTTTTTAGTAATTGCAACTTTTATCTCACTATTTTTTTTTCTTGCAAATTTTTTGTTTCAATTACAGTTTTGTCAGAACTGTGGGATGTTTTACTTTAACTCCAAGTTATACATTTAGAATTGCGTATTTAAAACCTCACAATTTCAAGAAATAAATAATTGTGTGCTAGAAACTCTTGTGATTTAAAAAGTCAGAATTGCAAACTCTGAACTTGTAAGTCTGAGAAAAAAGTCAGAATTGCGAGATGTAAACTTGCAATTCCACAGTGTAGTTACAATTAGTTATAAGTTGTAAAGTCAGAATTATGAGACTTAAATTCATAAGTCTGGTGAAAAAGTCTGAATTGTGCGATGTAAATTTGAAATTCTGAGAAATAAAGTAACAATTGTGCAAAATAATAAAGTTAATATCTTTTTTCTTTTTTTTTTCTTTTTCTATCTCACAATTCCGACTTTAGTTCTTGCAATAGCAAGTTTATATCTTACAATGCTGACTTAAGAATTCAAAATTGGGAGTTAACATCTCTGAGAAATTCTGAGAAAAAAGTCTGAATTGCAAGTTTATATCATGCATTTCAGAAGTCAGAATTGTGAAATATAAATATTAAAAAGTCTGTGAGTGACCCTGGCAAAGAAAATATTAGTTCAGCCAAGGAAACTCCCTCATGACCTGGAAATACTACAGTATATCTGAAACTATCATTTGCATGGATTAATCATTTTATCTACTACTATTACTTTTGTTGTTATTAAACCAATCCAATTATCTTTTATTCATTGACAGAAACAGGCTTCCATTTACAATTGTTTTTAGTAAAACTTTGCACTGTAAAAATGTAATTATGACCCAAAGAGCCAACTCTTTTTCTAGGTTTAAACATCTAGATTTTATGAGGACATAGTATGGTACTAAAATGATATTCTTGAAAAGAACTGTGGAGTACTCTATGTAAAGTAAACACATTTCCCAGGTTTATGTGAAATGAGGCAAAAGTTTCAACTGTATTCCCATTCGTATTTAAATTTGTCAGATCTGTAACAGTTTGCTGAATAGATGCTATCACATAAAAGGTAAAATAAAAACACTCAGTAGATGTGTCTCTACTGGTTAAATACAGATTTCACAGTGTAATATTTGGCATTGAGTTAAAAAAGACGGTGCTTTTAACAGCAGTGCTCACTGGGTCTCATTATAAACTGAAGGTCATGTATTTGGCCTCTTATTTCTCAGTGCAATATTGCTTTAAAAGCCAAATTCATCCATTTTTGACTTCATGGTTTGTGCATAGCGAAATGCAAATGCTTCAACAACAGCTGCGGGGCAATCTAGTTTTATTAGAGCAGAGGCGATAATGATGACCAGGGTCTGAGAATTATCATAAATTATAAAAAATCCTGTTTGTCCTGATCCATTGAGCATGTTGCTAACCTGAAGAAGCCCAAATCTCACTAAGACTCTGAGTCAGTACACACATACATCATTTCCAACATGAAGGCGGCAAAAGTGCTGCCACCACGCATTTGTTTGTACCGGTACACAGTAATTAGAACTCTTAGTGTCTTGGCTAATAAGAATAGTGTGGCATTGTGCTCAGAAAAAAATTAGTTCACCCAAAAAGCTCATCAAAATAGATTTTTGGAGACATTGTATTACATCACCGTCTTAGCCATGGATGCTCTGAAGTGAATGGGTGCCGTCAGAATGAGAGTCCAAACAGTCCATCATAATCATAATCCATAATAACGCTTCCTCCAGTGAAAATATCCTATCCCTTGTTGTCCTCTAAGTTCAAAAAACTGTTCTGGACTGTTTTCGCTTCATTACAACAGTGTTTGATCTGTGCAGATTTCTCTCCTGATTCAGATGAGACAAGTGTTTTCACCAGAGAAAGCAATATTATGTATAGTGGACTTACAAAAATTATATTTTGGTTTCATAAGACATTAACTGATGGACTGGAGTGGTGTGGATTACTTGTGGATTATTGTGATGTTTTTATCAGCTGTTTGGACTCTCATTCTGACGGCACCCATTCACTGCAGAGCATCCATTGATGAGACACTGATGCAATGACACATTTCTACTAAATGTGTCAAACTCATCTACATTTTGTAAAACTGAGTGTGATTAAATTTCAGTACATTTTTGTGAACTATTCCTTTAACATTTAAATAATAATAATAATAATAATGCTTTAAGGCCATAAACACTGGTCTTGGATAAATTAGTGTTCTCACTGGTTATTTTGGTTTGAGGTGAGACAGGGAAACTTCACCTGACTGCAGATCCGGCCAACATCATGGCTTAACTACTACAGCAAGAGTCCGAGTGGGCATGTGAGAAGCTGGAAGAGTCCTCTAGCACAGAAGACAAACGTCTGTATTTAATAGACCTGGTGATCGGGCGCAGAGGTTAATGAAGTCAGTTTCATGATCTTCTATCTGATCACATCTGCTGCTCAGTTGGTGCTGAGGAGTCAAAGGTCATTCATCCACCTGCGACATCTCAGCATGCACGCAGCAAGATATACAATATTTACCCTCATCTGAAAGACTTTTCTCAAGAATTTAAACTTTGCTGCAAAGTCAAGAAATGGACAACCTTGTCATACTCTCCAATTTGATGAGTTTATGGCCCCTCAGTGAGTGGAGAATGCAGAAATACTGGCTAAAACCAACAGAAAGAAAAAAAAAAAGAAAGAAAATTTGTTTTTTTTACAACTACTAATTATACTGAAGTTATGTCTTTGTTTGAATAAATAAATAAATGCATGTAATCATATGAGTTAAATTATATAAAAAAAAAAAAAAAGTCTAATCATTTATGCATTAACGTTAAAATTTGGTCTCTCAAAATCATGTATTTGTTTTACTGCTACACAATGTGAATTAATTGCAAAATTCACTGAAAGCTTTGTGATCAAGGATGTTTTACATTTGTGTGATTTTATTAAAAAATTACTTTATTGGCCTAATGGGATGGGTTTCTGCATGTTGTACTTCAGTGAAATGAAATAAACTAAATAAACTAAACGAAATATAATAAAACCTCAGAACTGCCTAGCTGCAGTGCTCAGATGATGTCACTGTTATGCTGCCAAACAAGCCTGTGTAATGAGGCATAGACACAACAACACACAGACCTCAACAGAACTGAACTAGACACAAATGCAGGAGTCTCAAGATGTGTTTTTAGCGCTCAGGCTTGTGGCCACTCGCCAGAGATTCCTGATCACAGACACATTTATTTCTCAAGCTCTTTTATAGCAAACAAAAACAAAACAAAGAACATCTCCTCAACAATTGTATAATGAAAAAAAAAATCTTTTTATATCAAACCAACCCAAACATAACAAAAACAACAAAAAAATCCACCTTTTATACTAAAACAAAAACACTTATCCGCCATTATAACTTTTATATCAAAACAAACCAAGCAAAATACAGGAGCTCCTCCACAACTGTAATTATTTAATACTTAACAAAAACAAACAAATGCTCCTTCACCCTGATCACTCTTTTACACCAAACCAAACAAAAAAAAAACTCCACCACAATTGAAATTCTTTGATACAAACCAAACAATAACAATATGCTTGTCAATCATTACAACAATTTTAAGCAAAACAAAATGATCTTCCATCGTAAGACGTTAAAATAAACATTTAATATACCAAACAAAACAATACTCCATCATATAACGATATTATACCAAGCAACAAGCGAAAATGCTCTTACACAATTAGATTTCTTTTATACCAAACAAACAATACACCATTATAACGCTCACTGATAAGAATAACAGAATAACCACTCAATATGTTTAAGATATTTGTACTGCCAGCAGCTTCTTCTGAATATGCCATCATTTCAAACCTCACACTGATGTGCTGCACAACAAAAGATTAACTATTTTTAGCTTGACACACCTCTTAAAAACAGTCTTGACGTGAGACGCAGCAAACCATGATGCACCTGCCAAAGAGATCCATCTGACGCATACGTAAATAGACCATCAATGAAAAAATAAAAAACCCAGACAGGGTGCAAAATATGTCCTGTGTGTTACATTATCTATGTAAAAACAGAATCAGCTTTTTGAAGCAGACTTTAAATAAACTTGATAATCGCTAGCTGCTAATAGCAGGTGCATATCTCTGTGAAGCCGTCATTCCTACACTCTACTTCGTAATAGTGCAACCCAATGAAATTAAGTGTGATACGGTAACTATACATCAATAAAAATAAATGTAATAATGCTTGTAAACAATATTTTTTTTTCACACCTGTAACCAGTAAACACAATCATGGGATTGTTCAAGTCCATTCTGAAAAGTGCATTTATATCGAATACCCCCATTTACACTCAAAGAACTTGGCGAATAGCAACTGTATGAATTATGATATTATTGCAGAGTCAAATGCATTGTGAAATTGTGGGATAGAATTTAACTGAATGACCTGATTTTATATCTCTTTAAGGAACTCAGTAGGTTAAATACAGTAGATCACCCTGTTTGTCTCATTGCTTATCTGACCCAGCTTCTTTTTAAGCATCAAAAACCCAAATGTCGCTGAGAGCCTTCAGGTTTTTACGAACATGATACAGTGATCTTTTGGGGATCAACCAAAGTCGTAGCTGAAGACTTGCAGTTCTGTAAACTTCTGTGTGAAGCTGCCAATTCTGTATTCTCAGAGAGGTGAAATTGTCTCTAGGGCCGTCCGTGTTTGCCTCGCCATACATCAACTAATTCATTAGCTTCAACAAGATGCAGAAGCAGACAGTGTGAAGCCAGACACAGTTTTATGTGATTCTGGGCCAACTTAGTTAAAATCCCCAGGAAGAAACATAACTCAAACTCACAGCTTGCAAATGTAATTAAAGGGATAGTTCACCCAAAAATGGGCAGTTCTTATAACGCTGATGTATGTTCGAATGTTTGTTTTTCCAAACAAACGTGTGACCTGTGTTTACCTATTATGAAAATAAACCATAGCAGAACCCTGACTACATTTTATGGTTTGTGATGCTAAAGAACATTTCATGACGTCTCAGACAACTGTAAATTTGTGGCTACTGTGGTTTAATTATAAACGCTATCGTAAACTCATTTACCATAGTAAAATAATTTTCTTTGCCTCTTTATTTTTGTATTTTTTAAGTATTTTTTGGAAAAAAAATGAATAAAGGTTGAAATATAATATTAGAAGTTGTGCTTAAATTTTTTTGTAAAGTTATCCAAAGGATTCATTAGAAAATCAAAAAAAGAATACTAGATTAATAATTTATTTTAATAAAAATAATCGTTAGAGTAGTCGACTAATCGAAAAAATAATCGTTAGATTAGTCGACAGAAAAAATAATCGTTAGTTGCAGCTCTACTCTAAATCATAAATTGCAGACTGGGGCTGCAAATGAATCACTACCGTCCAGATTTGGGATCCAAATGAATCACTACTGTTCAGAATATGGGTCCAAATGAATCAGTACCATGCAAATTCATGATCCAAATGAATTATTACCGCATAGACTCAGTCTATGAATCAGTACTGCACATACTTGGACTGCAAATGAATCCCTACCGCACAATCTCGGGATACAAATCAGTCATTACCACACAGATTCTAACTCCATATGAATCACTTCTATCAGGCTCTAAATAAATCGATACTGTATAGACTCAGGCACCAAGTAAATCCCTACAGAGCAGACTGAGCAGTGGAAGGGAATGGAAATGCTTCGTCCATCTTTTTTTTCAGTCTAGGGCTGGAGGCTCTAAATGAATCAGACTAGGGCTGCAAATGAATCACTACTGCTCAGAATATGGCTCCAAATGAATCAGTACTGTGTAGATTCAGGCTGCAAATGAATCAGTACCGCACAGACTCAGGATCTAAATTAATCACTGCCACACAAACTCAGGATTCAAATGAATAACTACTGAGCAGTTAGAAGGGAATTGAGATGCTTCGTCCATCTTTTTTTTTTTTGTCAGTCTATGGGTGTTGTTCATGTGCTTTTCCTCCAGCTGTGTGCGGAGTGAGTGGGGCACAGACGAGGCCTCTCTAGATCCATAATTCACAGGACTCTTGCCTTCAGATGGAGGACGCCATCAAAGCAACTCAAGCACCACTCCAAGCCCTATCAGAGACTCTGCCAAACACACTCACACATGACCTGGCACAAACACACACACACACGCTCACTTGCAGGCGTCAGTCAGTGTCACCTGCTTTGGGAATAGTGTGGATGGCAAGCGATCTGTAAATAGTAAAGAAAAAGAGAGAGAAAGAGAGCCAGCACTGCAGCAAACACATCTAAACACTACCTAGCACTGTAAGATCAGCTCAGATTTTTAGGGTGCAACAGTTTCAGCACTCTGAACCTTATATGAGTTCCTACGTTTGGATAAATTTCATAACGCAGACACTGCAGTGTCATAAATCTTAATCCTGCAATGGTTGAAACTCTTCTATCATGACATATTTCAGAGGAAAGTATAGAATCAGGCTTTCTGTACGATAACCCTTGTCACTGAGCTTGTCCCTGTTCATAAATTCTCAGGTCAATGTGTAGAATAGACAGATGGCAACGCTGCCTGGGGTCTACATTTACATTTATGCATTTAGCAGACACTTTTATCCAAAAGCGACTTACAGGGCATTCAGGTTATGCAATTGTAATTTTTTTACCAGTATGTGTGTTCCCTAGAAATTGAACCCACAACCTTTTGCAATGCTAACGCAATGCTCTATCACTGAGCCACAGGAACGATGTATTGTAATCGTTACCAATATGCAAAGTTTAAGGTTCAATACTGTAACGATGCATGGGTCCTTTATTAATTTAATTATGATAGAATGGAATTTTAGGCCTCTCAAAAAAATAAATACAAATAAAAACTAAAATCTGGGAGCTAAAAATTTATAAATAAAATACAAATAATATAAATAGCCTTTACAACAGCACTGGGAAAAGCCATAAAGGCTATTCTGACCAGCAAGTGAAAAATCACTTACTTTCTGATATTTTCTGGAATTTTATCCCTAACAATAATTAGACAAGATTTTGATAAGTGTGTTGCTGTGCCAGTACCTCAGCAGGTGTAAGACTGCTGTTAACAGCTTTTGTTATTTTTCAGTTTCAAGTTTAAATTGATTTTATGGGCATTTTATCATTATAAAACCAATTTTTTCATTAGCCTGCAGTTACAAATTCAAAATAATGTTTTAAATACAAGCCCTTAAATACCAATACTTGAAATTATAAAAAATATACTAAATATGGAATTTAAATTGCCAGTAGGTGGTGGCAAGTCACTGTATGAGTGAGTCATTGAATCACTCATTCAACTGATTCATTCAAACACCTGATTCATTCAGTAATGAAACATCATTTAGTGTTGCTCAGAGATTCAAAACGGTTCTTTTTCTGTGGCTTTCTTTGGAACTATTTTCAGTGGTGAAAAACAGCAAAAGCAGGGACTGTTTTGTCTAAAATAGAAGTCAGTTAATATTAAGTTCTTGTGTATTGAACTGTTGTACAGTGTAATGTCAATATCACATTTGCATTGGGAGAAACACGTTACTCTTTGTGTGATATTGATTAACTACTGTTAGTGATGGAGAGATTGATACAGAGGCTCTGGTGCTTCGATGCAGTTTTCAAAGCACAACTGTATCACACACTGTGCTGATGCTTGTACTGAAGTGACAATACCATGTGATTGATGAGGTTTGAAGCCTAGAATGTCATGCACTAACGGAAAGTCGGGACAGCAGGTTTGAAAAAATCTTTGCTTCGCATGACTCTTGTGTTTGACTTTACACTGACTTGGTTGTGTGTGTACACTTATCTGGGATTCGGTAGAATACTTTAGAATAACCTCAACACCGGAGAGAAACTAAATGCACATCACACCTCTATTGCATTATACATTTTATCATGTTCTATAGCTGGGGTCTCAGAGACCCCGAACAGCTCACCCAAAATATTTTTCTACTACTCATGTCAGTTATTCATTTCAATCACACACTTGTATATTATTTATTTATGGTTTATATTATTAAAAAGTTATAAAAACATTAAATTCTAGGCGACCTATTGGTTCTGTGTGGGTCTCATGCATTCGCCCTCATTTATGCCACTGGATTGTAATTCCAGTGGCATTGGGAATCAGATGGCATGACATTTATTTTCCCTCCCGCTCTGTTCCCCATGCTATTTTGAGAAAGCCAGGTTGGCGTGGACGTTGTGCCATACGCCGGGGCCTGATTGGCCTGCATGTGTTCAGTCGCTGTGGGCACCAGCGGATCCATGCAGAGCCAGGTCACCCTCAAATGAGCTGGCATCACAGAAAGGTCCAATGGGCAGAAAACAGAATCACTAATATGAGAAAGTATACAACAGGTCATACTGAGAGAAATGCTGCCAGTGGCATATTCTGCATCTGCTGACTGGTACCTAGCAGAATGTTTCAGCAACCTGGAACGTTACTTTTAAAAGCAACATGCTACATTATTGTGTCACTCCTAACAAGTAACTAAATACCTTTAAACATTTATCAAAAGTAATGCATTGCCTAAGGTCATGTCAGAACAGAATGAAGAGCTAGGCTTAAATTCAAAGTGTTATATTTTGCCGTACACAAAACTTATCTTGAATTCTAGATGACTGTTGATTATTATGGGATCAATTTCATTGCACTGCTGGTTCATAGTTTAGACAAGGATGCAAAGAGCTCTAACATATCTGGAAAAAGCTGTTTGCATATCTACTCTTCTCAAATACAGCTGTTCATGGCTGTCCATGCAATGCAATGCAATAAAATGCAATGAAAATCTAAAACTTAAAGTTTAGAATTTAGAATTTTAGAATACTGAGAACTCAGGACCGGGAGAAAGAAAGTCAGAACTATTGAGTTTATATCTCGCAAATCAGATTTTTTTCATCAGAATTGCAAGAAAAAAAGTTGGAACTGTGAGATAAAAAGCTGCAATTACCTTATTGATTTCATTCATTCATTCCTTAGAAGGAAACAGCTTCCATAGTACATAGATTAATCTCTCATCATAGTAAGATCTATCAAGCATAAATTAAATGGAATTGTATTTCATGTCTAGTTTACATGCAAATAAACATACGTTAATGTTTTAATGATTATTTGCTTTATAATGATATCTTCAGTTTACATAATATTCAGATAGAAGAATATTCAGGTAGATGGAAGAGGTCAAAGCCTGATCCTAGCAGAACTTATGCAAAGGCATTAGAATATTCACCACCGGAGAGCAGTTTAAAAACCTCCTCAAGGACAACACCTCCAAATCATCATTATGACCCACTGATGCTAATGTTCCCACCATGTTTCCTGTCTAATAGCAGGCTCTGCCTATAGATAGAAACCCACAGCAGTGTGAAGGTTACCAGCAGACAGGAGTGTGACAAGGACACAATGTCCACATGTAATTGGCACCTCAGTGCTATAATCACTACATCAGTATGCCACTTCTTGGTTCACGTTCAAATTGCTGCGTATGGATCATTTAGACAGATCACACTCCTTCTGAGATAATCTTTACATAATATAGTCAGTAGGGATGGGACGATAACCGGTTTTATCGATAACCGTGATAAAATGTGCTGAAGGTTAGTAATATCGTTTAAAAATGAATTACCATTAAAACCGTGTTTGATTATCGCGGTTTTAATAACTCACTATTAAATCATGTCCAGCCAGCAACAGTCTGACGCAAGCGCAGCGCACAATGTTTTTTTTGTTTTTTTTTCGAGAAGGAATGGCGAAAGTCAGTGACTTTTCTATGCTTTTCTATGCTTCTACACTTTTCATTGTAAGGAAGGAAATGCCACAGAATTTAATCTTTCTTTAAATTAAGTGCATAGAGTTGCTTGTTTTATTAGTTGTTTGTTGATTATTAAATATAAAACTTGCTGAAATGTTTTCAGTGTGAGCATCAACTATTTTTGAACACTTTCATCTCGTTTCAACAAAACCGTGATAATATTGATAATCGTGATAATTTTAGTCACTATAATCGTGATATTAAATTTTCATACCGTCCCATCCCTAATAGTCAGCATACGTTATTCATGACGAGTGGGAATTCTCCACTGCATTTCTGTTGGACCATGATCGAACATGAAACCAGATCTAATGACCTACATCAGAGGAACAAAGGACACTAAAAAATGGCGAATTTCAATATCAGACAACATGGCTCGTCAACATGATGTCAAGCACTTGAAACTGAAGTGTGAGCAAAACACCAGCGACGACAAATGCAGATGGTTTTGTGATGGCACAGGAAAACTTCAAATATGGATAAAATCACAGATAGCAGAGAAGGAGTGATGAAACCTCACCATCAAAAGAAAGAGGTTGGCAGAACTGACTGAAATCCTTGCCTTGATTCAATGTTTAATCAGAAAAATCCATTGAAATTCAAGAAATTTAGTCTATGGAAGCCAATTTCCAACCCAGAGTAAAAAAATACAGTAATTAAAGCATTTTGTGATGTTACGTATCACACTTGAGAAATTATTTCTTATGAATAAGCAAATGAAGGAGGAGAAACAAATACATTTTTCTCAATTGCAAATGTATATCCCACAACGTCAATTATACAATCTGTCCTAGTAATTTGTTTGTCACAAATTTGCAACTTAAATTCCTTTTCTTAAAGTTGGGTCATAACAGTGGAATTTTCAAACAAAGCAGCTTTCTGTCCGTGAACATTGCGGAATCCACAAGATCACATAAACTTTGTTGTGAAATGTTTTGCAAAAATTAGACAAGATGAAACACAGTGAAGGCCACTAAAACCGAATCACAAAAGGAAAAAGTTGGCACACCACAACTTCATAAATAGTAAAAGTATTTAGTACAAGTTCTCAGTAACAGTAAGCCAAGAGAAAGTGGCTTGAGAGTTCAGATTTCTTTCAATGTATGATTTTTGGCTGATAAACAGTTAAAAATGAATAAAAAATTTGAAAAAGCCTTACACTGAATAATATTCATCAGCCTACTGTAGCAACAAATTTTTAACATCCTAGAAGCTACATAGGAATGTGATAAAAACATGTGGTCAAAATATATCGGCTTATATTTAGCTTTTTAAAATTATCTCTGTTGCATTTTTTTATTATTTTTTTATTTTGACTGCATGTTAGATTTTTATTTTGGCAGTGTTGAGAATGTGCAAGCCACAAAATCCTGTCTTGTTTTCTAACTTTTTTTCACATTTGCTGAATTGCAAAATGAGTGGAACAAATGGCCAGCATATCATTTCCAAGCAAATAAGAGAAGGACACAAAGTCACGAGGAAATGGGAAATGGGACATTCTAATGCGGGGGCGGCCGAATGTTGGCTGAGGTGAGAGGGCCACCAGTTAGTGCCTGGATACGGATGGCACTATTGGCGTGGGAACAGCGTGACAGCCAAGATGCATGATTTCTATGCTTGGCCTGGCCTGAGGACTGCCCTCTCTCAGAGCCCAGCATGGTCTCATTGAGCTCTGCGGCCTTTGGTTTCCTGTCACAGGGCACGGCTCCACCTTAGGCATGTGTAACTGAAGAGCTGATGGAGCATAAGGTGGGGGCGGGACAGCTTGTTTCATTCCCCACTTCGGCCATTTAACCCTCAACTGAATCACCATCTGAGATATGAAAGCCATGAAGCTCCTCTGTGACTCCTTCCAAACACACAGAGCGGAAATATCAAGGTGTGGAAGTAACGCACGACTTTACATAGTTTATTACCTGCATTAATAAAAAAGTAGCAAGAGCTTTATGTTAAAATATACTTACGTGCATATTGTAGTCCGTTACTAATTCCCGATGAAATTACAAACATTTTTGTTAATAATGTAATCCATTATGTTTCAGGTAATGTAATCAGACTACTTTTTGATAACTTTTAGATTACTTTTGACAAATTCTTTTATCACATTGATTTAAATCTTGTACCATACTGATATAAAAGTACAAAAAGAAAGAAAACATATTTCATTTGTTGTTATTAATTAAATCAAGTTTTATTTCATCAAGGTTTCCAAAACTGGGGTTTGTGAAAGAACCGCAGGGGGTTACGCACTTAAAAAATGTATAATAAAATAAATGTGACCCTGGACCACAACACCAGTCATAAGGGTATTTTCTTAAAAGAAAATAGTCAGTAAATAGAAAATAGTAAATAGAAAAATCCCATACACATTAACTATATACTACACATGGAATATAATCTGCATTATGAAGTACTATTACTGTTAGTCTCACATTAGACAGCAATATTTCCCAAGGAAAACAGCATTATTCAACCTTTAAAACATTTTTAAGTGACGTAGCGTTATTTGTTTCTGATGCAGAAAAGTTAGTATGAAGTCATGCATCCTTGACTTCAATTGTCTACACTACCCACCTACCAGAAGCAAGTTTCTTGCTCTCTCTCTCTCTCTCTCTCTCTCTTTCTGTGTGTGTGTGTGTGTGTGTGTAAAGCTACTTTGAAACAGTGCTATAAACTAAATTTGAATATGTATTTTGGGTGAACTTGTCCTTTAAAGTTGAAATATGTCATTTAATTTCATGTTTTCAAAAAGTGTAAGTAGCCACCACAGAGCCACAGTGTTGTCACTTTAGGAGAAATCAACCTACAAATGGCTTACTTACAGTTGTCTGTGTCTGTTAATCTCAGTATTTAACATCAAAATTGCAAACATAATTTTTTAAAGCACCATGAAGCCAGACTCAAAAGATTCATTTCGCTTTTGTAATACAAAGAAAACTTATGACATTCAGTACAGCACGCTCCTAAAGCAGCTCTGACAGGGATATAAATGCAATAAAAGTGCATTTCTGGACCAATGTGCCACACAGCAAAAGTGCAAACAAGGTAAACTTTTATGAGCAGCCAGGAAATGTGTGGCAGCTGCTGTCTCCAGACCATCTCAGCCTGCACACTCTATTCATCTGTCCCCTCTCGGTGTGTGTGTGTGTGTGTGTGTCGTCCCCAACAACCCTCTTGTCTTCAAAGCCCATCACTTCCCCAGATGCATTCCCTTTCGTCCTGTTTGTGCACTTTACATTATGAACTGTCACATCTGATGAAACAATGGTAAAATGACAGTGGCGACAGCTCTGAATGCACTAGTCTGCTTACTAGACACTTTACACTGGCAGCTTGACTTTGTCCAATTCTTGGGAGTGTTTTTCGAGATGGTCTTGCATGGTAAGTCTAGATGACAACATGGTGGTTTTAAAGTGACCATATTATGGGTAATGAAAGGTTCATATTTTGGCATGCATGCAAGGTCAAAAAACACTTTCATTGTCTTATAATATACATTTATTTTGACATTACTTGCTCAATGACTCCCAAACAATTTGTTTAACGATTAATTTTTCCAAACCCCTCCTTTGCGTGATGCTACTCTGTGGTGATTGGTCTGATTGGTCTCTTTTTCATTTCATTGTGCCTGTAATTTCTGTTGAGAAAGCAGCGTTAGTGAGCGCAGTGCTGCTTTGTGTACAGAGTTACTGGAAAAAACACTGTTTTTATCGCCCCAAAAGCAACACCTAGTGGCAAAGAATGAATTTGCATTTGAAAAACGCGGAAAGACCGATAAGTGGGTGGGGTACATGCTAATGTTTCATGTTGATATCAACATGAAACGGCTTGGGATTCGTTTTAAACACGCCTTCAGATTGAAATATTTGCAGGACTTTTCAATCACTTAGAGCTGTGTTACACACTGTATGAAAGGTGATTTTCAAAAATCCATAATGGGGCACTTAAAAAAAACAAAACAAAAAAACACTCAAAACAGGCTGGGAGTGAATAGAACTGGAATCCCAGAGCTTGCAAGACAGTGTTGACACACTACATTAAACCACTCTCTCGAGGCACATGGCTGAATTTAGAATGCGCCTTCTAGGGAGTGCCTTACTCCATTTATGTTTCTTTCTGTCGCTGTCTGGAGCTCATTTGAAAAACAGTCAAAAGGACCGTCTTTATCGGGATTCCGCTGAGATGCTTTCTCAGTCACTTCTCTATGAATGAAGATCAAAGAAACGGTGGTGTAACGGTCCTGGGGGCTCGGAAAAGGTTTCCTCCACATTTCAAGAGCGTATACAAAGTCAACACTGCCGAGAAGAGAGGATGCAAAATCTTACATTTGCCCATTACAGATTCCACAGGTGATTAAGCAATAAAATAAACAACCAAAGTTAAATTAAACTTTTGCTTTAGAGGAACGGTGACTGACTTCCAAAAGGAAACTCTCTTGAATGGTAAAGCCCCATAAAAACAGCTCGGTTGTATGGATAGGGTCACACTGCCAGCAAACAGGTATGTGCTCACCGAAGTGTGTGATTGGAGAATGTGGCAGCTGAGGAGAAAGAAAATGAACACTCTTTCTAAACGTGAAAATAAATGTGTTATTTATAAACAGAATACATACATAAAACACTGAGCTCATAAATTGCAATAATCTGACTGAAACTCTGGTCCAAAAACTAGTGAGATGTTTTTAAGATGTTGTAGGTGTATTTTTATGCTAAGAGTATCATTGTTAGTTTATCAACATGCTAACTATTGCATTCAATGGTAGATCGAGTTTCCTGTGCGATACACTATGTGTGTGCATTTCTATGCCTATTCAAGTATCAAGTATTTTTTTTATGCTTGCTGCAGTATCATTTAGTTAGCTTGCATGCTAATGACAAACTCTTAAGTCGTGGCCTAGTGGTTAGAGAGTTTGTCTCCTAACCCTAGGGTTGTGGGTTCGAATCTCAAGCTGGCAATACCACGACTGAGGTGCTCTTGAGCAAGGCACTGAACCCCTAACTGCTCCCTGGGTGCCGCAGCATAAATGATGCCCACTGGTGTGTGTTCACTGCTGTGTGTGTGCACTTTTGATGGGTTAAAAAAATACTTTGCTGAATGTCACGTCACTTTCACTATTGCATTCAATTGAGTTTCCAGTGTGATTCACATAAAGAGGGATATTTGTGTTGTTTTTAAACTTACAAAAGTATCACATTGTTAATTTAGCAGCATGCTAACTTTAATTTTTAAATCAGCATTGAGTCAGGTTTCAATTTATTTTATATGACATCAAGGTGTATGCCGTGCCTCCAAGTTTTCTTACTCGTTTTGCTAATAAACGTTCTATGTTTTTCCCCCCGTTTTGTATACCTATTTAAACTTTATTTGTTATTTTATATTAGGCGTAGCCAGCCCTACAACATGGTGTATTTTTATTTGTTTTGTAAATAAAAGTTCTATGTTTTATATATTGGCTAAAGTGAGTTTGATATTGTATTTTGTTGTTGCATTCAAGCAACTGACGCCAAATTGCAGCTAATTCGAATTCTAGCGAATTCTAGTGACTTTGTGAAATCTAAGTGAAAGTAAAATGCGCATGGCACTTTCAAGATATTTAAATTGTGAAGGAAAGCGAGGAAAAAAAAGGGAAAATTCAAACTAACTATTGCTTTACGCCGAAATGGCGCTATTTGAAAGTGAAAGTAAAATGCGCATGCCACTTTTACAAGTTATTTAAAAGCAAAGAACAGTGAGGAAAAGAGGGAACGCCCCACCCCAGCGGTGATACCGGTATTACTGGTGTTGTCACACGTCGATTAACCGGTGGGAAAATTTCCTCACCGTCACAACCCTAACTGGAGAATCATGTTATTAGCAACATCAATGTCAAGTCAAGTTTCCAGTGCGATTCATGTAAAAAGGGACATTTTTGTTGTTTTTGAGCTTATGAAAGCATCACATTGTTAACTTAGCATCATGCTAACTTCATACACTTTCAAAATCAATAGTGAGTCAGTTTTCAAGTGCAATTCACATGAATTATTTTTTTTCTGTTGGCAGCCATCTCTATGCAATATTGATTTACAGTAAGCACACTGCTGTCACCTCAGAACCCTTGAGAGGGATGCCACCCTGATACAAACTTGACCTGACTTTCTCAGATCCTGAAAAGCCCCAGCTTGCCCAAAGACCGTCTTGATGACTACCAACAGCCCCATGCACCACTGATAAGATGTCCCCAATAGCCTTTCCCTGGGGTGGCTTGGCCTGGAGCCCAGCCTTTAGAGTGGCATCATCTTGAGACATGGATCCCTCATCATGTAGGCACAGCCTGCTTAGACATCCACCATCAAGTCCCTCTTCAGCACCGCCTCAGTAAAGTCTAATACACAATGACAATGTCCTCCTGATAATCAATCTTGGTTTATAATGACTAACAAATGCAGCATGCACACTGCTTCTACAGGTCCTGCAAGTGACCCTGTTTGTTCAGGAGACCAGCCTCAGTCTATAATGATAAAGACCTTGTTTTGGTTTATTTATTCAATCTGGCTTCTCTCCCGCCACAATCAATTCAAACTCAAACTCTCAAACACATTAATTTACTCTTGTTTTTGAAATGCCTTAATAATCCCTTCAACCTCACCCATATAGATTAAATTGAAACACACAAATAGCTAAATTCACACAACATAGCCAAATACAATCTGTTTAAGCTACAAATCTGTAAAAGAAGAGACTCTGAATATTTGCTTATAATGAATGACCTTGTCTGTGGTACTTTGAAGCAGCAGACTTATAAATCCGACATGAATCAGCATTCACAACCCATTTTACTTTCATTTTATGATGTGTTTCAAGGTGAAACAGGGTATTTGAACCAATGAAATATGTAGAACAGGACTTGTGTTCATTCAAAGGCACTGATTGGATGGTGAAATGTGTTCTTTGACCTGAATGTGACTAAAGACTAAAACAACACTGGCCTCCATTTTTAAAGACATCAAGTTCATCCTACAGAGCATTTTAATGTATCACAATAATGATTTATTGATATTGGCTGATATTTGAAATTAAAAATATGCATACTCATTTCCTCTTCTTTTTACAATTAGGTTCCAATGCTCACATAATGATTTAAAACACAAAAATGAATAACACGGTAAATTATAATCTTTAGTATAAGAATCCATGTTTTAATATAGTTTTAAATTCACTTATAGCATTTAAAATGGTTGACTTTCATTTAATTATTTATTTTTTGAGAATGTATAAATAAAGATTACAGTATTTTAATTTTGAACATTTATTGATTACAAGAAAGCCTGTGTGTAGAGTTGAAAGCTAAAAAGTGAAGTTGATGTAAAGCAAGTTATTATTAAAAAATAGAAACTATAGCAGTATATCAATGATTCTAGAAATAACACTGCCCAAAAGTATGAATAGGGTGTAAAAATATCCTTGTGTTGAGAAAGTTCAACCAGTGTCTATATATATTAGGGGTGTAACGGTACGTGTATTCGTACCGGACCGTTTCGGTATCAAGGCTTTCGGTACGGTGCACGTGTGCACCGAATGACCGAATGCAATATTTCGTACGCGGAACATAGGTACATTTTCGTGTTTCCAAACGAACATACTAAGTGGCAGAAGTCTCCTGCGTTCAGCGCAAATCCCGCCCTGCAGCTGATTCTAAGGGTGTACTCACACTAGGCATGGTTGCCATGAACCGGGCCCGAGTACGATTGTCCCCCCTCCCCACTACCCCTCTGGCCTGCACTCACATAGGGTTTCAGCATTCGTGCCGGAGCACGCTTACATCATTATGGTGCGACGGTTTCGGGATAAACAGGAAGAGCGGCGCTCTCTGAACACAATGGAGTCCATCGCTCTGTTTTCTTTGTGGATAATTTTGTGTCGTTTGGTCCACGGTGGTCCACAGCCCTCTCACAGCCTGTTGTTAAACAGATGTGTCGCCTTAGTGGCGCGAAAATTTTCACGTAATCGTGCTGCTCGTATGAGGAGGTTTGCAAGGTACCAGCTGAGCTTTTGGAGCGTCGCAAAACCGTGACGCCACCCGTCCTGTTCCGTGCTCCAGCACGGTTAGCGCTCACACTGCATGCGAACCGCGCCCGAGTCCAACTGAACCATGCTCTGGCCCACCTCTTCCAAGCGGGCCAGGGCCGGCCAATCGAGCCGCGCCCGGGCACGGTACGGAGCACTCACACTAGTCAAACGAACCGCGCTTTGGTGATCAAACGCACCCGGTGCTCGGTTCAAACTGGCTAGTGTGAGTACACCCTAAGGCCGGTGACACACTGGCTGCGTGGGGTGAGCGTGGCGTTTCTGCTGCGTGTCAGTTGCGTGACGGCTGCTTCGCGTTTTCTGTGTCTTTACACACCAGAATCGTGCCTGACGCGGCGCTGGCGCGCTGCTGCTACTGTAGGTGACATAGAGGGAGACCACCGACAGACCAGGATCTTGTCTTCACGACAACAATATCTATACTTCATGTTGAGCATAAATATAAAGCCTACTGGTAAAGGACACCGTCAACAGTATTGACGGCAAAATAGACTATGTTTGACAGGTGGAATATGCCAGTGTGTCACCGGCCTAAGGTTTTCAAAAGGCATCACGCGAGTGTGAACATCAGTACAACTAGGAAAAAACGATTGTAATTCAAACGCAGCTCCCGTCGGCATTTAAACAGACCTTTGCTCTTAATTCTGATCGGTCCAACGCAATAACGAAATCTGAGCAGGTCTAAAAACTGAAACTGTTGATGCTGCAACTTTACACTTTGGAAAAGTTATATATCTATTTTTTAAATATGAGCAGGCCTACAAGCTGGGATTGGTAATATTGCACTGTAATCATAGTTATTTATTTATATTTTTCATTATATTTTATTATATGATATTGGTTTGAGACTGAGAGTATTTTATTTAGTGGAGAACTTTGCAGCAGTATTTTATTTCTTATTCTTTTTTTATTTTATATATATTTTATTAAAAAGTATAAAAAAAAAAGTTTAAACAAATTGTTAAAAAAGTTTATAGTAATAAACAACCTGCATTTTAATGTTTGCATTTCTTTCCCTTACCGTACCGAAAATGAACCGAACCGTGACTTTAAAACTGAGGTGTGTACCGAACCATGATTTTTGCGTACCGTTACACCCCTAATATATATATATATATATATATATATATATATATATATGGTCAATGGTCTGAATGTACAGTATATCAGTAAATAAAAAAAAATATTGCCTTATAGAAAAGCATTAGTAGGCTGCAGTTTTTTAAATCATAATCCTTACAGAGTCTTTAAAGTATTAAAATGTATTGGGTTTCATCCAGCCGATCAGTCTATAAATCAAGAGATCAAACAATGACTCATGCAAAGGAAGAAGCGTTTAGTCATTTTCAGACACCTTTTTTTTCTTCTTTTCTCAGAACTGCTGCCCACATTCTGTCACCTTAAATAAAATCTCTCTTATGTGTCCTATTCAAAGTGTGAGTGTATAAATAATAATCACTTGAAATCAAGCCGTTTCAAGCGGTTTGCTGGCCCACAGAGGTCGAGAGTCTAAATGTCACTCAGTGACTGGAGCAATGAAAGCACACCATGTGTGAACCGATTGTAAGAGGAAGTGAATGGTGGGCTGGCAGGGGACGGATGCCATGTTACATCACAAGGCAAGCTGGCTCTGCTGAGGTGTCTGCATTGGGCACTATTCATGGGCACAGGCTGAGGCAGGAGACCCAGCAGGGCCAGGAAGAGCTATATGGAGCAGATGGGAGCATCCTGCAGAGCAACAAGCCTCTATAAGTCTGAGAGGAGCGCTCTCCACAGTCGGATCACTGCGATAACATCCACCCAATTTATTAGCACCTTTCCCACCAGGTGATGTGTGGTATGGCTGGCAATAACAACTTACTTTCTTTTATTTTTGGCATATTTGCCAAGGTCAAAAACAAAGATGGTAGATAGGAGACATAATTTCTTTATAAAGAGATTGAATCTTTTTAGGGCATAACATGCTTGATTTTATTTTTCTCCAACCAGGTAAAGGAACCGTTTTCCTGGTTTCTTAAATTCTTACTCAACCCAAGGTTATCCTTGATGTATGACTTATTTACTTGAGCTGAAGAGAAATTAAAGAAAATATTCCAGGATTTTTCTCCATCTATGCTAATGCAAGGGCTCAATGTAGACCATTCTGATGGTCCAAAATCCATATTTAGGAAGAAAAAGTAAACCACACAATGGTCTTCTCTAACAAAACGATCAGTCATTTTCAGAAAAAAAATTAAATAATAATAATAATAATAATAATAATAATAATAATAATAATAATATTATATATATATTTTTTTTTTTTATCTGTATTTTTTTCCTAAAATTAACTTATTTTGACATAGGGGGGCTAGAAGAATTTTATAATTATAATTTTTGTATAATTTAACATCATAATTTCTGGACCTATAGTGTTTTTTTGTTGTTGTTGTTTGTTTTTTAGCAATTAAAAGTAATTGTTTTCAAACAGGTTTCCACAAACACTCCCCTCATCTGTAATTGGTCAATCAAACAAAGAGCCCCACCCCAAACTCTCATGATTGGTCTGAAATTAGACCCCTAAAGCTTAAAGATGCCGGAGGTAAATCCATACATTAATAAGCTTACTAAGAAATTAGTATGTGGAGCAGGGCCGGCCCTGACCAATTTGCTGCCCTAGGCAAGATTTTACCTGGCGCCCGATGCATCACAGCTCATTTCACCCTGTCATTGTGTTCATGATTTAGCATATATATATATATATATATATATATATATATATATATATATATATATATATATATATATATATATATATATATATATATATATATATATATATATATATATACATATATACACACACACACACACACATTACAGCAGAACTGTTTCCAACACTCATAATAAATCATCATATTAGAATGATTTCTAAAGGATCATGTGATAGACCGGATGTCACATGTGACACTGAAGAATGGAGTAATGATGCTGAAAATTCAGCTTTGCATCACAGAAATAAATGATAATTTAAAGTATAATAATTTGAAAACAAATTATTTTAAATTGTAATAATACATCACAGTATTACATTTTTTTCTGTATTTTTGATCAAATAAATGCTGGCTTGATGAGCAGAAGAAACTTCTTTCAAAAACATTAAAAATAGTAATGTTTCCAAACTTTTGGCCTGTACGGTATCCCCCCAAAACTGCACAACTGTAGAGTAAAACATTAATAAAAAAGTGATAATAAAAAATGCGTCTTAAAACTGACATGATTGTACAAAATCACAGTCTGGGCACTCAGAACTCAGAACAACTGCTAACATTAAGTTTAAGGTAAAAATAACTGCCATGAAATTATAGTATCTTACTCCTATGCAATAAATTGTTCTTTCACTACATCTCTTTACCTCTGTCTTTATCCTCTTCTCTTCTTTTTGGCACTGTATCTATCGCAGACTATGCTCATTTATAATGTGTCGTGTAAATTCGGCCTTCCGTCACAATCAGGAAACTTTCACCGTGTCTAGAACTGGCGCGAGCTGCCAGGCCCGTTTCTACGAGCTGTGTGTTAACAAAAGCAGTGCTGTCTACATTGGATGCGGCATCGGGCACGCTACACAACAAATTTTTCGGACATTTTTTTTTTTTGCTTTATTTGGTAGTATTTCGAATAAATGGTTTTTAAATAGTAGCCTATTATAAAAAAAAATATGTAAAAAAAAAAAAAAAAAAAAATTCACTCGTTCACTCATTCTGGCGCCCCTATGGATGAGTGGCGCCCTTAGCATTTGCCTATACCGCCTATGCCGCGGGCCGGCCCTGATGTGGAGAGGGACTATGGCTTTGCTCTTTAGTTGCTAAAGCAAGCTTTTCACGCTCTCATATGGTTTTATATCTCAGATTGCAGATAATTTGTCTCAGTGACAGCTAAACAAATGTTCAACAGGAGGACATTATCAAGGCAGCACAGGGTAATGTATTTACTAACTCCTCGCTAAACCAACAAAAACAAGTGATTAAAGCTCCAAGCTACACAATTAACCTCTCGGGAACAACTAAACACACAAACTCCAACATTATGAGTTTAGAGGGGTTAGATCACCAAATGTAAAAATGCTTAATAAATTAAATTAATATTAATAATAGTAGTAATAATTTAAATACTTTTTAGTCATCTTGCAGGCCCCCGGTTGAGCCTTAGGGAGATGTTTTGTTGTTGTTGTTGTTTGTTTTCTTAAATTCAACAAATTAGAGGTTTTGGTTAAACACTTATTAGTATTTTTACTAACCAAACACTGATATTAAATAAATTAACCATAATTAATTTAGAATTTTGTGACTGAAAAAAGGGTGTGTGTTTATTATTATTACAAATAGCAGTTATTGAGGGGAAATATGTTTTTTTATTGCTTTTTGTATTATATTCTAAAACTTTTTATTTTCTTATTTTGCTATATTATTAATTGTTGAGACTTTTATTAGATGTGTTTTTTTTTTGATTGATTGATTGGTTGATTGATTTAGGGGAGTTGTACCCACTTAAAACACATATTAGTAAGTTAAACAGTTATAAGTAATTTAATTATCAAAACATTAGCCAACCCTGATATTAAATGAACGAACCATGATTAATTTTTTTTTCTTCTGAAGTATCAAACACGGTATGATCTTTAATTAAAAACAATACAAATATTTACGTATTTATTTATTTGAATATATTAACAATAATTTGTTTAAAAACTGAGAACTTCGCCCTTAACACCTATTAGTAAATTAATTTTGGTGCATTTTTAGAAAGCGTTCCTAATAATATACACTGCAAACACGCTTCTATTTCTACTGACTTGCTGAATTTGCCTTCCATTATGTTACATTTATGAATTCAGTCATTTCTCCCACTGTATGTAAATGAAGAACATATGTTCAGCTCCTTTGACAAATGCCTGGGGCCCTTCATGAAGAAAAGCTGCCAGGTTCCTTCAGGATGATCATCCATTGCCTCTATAACATGTTGATGGCGGTAATGGTTTTAAATGCAGAAGCTCCTTGTCTGACTGACGCACTGCCGGAAGCCCGAGAGTGAAGACAGACTGGTTTAATTTGTGCTAAAAGACTGAGGCCAGACTAATAACAACATTTCTCAACGAACAAGCCGAGCGGCTCTTGGACAGGACGCTGTGAAATACACGGTTACAGATATCACCGATCACACAGGACGACTGTTCAGATAAAAACCTGTTCAGAGGAAGATTGGGCTGAAACAAAAAGCCCATGCAGCACAGCTCTGTTTATTAAAGCATGCACACTAATCGCTAGGTCATGGCTCCGACAGAGATTTCAGTAACAACACAGTAAGGAAACTGACCTCTCTGACCAGTCTGTAATGGTCAGTGTACGTTTCCTCCGCTGCGGGAGCAACAGCAGTTCAGCTGATTGAAAAAGCTTCGAAACATCAAGCCTTTATTTTCACTTTACTGTTCTATTTCTTGATCAACAAACACTAGAATAATTTCCCCAGTTTCAATGCAATGACATTAAAAATGCTAATTTATAAACATAGAATTAAATAAATCAAAATCAGTAACAAAGTAATAAACACACACACACACACACACAGAAAATACTAAATTAACTATATTTAAAATTTTATTCTGACAGTTTAGTTTTATAAACGAATAACTGTTACGATCGAAATCCAGGGAAACACAGGAGACGAGAGATGGAACAGGAACAGGAAACTCGGAAGATGAGGAAACTCGGAAGACGAGGAAACTGGGTGACGGAATGAAAGGACTCCATGAAGACAAACAGAAAAAGACCAGTTAATATAGGCAGGGTAATGACTATCAAGTGAAGACACCTGAGTGCAATTAACAGGAGTGCAATTACTGTGATGAAGGGACAAGGCTTTGTGGGAATTGTAGTGCCTACGGTGAGGTGCCTATGGGGAAGTGAGACCACTAGTGGAGACTCAGGGAAACAGAAACCAGACAGCGTGACATTACCCCCTCCTCCACGGAGCAGCTACCAGATGCTCCACCCGAACACCAGAAGAGACCAAGGAACACAGAGACCAGGAGGGAGGTGGAGCGGCGGAGGACCAGGGGGAGGGACGGAGGGCCAGGTCCATAGAGGGAAACAGAGAGAAAAACAAAAACAAGGAGCCCAGGAGGGAGGTGGACCGGCGGAGGATCAGGGGGAGGGACGGAGGGCCGGGTCCATAGAGGGAAACAGAGAGAAGGAGAGCAAAAAACAAACAACAACAAAACACAAGTCCAGGAAGGAACATAACGTTCAGTGGCCCAGGGCCGAACCAACAGGGCAGGAATCCAGAGAGGAGCAAGGTGGAATTGGAGCCATGCGGTCAAGACAGAAGCCAACCAGGGTGGCGCAGAAGACCACAGCATCCGTGCAGTCGAGACAGAAGCCCACCCGGGCGGCGCAGAAGACCACAGCATCCGTGCAATCGAGACAGAAGCCCACCAGGGCGGCGCAGAAGACCACCACATCCATACGGTCGAGACAGAAGCCCACAAGGGCGGCGCAGAAGACCACCACTTCCGTGCGGTCAAGACAGAAGCCCACCCGGGCGGCGCAGAAGACCACCACATCCGTGCGGTCGAGACAGAAGCCCACCAGGGCGGCGCAGAAGACCACCGCATCCGTGCGGTTGAGACAGAAGTCCACAAGGGCGGCGCAGAAGACCACCACTTCCGTGCGGTCAAGACAGAAGCCCACCCGGGTGGCGCAGAAGACCACCACATCCGTGCGGTCGAGACAGAAGCCCACCCGGGCGGCGCAGAAGACCACAGCATCCGTGCGGTCGAGACAGAAGCCCACCAGGGCGGCGCAGAAGACCACCACATCCATACGGTCGAGACAGAAGCCCACAAGGGCGGCGCAGAAGACCACCACTTCCGTGCGGTCAAGACAGAAGCCCACCCGGGCGGCGCAGAAGACCACCACATCCGTGCGGTCGAGACAGAAGCCCACCAGGGCGGCGCAGAAGACCACCGCATCCGTGCGGTTGAGACAGAAGTCCACAAGGGCGGCGCAGAAGACCACCACTTCCGTGCGGTCAAGACAGAAGCCCACCCGGGCGGCGCAGAAGACCACAGCATCCGTGCAGTCGAGACAGAAGCCCACCAGGGCGGCGCAGAAGACCACCACATCCATACGGTCGAGACAGAAGCCCACAAGGGCGGCGCAGAAGACCACCACTTCCGTGCGGTCAAGACAGAAGCCCACCCGGGCGGCGCAGAAGACCACCACATCCGTGCGGTCGAGACAGAAGCCCACCAGGGCGGCGCAGAAGACCACCGCATCCGTGCGGTTGAGACAGAAGTCCACAAAGGCGGCGCAGAAGACCACCACTTCCGTGCGGTCAAGACAGAAGCCCACCCGGGTGGCGCAGAAGACCACCACATCCGTGCGGTCGAGACAGAAGCCCACCAGGGCGGCGCAGAAGACCACCGCATCCGTGCGGTCGAGACAGAAGCCCACCCGGGCGGCGCAGAAGACCACCACATCCGTGCGGTCGAGACAGAAGCCCACCAGGGCGGCGCAGAAGACCACCACATCCGTGCGGTGGAGACAGAAGCCCACCCGGGCGGCGCAGAAGACCACCGCATCCGTGCGGTCGAGACAGAAGCCCACCAGGGCGGCGCAGAAGACCACCGCATCCGTGCGGTCGAGACAAAAGCCCACCAGGGCGGCGCAGAAGACCACCGCATCCGTGCGGTCGAGACAGAAGCCCACCAGGGCGGCGCAGAAGACCACCACATCCGTGCGGTCGAGACAGAAGCCCACCAGGGCGGCGCAGAAGACCACCGCATCCGTGCGGTGGAGACAGAAGCCCACCAGGGCGGCGCAGAAGACCACCGCATCCGTGCGGTGGAGACAGAAGCCCACCAGGGCGGCGCAGAAGACCACCGCATCCGTGCGGTGGAGACAGAAGCCCACCAGGGCGGCGCAGAAGACCACCGCATCCGTGCGGTGGAGACAGAAGCCCACCAGGGCGGCGCAGAAGACCACCGCATCCGTGCGGTGGAGACAGAAGCCCACCAGGGCGGCGCAGAAGACCACCACATCCGTGCGGTCGAGACAGAAGCCCACCAGGGCGGCGCAGAAGACCACCACATCCGTGCGGTGGAGACAGAATTGGTAGAAATACTGAAAAACAACTCCATTATGTACAATTATCACATTTTAAAATAATAACTCTAAAATAACTTGCACTTGGAGCCTTCTAGTGAATATCATTTTTACTACACAAATCTAAATCCATTCATGAGTCCGACTCCACAAAAGCTCACTGACAAATACACACAAAACTTTAAAAAAATGTAATCAAAATATTAAATAACCAAATTTTATACCAGACATGTACATCTAATAAATAAATATGTATAAATGATGTAATAATTAGTGCTTTTAATCGATTAAAAACTTTAACTAGATTAATCACACATTTTTTCTGTGATTAATCGCAATTAATCGCAATAAAAAAGAAATGTTTTTGTACGTTTTTAATATATTTTTTAATGTAATAATTTCACAGTTAATCAAATTAATGTAGAAACAACAAAGACAGTATATCTTAACTTAAAACAATGCTAACATAATAAATGTCATGTTTACTCCTGCCCTTCCTGTCTTAACAGTTAGGAAATATACAGAAATTTAATAAAGTTATCAAAGTTATATGCAGTCTGCACTGCATAAACTATAAATTAAATAGTTAATCCTTATTAAAGCTACAAAAGTTATTTAGTCAAGAGCAGCGAGTCATTTTCTCTGTTCCCTTTGTTCTTTAACTTTACTGACAGGAAGCTTTATTGGCTGCTGTCCCTTCAAGAGCAGAAGACATGCGGATCTCACCGTTTATATACTGTCTATGGACCTCGCCTCATTCTCTCACAACTCTTTTTGTTCATTTTAGACTTTATATAAATCATTTAAGATTGCTCTTACGAGGATAATCGACAAAACTGGCACTTTGGGATGTTTATTGTTAGTTCAAGTGCTTAAGAGAACTGGATTCTGGCGCCCTGTCTATGCATTGTGTGTGTGTGTGTAGCCTACGTGTGTATGTGTCACATAAGGGCATTCACAGACAGCGCATTCTCTTTTGTCTTGCCACGGTTGAAATGTTTAAAAGCATTTAAATGAATAAGAGCCTGATCATATAATGTAAAGCTAGCCAACGGATGGCAGAAAATACGGATGCTGCGTTAATTGCGTTAAATATTTTGACACGTTAAACCAGACAAAAATTAATCGCATGCGTTAACGTTGACAGCACTACTAGTAATAATTGATGTAAAAATATAAATTCTTATATTTTTCTAGCATCTCAAAATTAATATATATATTATGCATATAGTACATTATAAGTCTTTGATGCCTATATTCAGTTTCAAACAGAAACAGACTTTTAAAAAGAGACATGCTATTGAAATAATTTTTCTCCTGTTTGATTATCCCTCCAGTTACACACACACACACACACACACACAAGATTTCCCTTCAGCAAGTATGTGTTTCCAATGCATCCTTCAATCTGTAGATAGGAGTCACCTTTTTAACATCCTGAAGAGACCCCCATCACACTCTTATCATCTCAGCATCTAAACTCTAGACGCCGCAGCATTTCTCAGCTCTGGCACGAGTCCCTCAAGGTTCGTCAGCTGAAATGCAGTGTGGCATAGTGAATATCAACACCACAATCAAATCAGCGAAATGTTCAACATGCTATGATAAAATGTCACACAGGCCTGGTCTAGAAGGAAGAGGAGAGCGTGCTGCAAAACTTGTTTAGCGAGAAGCCACTCACATTCTCTACCAAGTAAAGGAATCACAGGGAACTCTTGTTCTGGTCATTTCCACTCACCTGTGATTGACAGCAGGAACTCTGAGGCCATGTTTACACCTTGTATTACCATCTGATCACAAACCGTCAGCTCGGACAGATTGACTCACTCAAGGAAGTAACATGTCTCAAACGCATCTCTTGTGGCCACTTATGATCAGATTTCGAGGAAATCATTACTATGTGAATGAATTGCTACTTCGGCGTGTTACTTTATCTCATTTGTCAATGCATGTTGATATTCAGAGTCAACCACATGATGCTAATGCTGCTCGGATCTATGAACTGATTTAAAAACCCGTTAATTAATGCATACGAAGAAGTGCATATACACGTCATCTATCATTTTTCATTTCAGAACTAAGAATCACTTTAATAGGTTTTGGGGGCATAAAAAGTGTCAGGGTGGTACAACCTGGGATCTTGATATTAAAATGAAGAAAATGTGTGTAAATATATAAATAAACATAGAAATATTGTTATTATTAAAAGGTAAAATGTATAAAATCTGTTGTCTGTCAAATTAAAGTCATGTGGTCAAAGTTAAAAATAATTTATCATCAAAATACTTAAACTTGTTTTATTTTAGATATTTTTGGCAACATTTCTCAGTTAAAGGGACCGAAATAACATAAAAAAGAAAAAACACTACACTTTAACTATAATTAAAATAAAAACAGAAAATATTATTATTATAAAAATAAAATAAAATGTAAAATATTAACAAAACCTATAATAGTATGTAATAAAACATCAAATAAAACATTTGACATTTGGTCAAATCAAAAAGTCAAGTCTCTTAAAATATCAGATAATTTAACCTTTTTATGACAAAGTAAGATTATTTCAGGTTGTAAAGTGTCATGTGGTGAAACTCCACCCAAAAAATAAACATTCATGAGGTAAGCTTTTTATATTTATGAATGAATACTCCAGTTTTATATACAAATGATTTTTTTTTTTTACCATAAAAAATATTTTAAAACCTTTTGGAAAAAGAATCAAGATGTGCACACACATACATTTAAGCTGCGCAGAAACCGAGCCTATTAATTTGGTTTAACGGTTACACTACATTACATTTTTAGAGACATTAAATTACCACTTCTCATAAAAATGGTATGGAAGTTGAATTAATATAAATAATACTTTTCTAAGAACTTGCCACGTGTGTTTTGAACTAGATTAAAATAGGCGATTTTTCCAGAAGTGCGCACGCGTGCACAGACTACATTGTAATCGTTCACCATGTCATTTGTGTAGAAGTATTTCGAAATCTGTGCGCACTACACGGGCAGCCGTTCAGGACTGGAAGTGCAGAGCTACACGTCTGAGGCACAGATAGCAGGAAGCGATCAGCCATTGGTGTACTGGCGCACAAATAAGAGCCTTTCCTGCGCGCACTGAAGCTGCACGAGCGTACTGTACCTGTCCGTGCCCTGTGAAGGGATGTTTAGCTCAACTTCTCGCGTGTTTGATGAGAAACGAAACGGACTAAACTGTGACAAAACTGAAATGTTTATTTTTTTGTTTTGTAAAGTAGAACTTGCGTACACATTTGAAAAGCCAGAAGTAAACGTCAGTTCTGCATATGATGATTATTTTTATTTTACCTTAAAATTACATCGACTTGATTTGATTTTAAAATCACCTGCTGTAGCTCACTGAAAATAAGTGTTTCATTCATCCAATTAAAACATTTTAGGGTAATGATTCACATCTATATTTTTTTACTTGAGACAATAGTTATTTATTTTTCATTGGCTCAAGTAAAAAAATATAGATGTGAATCATTACCCTATTTTTTTTAATTGGATGAATGAAACACTTTGCATCTTTGTTTTATTCGCACCAACATTATTTGATTTTAACATTTAATAATGTATTTATATAGCATACTTTTTTTTGTCTCACTGGTACAGACATTTTTTATTTAAAACCAAATTTAAAACCTAAAAGAAATACTGAATGCTGATTTAGAAACTTCTTATTGAATGTGTGTTGATTGTATTGTTTGGACTGTAGAACTATGCAGTTGTTGCCTTTAATTTCACATGATTACAGTTAATCTTTTCATCTAAGGCCAGTTCTATAGTTTCAACCCAATTCAAAAACAGAAGCTAAATGCTGATGTCTGTATATTCTACGTTTGTATTGAACTGTGCAGTTACTGCCGTTTATTTCAGATGGTTACCATTATTGTTTTCAATAGCCAAAAGCCAGTTTGACCTATTAAATACCAAATAAACATCTTGTTTATGCATTCTTTCCTTCTTTCTTGTTTGTTGCTTAAAAAAAAAAAAAATCAGAAATCGGTCTCGGAATCAGCCATGAAAAATCATGATCGTGCATTCCTAATTTTTGGGTAACGCTTTATTTTATAGCTTCTTTGTTACAAGATACATTAACTTACTAATAACGTAAATTATGCACAATCACAAAAAATAAATAAATGCCATCCTTGATCCTGAACCAAACCTTAACCTGTAAGAACATATTGTTAATTATATTAGTACTTGTGTAATTACATTGTAACAATGACATCAAAATAAAGTGTAACCAGGTTTTTTTTTTACTCTTATAATTATCTGTCCCATCAATTCACTTATGTGCACTTAGGTCTTTTCTAAAATGCATTTTTCATATTCTTGTAAAACCACGAACAGCCAACAAAGAGTAAACCCCTTGTAATAGCACAACGGCTGACTGAGTTTAGTAAGGAGTCTTTGATTTGGTGCAGTGTGATCACATTCATTCGACCTCAGAATGAGGTCTGAGTGATTTGATCCCAAAACGGATGCTAGCTCCAGGTGTAAATGGAGTCTAAGTCATTCTCCTCCTGGATTCACGAAGGTCGGAAAGCCTAAATCTCATACAAGCCGTAATCTTCCCGAACAACCACAGGACAAATCACACGCACTCCTAACTAACATCCCATTGGAAATCAATGGAAGCCACTTAAGCCTGACTGCTTCACTGAAGTGGACAAGAAACTGGCCTGCTCTTCTTCACTCAGTTAATCACACACGAGCTGGAGTGGCCGACTCGACCCTGAAGACAGCAGAGTCCAGCTGGTGGCCTTCAGGACATCAGCCCCATCAGAGGAACTGCTGATGGATGTTGGTGGAGCAATCATTGGCGCTCGAGTGGATTCTGGGCTCAGGAGCGAGTGGGTAGTGAGTCGATGTGGTGCAAACGCAGCAGGATCTGCGAGAGTGACGACTCCCATGCAAGCTCCAGTTCTCAGCTGCGAGCACTGCATGATGGGAAATTCCTGCCTCAGACAATGCTGGAGACAAACGCTCATGCTGGCTTGAGAGCACCCTTCCTAAAGTTGCTCTAAACTGCTTCCACTTTTTATACTGGAGATGCCTGAAAGCTGAAAAGAAGGTCTGGCAAAAAAAGAAGGATAATTCAAATAATAGCCAACAAGGTTGTACATGATTTACATATTCAAACATTATACTAATGAAAGAATGGAGGAGGATGAAACAAGAACCTTTTTTCACAGAATAAAGTGATATTTTGTTCAAAGCTTTAAGTTTAACATGAATGTCCCAACTCGACCATAATTAAGCTACTTTTAGTAGTGTCTCTGATTTAATAAATGCGGATGCTTAATAATATGATTTATTTCTACAAATCAGCACTGTCTGTTATAATGAATTGGTTTAAAGTAATGATTCGTTTGAGGCATCACACAAAAATATTAATGAAAGAGCCTGCATTAAGACAAATGTAACTGGATAATTTACAATATTACCTAAATATAAATATTATATTAATTTAGCCAACACTTATTAATTTAGAAAATAAGTTTGGAATTGTTCCTCTAGCTGAAAAACATATTTAAATTAGCATTTTTATTACAGTTTTTATTAATACCCTCAATCAATACTTTTCATAAATTTTCTGTTTTAAAGAGATAGTTCACCCCAAAAAATGCAAATTACTCCATGATTAACTTAACCTCAAGACATTCAAAAAAGAAAAAAAGAGGTATAAATTACTTTCTTCTTTCAGTGAATGGGGGTTGAGATTTTGAAGCCCAAAAAAGGGTGTTTATCCATCATAAAAAGTGCTCCACACAGCTCTGAGGGGGTTAATAAAAGCCTTTTGAAGTAAAGTGATGCATTTGTGTAAGAAAAACATCAATTTTTTAAACTTTTTATGCAATTTCTAGCCTCCACTATAACTGTTGTATGCATGTTCAAGTGAGAGTGGCATTCCAGCGGATGACGTAGGCGTAGCATTAGCTAGCTAAGTAACGAACAAAACACTGGTCACAAATTTAAAGTAAGAAATGAAGATTTGCAAATAAAAATTTTAGAAGATTTCAATATAAGCCAAACTATAAAAACGGCAGAAAAACTAAATTAAATTCTAATTTAAAAGGCATAATTTCAGCTGAGGGGGGGGGGTGATTTTGGTTTCTCTCCTGAGGCCACAAGAGGGCACGTCAAACAAAATATTACTTGTACATTTCTTCAAAGGAATAAAATAACATGCATAATGTTTTAAATATCGTTTATTAACCATAAAGTTGCTTAAACAATTAGAAGCAAGACATCACGCATGTATGTAGGGCTGGGCGATATATCTAACGATATGATCATGCACATTTAGTCAGTAAATCTGGCTCCGTGATTAGCGCTAAATTGCCATCAGCTGCTTTCAAATGAAGCGGCACTTAATAAACAGAGCCATAAATCACTGACAAGCTACGCAATATCGAACGCGATTCATCTGCTTTTAGCCAGGAATTTTAGCGTTCTTTGAGCGCGGTTCCAGCGCGTGTCGGCTTGCATTCCTGCTGCTACTTAGCCACGATGAGAAGAAAATCCACCTAGTCTCATCAATACATTTACTTATGTTCTTTTACTTTAGTTTCTTTTCTTTTCAGTTTGAGAGTTTCGTATTCTGAGTTAAGTTTTGTAACGCTGTGTCTCCGAGTCTGACCTCGAGTGCCCGTTCAACATCAACCAGCCACACAACTCCGCGTCTCCAGCCAACACCCAACCACGGGCTTCCAAAGACGTCACTTCAACAACTACTGAACTTCCAGCCAATCAGCGACATCGGGAAACCCCCTTTCAACGACAACAAAGGGAACCCCCTTTACACAGGAGTGGCAAGTAACTCCTCCAGACTCTGATTTGTACTGTCTATATATAATTTTAACCTCATTGAGGAACTCAGTGCGAGGGTTAATTAAGTGATTGATGGCTGTTCATGTCTATGCAATTTCACGTATTGCTGTAATCTTGGGATTTCACATTTTCATTCTCTTAAACTCATTCTTTCCTAACTTTCTATCTTCCTGCAACTTTTGTGAATGTGTGAGTGCGTGTGCGTATGTGTAAGATTAGTTTATATGTCTTAGATTTATCTAATAAAGCCTTATTCATATTGAAAAGAGAAGTATCTTGTGTTTTGTGCTTACAAGTTAATGTCTTAAACTGACGATCAGCCATTTAATAAAATTTGAAAAAGTGTATAAATGAGTGTGTTGCAGTCAATAAATTGCATAACAATTTTCATAATTTCATTTGATAATGCCCGATGAATTTCATAATATTATATGAAAGTCTGTTTATAAAAGTCATTAAAACTCAAATTATATTTGATTGAACATTATAGAAAATATAAAATTAAGTTGAAATGTGTTTATTAATTGTTAAAGAGTTAAAGTAATGGAAATATCTAACCGTGACTTATTAAAACCTGGCTGTCAGATAGATTGAGAGAAACCTGTCAGGTACATATACCAACATTCACCAAACCTCTGACATCCATGAAGGACACGCTGCACACTTGAAGACATCAACATTCGAAATAAAATAGAACTGAAGAGTGTCATTGAGAATTTTTGTTTTTCATTAAGTTCGAATGAGAGATTTTCAAATGTGAACGAAGAGAGTACACTTGAGTACACTCTAGATGATATTAACACTCTGCTGTTAGGAAACAATGAAACAATCACTAGACAAAAATAGAGAAACAAAGTACACTAACAAGCTGTCTGGATCTCCAATGCATTTACAATGAAAACTGGATGTTATCATCAACATGAAAACAAGAATCATCTGACAAGACAGCCTTGAAAAACAGCACTGGTCGCTAAAGGGAATCTTTTGACATTACTTTCATGTGCAAGGACCTGAGGAGAAATGAAAACTGAAGATCATTATCCAGGTGACAAACCAACACACACTCTTTAGATTCAACTGGACATGGATCCAGTGTTTTTCTAATTGGCATGAAATTGGCATTTTAATGCCTTCTTGAGATAAGTCAGATGATAAATGGAGGTGAAGGTCACAGTTTGCTTATGCTGCAGTACAGCTACAGTAGATGTTGTCAAGTCGGATTAAAGTCTACTGTACATTGGTCAGGTCATGACACTGAAGGGTTTAACTGCACAGTTGGTTTCAGCTGGCCAAATAAAGTAAGCCGTGTATTTCACAGCACTGATGAAAGAGCGTGTTCTTCTGAGACATAACTTTGCAGGTACATTAATGTGTGCATAGCGACTAATAAACACCTGTACCATGGGCAATAATTCAGAAATAAATGCACACATTCAGTATCAGGACTCAAGGCTGCATTTATTTGATAAAAATACAGGAGAACCAAAATTAACTAAAATAAAATAACTTTTCTATTCTAAAATATGTTTAAATGCAAATTATTGCGGTTGATCAATTTTACAGCATCATTCCTCCAGTCTTCAGTGTCACATGATCTTCAAAAATCACTATATGATGATTTACTGCTCAAGAAACTGCTGGTGGACCAATTTGCAACTTATTAGGTCAATTGGCAAAATGATTGGGTATAAAAAGTAGAGCCCGACCGATATATCGGTATAAGCTAATATAAGCTAATTGCATTTAAATCGGCATCGGCATTTATAACGGCCGATGAAACATGAGAAACAGAGTCTCATGCTTCACTCATGTTATGAGTGTTGCATAGTGTGCCCACCAGATGGAGCTCTGCAGCTCCAGAGTTAACAACAGCGCCAGAAGTCCACTACAGAAGAAAGCGATCAGCCAAGCCACGGAGGTGTAACTTACTGTTTTGATGGTGAGTCTGTCGTTCGTCATGTGAAATGATTGTAGATTTAGTTCATACCCTGTATATAAAAACTGTGTGGTAGTTCTAGCTAACGGTCCTATCATTATCACTTCTAAATATTCTGTAACATCACTTACAGCCGCTAATGCATTGCTATATTAGATTAGCCACAAAGCTAATACCATGTTTATCAGTGGAAGAGCGCGAACGTTAATAGGAGGTCAAACTATAACGTTAGCGTTTAACTTATTCTTATTCTATTGCGGTGTGTTTCCCACATAATGACCGCGTAATTGGGCCTTTCACACAGGACGCGGTATGCACGGCGCTTGCCGCTGGGTTCAGCGTTGCCCTTCAGATACAATGCGATTTGCGCTGCGCTATGGCGTAGGCGGAGTTTTAAAAACGTTTAGCGTTTAGGTCAGCAGCAAACATGTATCTGTCCCGTTGTAAGAAGCGAGCGATAGCGCTAGTCCTGCTGATGAGAATTAAGAGAGAAGCAAGGAAGAAGAGGCTACCCTCAGGTCCAGAGAACAATTTGGTGAATTCAGGCTGGTTACGTTACTCTAACGCTAATAGCTTCCTTTTTAGCAGCCCCCTAAATGCTTGCTATTAACTTGTTTGAAGGTGGTTCTTCTCAAAATTGACAGCGGTGTGTTCATGACACTAACGTTAACCATTCAACTTCGAATTGATTCCGTAATCTTCCGGTAATAGTAGGCAAGACGATGTTTTGATTCAGACTGCACAAAGAGAAGAGGAGAAGATATACGGGTCTGTTGTGAATGTGTCTGTGAGAGCAAATATAGTGTAGTTACAGTAACTACAGTAGGTGCGTCAGAAATGATTAAACCAGAGGGGACATGTAAATAAATGTGAGCTGAACAAGCGCTTTTTTTTTTTTTTTTTTACATATTGTTTCAAAGCAGCTTTACGGACATAACAGGAAAATGTTGAAATAATATTGTTAAATATAAGTAGGTAATACCTATTGCTTGACAAATAAAAAAATATATATATATTTCTCATTTTTGCCTATGTAGGAGATCCCAGTTTATTATTATTATAATTCTAATGATGACATGAGTAATGATACATGGTGATATTATTAATACACATGCTTATTCTTTCTCCGTCTCTCTTTCTGCCTACAGATGGCTGAAAAAGGTGAATGCTGTAGCAGCAAAGTGTGGGACTACTTCTGCAAATACTTTAACTTTAGTATTATAATTTATTTACAGTACACACACAGACTGTTAAAACCAGGTTCAACTGGAAGAAAGTAAAAGTGTTAAATGTTTAAAACCAGACTGTTTTTTGATCATTAAAAAATATATACTTTTGATGTGCAATTGTTTAGTCATTGCGACTGTAATCTAAGGCTTTTTTTTTTTTAACATAGTCCATTCTGGAAAATGGTTTATACAGCCCACATACATAGAACAGGCAGATATTTTGCTATTGAATGTTGTGTAAGTGCAGTTTATAGGAAATGGGTCTAATATCCAGATTATTTTTAAAATCAAAATATCGGCTTATAAATCGACTCTTTTCGAGTTAATATCGGCATCGGCCCCCAAAAATCCATATCGGTCGGGCTCTAATAAAAAGAGCCTCTCAGAGTGGCAGTGTCTCTTAGAATTATCATCAATCTTGACTAAATTTTTAAACCTTAGATTTTCAGTTGATGCAAGTTTTTAGACTTTTTTCCTGCTTATTCATTATCTTATGACACAAGAGAGCAGAAAAAAATAGTATTGCATTTAAAAATAGATCAACATTTACTGGAAAAATAACTGCATTCCCTAAAACATATAATTAGGTAATCTTGGTCCTGCATTGTTAGTTGTCATGTTTTTTTTTTTTTTGGATAACTAGGCTCCAAATTGAGAGATCAATCATCGGTCATGATTTTAAAGTCTGTTGTCTTGACCTGCCACTTGCTGGTGACTTTTCCACTCAAAGCGAAGGCCATTTGCAAACAGGACACGTCTGTGACCTTCTCCAAGTGGCTCTGAGAAATCCAAACTCACCTTGAGCCTCCAGCTTCACAAGCTTTATATCTCCCCACAATCATGTGCTATGAGCACAGCATCGATCTCAGGGGCTCAAAGACAGACCTGTGCTTCATGCATCAGAGACGGAAAGCGAGATGGAGAGCGAGGAGGCAGCTTGTGTTTTCCATAAAGCGGGAGGTGATGATGGGTTGATTTGTTATGTGCAGAGAGTCAGCCTTGGAAAATAACAATTCAAGCTAAACCTTGGCAGTATTGTGCTGCACAGCACTGAATAAACACATGAGCTGCAAATACACAGAACACAAACATGACAACATAATAAATATACCATAACGGTGCGGTCACAAAAAAAGGTTGATTGTCTTTTGTCTGTAGTGTAGTGATGTATGAAGCACAGCTCAAATATAAGTCACTTTCAAACCAAGCAGCTCTCTGTTAGTCAACATGAAGGTGAATCTGCTTGCTAATGCTAGTTCATGCATAAAGATTCACCAAACAACAGCTGCAGCTTAAAAAAATAAATAAATACATATATATTTTTTTCATCTCAAAAAGCTGCAGGTTTGGTCGTTTTAATAGCTTGATGTGAAAAACAGAAATCTCAAGACTAAAAAGTAATTATTCGTAAATACTCTTCCCTCCAGCAATGATAAGGCTATATTGAATATTTATTTATCTATTGATTGATTAAAAGTTTGTGATCAGTACGATTTTTTTAAATAAGTGTCTTCTGCTCATTAAGGCTGCATTATTTGATCAGAAATACAGGGAAAACTGTTATATTTAGAAATATTATTGCAATTTAAAATACTGGTTTCCTATTTTAATATACTTTAAAATCCAATACAATTTTTATTCATAAAGCACATTCAAATCAACCGAAGTCGGCCAAAATGCTGCAGAGAGAATTCAAAACCAGTCAACAAGTTAATAAACAATAAAACACTATAAAATAAAATATAATAAAATACTTAATATAATAATATAATAAAATATTTAATGGGTAATCCAAATACGTAATCCAACAAGCAAAAGGTCAAAACCAGAAATCCATCCAAAACAAACAACAGGGATAAGAACAGGAACAGGAAACTCCGAAGGCGAGGAAACTGAGTGACGGAATGAAAGGACAACAGCAAGTCAAAAAATATTAAATGCCAAGGAGAAGCAATAAGTTTTAAGAGTAGACTTTAAAACAGATGGAGTTGAGGAAGTTCTGATATGATAAGGCGCTAATCATTGGAGATTTTAATATTCACGTTGATAATACAAATGATGCATTAGGACTTGCATTTACTGACCTAAAAAACTCTTTTTGAGTCAAGCAAAATGTCACCGGGCCCACTCATTGTTTTAATCATACACTAGATTTAATTATATCGCATGGAATCGATCTGACTGCTATAGATATCGTACCTCAAAGTGATGATGTTACAGACCATTTCCTTGTATCGTGCATGCTGCATATCACTGATATTAACTATATGTCTCAGCGATACCGTCTGGGCAGAACTATTGTTCCAGTCACCAAAGACAGATTCGCAAATAACCTGCCTGATCCATCTCAACTGCTATTTGTACCCAAAAATACACATGAATTAGACGAAATTACTGACAACATGGGCACTATTTTCTCTAATACATTAGAAGCTGTTGCCCCCATCAAATTGAAAAAGGTTAGAGAAAAACGTACTGTGCCATGGTATAACAGTAATACTCACTCTCTCAAGAAAGTAACTCGTAGTCTTGAACGCAAATGGAGAAAAACAAACTTGGAAATTTTTAGAATTGCATGGAAAAAGAGTATGTCCAGCTATAGACAGGTTCTATAAACTGCTAGGACAGAGCATGTACACAAACTCATTGAAAATAACCAAAACAATCCAAGGTTTTTATTTAGCACAGTGGCTAAATTAACAAATTATCAGACGCCACATGATTCAAATATTCCACCAACGTTTAATAGTAATGACTTCATGAATTAGATCCTGTACCCACTAAATTACTGAAAGAGTTGTTACCTGTAGCCAAAGAACCGCTTCTCAATATTATTAACTCGCCGTTATCTTTAGGTCACGTCCCAAAACCATTCAAGCTGGCGGTTATTAAGCCTCTTATTAAGAAACCAAAACTAGATCCTAGTGTACTGGCAAATTATAGGCCTATTTCAAATCTTCCATTTATGTCTAAAATTTTAGAAAACGTTGTGTCTGCTCAATTGAGCACCTTCCTGCACAAATCTTTATGAAGAATTTCAGTCAGGTTTCAGGCCCCACCGTAGCACAGAAACTGCACTTGTTAAAATTACAAATGACCTGCTTCTTGCGTCAGATCAAGGCTGCATCTCATTTCTAGTCCTACTTGATCTTAGTGCTGCGTTCGACACCATAGATCATGACATACTCCTAGATAGATTACAAAACTATACAGTTATTCAAGGGCAGGCTCTAAGATGGTTTAGATCCTACCTGTCCGATCGCTACCATTTTGTTTACTTAAATGGGGAGTCATCTCATTTATCACCAGTAAAATATGGAGTGCCACAAGGATCCGTCCTAGGTCCCCTTCTATTTTCAATATACATGTTGCCCCTTGGTAATATTATTAGAAAATACGGAATTAGCTTCCACTGTTATGCTGATGATACTCAGCTATATATCTCAACGAGACCAGATGAAACTTCCCAATTATCTAAGCTGACAAAGTGTGTTAAAAATGTAAAAGATTGGATGACAAATAATTTTCTCCAATTAAATTCGGATAAGACAGAGATATTAATTATTGGACCAAAAAACACTACACAGAATCTTGTAGATTACAATCTGCAACTAGACGGATGTACTGTTACTTCCTCTACAGTCAAAAATCTGGGTGTTATATTATTGTTATATTTGAGTTTATGGATGTAACAAATCAGATAGGTACTTTGACTGGCAGCCAATGCAATGAAATCAAATTAGTGTGACAGACTCATGTTTGCACTTCCCATAAAGAAGATGAGCCGCTACACTCTGAACCAACTGTAGACGAGAAACACATGGCTGAGGAGCAATGATATACAATGAGTTGCAAGTATTTAAGATTTGTGTGTCGTCAGCATACAGATGAAAAGAGACCCAAAACTTTTTAAAAATAGATCCTAAAGGAAGCATATAAAGAGAAAACAGTACCGGACAAAGACTCGAGCCCTGAGGGACACCAGACTTTAGACTGACTGCCCAGAGTCAGTAATTAGCATAGTATCATTCAAAACTCTTAAAAGAGCTGACTCAGTACTGTGACAAGATTAAATTTTTTCAGAGATTGACAGTCAAATAAGATTGTAGTTGATTTAGAACCACTTTCTCTAAAATTTTGGAAATACAAGTCAAGTCAATAGGACGAAAGTTAGCCAGTAATGTAGGATCCAAACTTTTTCTAAGATGAGGCCGCAACGTGGCAAGTTTAAAGTCGCTAGGTAAAGTGCCAGTATAGAGGCAATTGTTAATTAAAAACAAAAGGTCAGGGCCAACAGTTTCAATAATCTGTCCAAGGAAATGTGAAGGAATTACATCCTGGGGACACAGAGTAGGTTTCAGAGTAGACATAATCTCAATCAGAGTGTTCAAGTTTACAGGCTCAAAGACAGACCAGGTGGAAGAGGTGATTGGAATATCTGGCAATTTGTGTGCCGGCAGAGGCATCAAAGATGTAATTTGGGAAATCTTATCATTCAAATGTTTTCCAAAGTCCTCAAAAAGAGAGACCGATGTCTCAGGAAACAGATTAAAAATTGGACGAAGAACAGATTAAACTGTGGAAAATAGGATATTTGGCTTATGGCTAATTCTTAAAATTAACTCAAAGAGAAAATGATTTGCAGCTTTAGCAGCTCACTGATAGGCATAAAGTCACTTAAAATTTCATGACACTTGTAGTTTGTCTTTTCTTCCATTTACATTCATATGGCGTTATTTTTGTGCCTCAATCCTTTGCTCAAGCGAATTTTTTTTGCGATTGTTAATTTCTGTTCAAAATATAATATAATGTGCTTGCAAAATATAGTTCTCTGTGCTCAAAATGTACAATTACTCGCTCAGGATTGAGGCACAAAAATAACGCCATACATTCAGCCTTTCTACAGGTCTGTCTGAGAGAACAAGTAAAACCATTTGCCAAGGTACTGAACTGTGTTTATGTTTTTTCACCTTTAGTGGTCCAACAGAGTTTAAAATATTAGAAAAGGTCGAATTGAACAGACTTAGATGTTCATCGCCATTGAGGTGATACTTAGAGGAATTGATATCCTGATAAGCACTGAGAGGAGGAGAATTCGTCATTTGAACGGTCATTGATGATACGAGTCCATCGTGGAAGTGGAGACTGTCTATGAGTTTTTCCATCCACTGGCATAGAAAACAATATAGGTTTATGATCAGACAAGCCTGCATCATTGATAATAATGTCTAACACTGATAAACCACAGGATACAGTCAAGTCCAGAGTGTGGCCCTGAACATGAGCTGGTTCAGACCAGGGGCGGAGCCAGACGATGTAAACATTCGGGGCTTAGCCCAAACCTAGGGGGGTCCAGGGGCATACTCCCCCGGGGAGATTTTTTTCCCCATTTACGTCAGCTAAATTCACTATTTTTCAGGCTGTTTGAGATAATAGAATGCCTAAAAATCTATACACTATCTGGGAAAATGATGATGGTTACTCAAAAAAAAAAAAATACATCTATATCACCCAGTAGAGCCTACAACCATTTTTGTATTTAATTGTTCTCCAGCTATATTTCTCAATTAATATCTCTTCTTATCCCACTAATGTGCCGATATTAGCTGTAAAACATGCCCTGAGATAACTTACCATTTGATACAAGCTGTGTGTTTCGGTTTTACGAGAAAACGTAACATTGCTTTTGAATCTCTCTCTGGCCGGTGAGGTTTACTGTTAGTGTTCCTTGTAAAAAACTTTGTTATGTCCTAGGGATATGCCTAGGGTATCAAATTTTCCTGTTGCGGTTAATTGATAATCCTTTTATCAGGGTATTCGGGTTTATCACGGTATTGAAATTTTGTTCAAAAAAAGTGGTCATAATACAGTATAACAGGTAAAATAACTTTTTTCCTTATAACAAAAATAACTAAAGATTTAAAACAATAAAGCAATACAGAAAAATATATAAAAGTTAAATGTTTTACACATTAAAGTGCAAAATAACTATAAAAACCAATAGGTATCACTTTACAGTAAGACCTCATTAGTTAACCTTAGTTAATGCATTAACATTCAAGGCAAGGCAAGTTTATTTTAATAGCACATTTCGTACACAATGGTAATTCAAAAAGAAAGTAAAAAAAAAGTCATGAAGAAAAATAATCACAAAAATCAAACAAGCAATTTAAGAACTTGAAAATGAAAATGATTTAAAAATTGACTTAAAATGAATTTAAGATTTAAGTTTAAAAATAGAAAATGATTTTACATAAAATACAGTGCAATACATAAAATATAGTGTAATCAGTTCGGACATCGCATAGTGCTCATTCAATAAGTGCACAGCTAAACAATGAGCAATAGCTACATATACTATAGAAGTTATTAATCTTTGTTAAAAAATCTTAAAAGTCTTAGTTCATGTTAGCTCATTAAATAACACAGTTACCTAAGATTAATGAATGTTCAGAATATTTTTTTTCATTGGCAGTTTATGTTAACTAATGAAGCCATAATGTAAAGTGTGAATGAACAATAAAAGATCAAAACACTTTCAAACAATATCTAGGGCATTTGTAGTCCAAATTAAAAAAAATAATAATAATGAATGTTTGAAGATAAATAGCCTATTAAGTCTAAATATTTCAGTATTTGGCTCTGTAATAAACACCATAGGGAAAACACAAATCTGAATGGTTATTTAAGATTATTTAAATATGGTTTAGAAAGTAACAACTGCTTTATTTAATGTGTTTACAGGGTAAGGGCTGCATTTTAGCACCATCTGTTGTTAGAGAGTGAATGTGCTTTCATTCCGCGCGTCTCTCACGTGTTCTTCCATGTGCTTCTCATGCGCTGTTTACATCAGAGCGCATGCGCTCTTTCAAGCAGCATACAGCGATGTTGTGCATTTTAAGCAGCTGATGGGAATACTATTCTTAAAATGCTTTCAAAATTCTGAATAATTTGCCATGTATATTTATTCACGGTATTTAGAAGTGCCCACGATAACAATATCGTGCATATTAATCACCGCAATATATCGCATTACCGAATACCGGCACAAGTCTATCATGTCCATAATGTTCATTTCAGACGGTTAGCCAGTGAGCTCACTATGACGCAGGTGAAATAAAAAGCCCACCAGCCCCTAATGACAACTACGAAGAAGAAGATTTATATTCTCCTTCATTAGTTTTTACTGGCAGTTGGCAAACAAGCTGAGTGATGTGCGATGCATAACCGTCCGCCACCACGCAGAGTAATAAAGCTTTTGTTTAATTTATTTGCCGCTCCAGTCTGAAAAACTGAGAGGAAATAAAACAAAGTTGAAGTTATTTTTTTTTTTAAACTAAAAGATTCGGGGCTTTTGACAAAACATTCGGGGCTTAAGCCCCATTAGCCAGTATGTTAAAAGTACGTTAATTTATTAAATAAAAAATTCTGACCCAAAACTTTTTCTATTTTAAATAAAATATATGAAGCAGTCCAAGTTTCCAACATTGATGACAAATTAGCATATCGTATTTATTTATTCTTTCCCATGGTATGTATTCTACTGAGAAAAAAGTGTGGAAAACATGCCTGTATTTTACTGTTATTTGCTTCTTATGTGTAACATTTCCAACCCATTTGATTGCTCAGATGAAAAAAAGGGGAAAAAAGTCTCATATATTTAGTTTGTGCTTACAATCCGATGCATTCCCTAAAACTCTCAGACTGTTGCTAAAGTCTGCCTCTTCTGTAAATCCTCAAAGACACTTAATTCTTACAATCCACACAATTCAGAAATATAGTTTCGCTAAGGGTCCTCCAGAATAAGCTTCAGCAGACATTAACTTACTTTATGGTTCTTTTTTGAACCACAACATCAGATTTTGTCACCAGCACTAGTTTAGAGCCCACTGAAGACTTACTGGACTACGCATTAAAGTGACCGACTAAAAACTGTACTACTCGTAAAAAACTAATAAAAGTAGCAAATGCACCAACGGCCATCGCTGTCTTAATTCAGCAGAGCTTTACGGTTCATTTTACAACAACAGAAACAAGTTCAGTTCTGCTAAATTAAACCTTAATTTTACTGATGGATGGTAGTCGTAACAAGAGTCCCTGACGGTTTTACTGCCGTATCCAGCACTGATTTTAACACATCGCCGAGACATTCATTTGAGACGTGACTTACTTCACACTTTACTGTTAGAGCAAGCATCTTCAAACACACACTCCTCACAAGAGAGAGCAGCATATGATTCAATTTGATTCAATCACTCTTTCTGAATACAGTCATTTGGAAAACTGATATAGGAATGTTCAAAATGATTATTATTGATGTTGTTGTTAAATATTTATTTATTTATGTGCGAATGACAAAACATATTGAAATGTGACATTCAGGGGGTACTTTAAACAGTTATTTTAGGTCATAAAACTACATAAGTCGGCAGCCCCTGCTTTAAACCATAAAAACTGAGTTTCAATCAAAACTAAAATACATGAAATATAATTTACCTAAAACAAAACAACAGACCAACCAAGATCACACACAAATCATAAGGTAAAAAACAAAATGCACATCTAAACTCCTCGCATTCTTAAAGATTCTAAATAAATTCTAACTGAATTGTTGCATTCTCAATATGAAAAAAATCTGAATGTAAATTAAACAATTAAAATTAGTGTTATTTTTAACATGTAAATATAAATTTTAGCTCGTATAAGAACTATTAACAGCAGCTTCAATATAGAGGTCTAAAAATCTGCCGCTAGCCCTTTAAATCACAACTTCATGATAGGGCACATATCATAACTTGGTTTAACCTGTTAACTGTCACTCACATTTTTGAACATAGACTTGAAAGTGTATGATCCAAACCTAATTTTTTATAATTCATGACTTAAAACATTTTGTAACATAATATTGACATATCATTTTCATGGTAATGCAATGTTTGATTTTAAAATGGGTTTCAAAGGATGAATTTTGAGATTTTAAGTTTTCAAGTGATATATCATTTCTGATGATTTCTAAAGTGTGATAGAGAAAAAGGCAACAAGGAAGACAAAGTCAGAACTCCTGTTATGATGTAGGATTTAGAGGAGCACTCTTGCCATAAATTAATCTATTACTTTTCCTACATAATTTTTAACAAAAAAGATTGGTAAAATATCTATTTAGGAGTCTTAGACCTTTCCAACGAAATATAGTTTGTCATGATTAGATAAGGACTGAATTGTAATATAGTGAAGTAAACGTAGTGGGCACGCCGAGGGGCCAGGCGGCAGTTAACAGGTTAAATAGTCAGAAATGTTGAAAGGCAGGATACTGACCAATCTAAACGATCTGACACAAGGATCAAGCTACAGCTAGCCTGCAATTTACACTCAAACTGACAACACAGTAACCAGCCATTGGACCACTTCAAATAACAGCCGCCATATAATCACCCTGATTTCATAATTAACTAATGCAAAATAAACGTGTGCGAATCAACACATGAGAACTACTGAAGAAGCCTTCACTCACCTCTATCTAGACGCGCGTGCTGGTGTTGAGATGACGGCTGATGTGCCTGATCAACGCACATGCGTCATCTTATTAAATATATTAATTTAGGGCTTATTATGTGTACGGCATTACCTTATAATAATTTAAATATATAAAATACGTCATTAATTAAATCTGAACATCAAATGTGCTTGTTTATTTTAACAGTAAAGCGGTTGTTTCTGTTCAGGCGCGCCTCTTCTGGCTGTTCTTGGGTCCTTGCGTTGAGTCTCCATCATGGCGGCGTCCAGCAGAGAGCATGTTCTGTCACTCTACAGACTGCTTCTGAAGGAGAGCAAGAAGTTCCCCTCTTACAATTATAGGTATTTACAGCAATACACATCTATGTATCCGCGACACAAGCGCGTGCCGTTTATACAATAGTCTCCGTGGTATAATGTGGAAATTATAAGCATCAATACGAGAAATACATAGCAGATATTAATCTCATCCACTGATCTATAATATATATAGATCAGTGATCTCATCTCAGTGTTTGTGACGTTTGCAATATGTCTGTGAAACATACAGCTGAAAACTGATTATTAATAGTTTGGAAACGCCGTGCTTTTTTTTAAGGATTGTTTGATTAATATGAAGTTTCAGAGAGCAGCATTTATTTGAAATAGAAATATTTAATAAAACTATTAATAAAAATATTTGAATTGTTTCCACTAACTAATTAATTAACTGTTTTCAATATTGAGAATAACAAGAAATGTTTTTGAGCAGCAAATAAAATCAGCATTAGAATAATTAGAATAATTTCATTAGGACTGGAGCATATATCTCTTTTCTATGATATGTTTTCTATTTTGATTATAAACACCAAAATTAAAAAAGACACTTTCATTTTATATGACTAGTACTGTATGTAAGCCAGACAGAAAATGTACATACTATTCACAATAAATATACAGTGCTGCAGAAATAGTAAGACTCTCTTCATAGAGTGCCATTCAAAACATCCCCTCATTCTCACTTCTACTTTTAATATTGAAAATATAACCATGATACAGTATATCATTCCAAGTTATTTTTCGGAAATTCTATCATCATGGTGCATTCATATTACAAATAGCTATAAAAGGCTTAACGTGTTCACAGAATAAAGAGCTGACAGCCAAAAGATAATAATCTCCCACCCACTCAGTCTCCACAGAGCTTCGAGTCTTCCTCTGAAATCTGCCAGTATTCACACTTTAACAGTTTTAAAGCTCATACTTTTGTAATCCTTTTAGTTTGCCTGTATGCAAATGCTAATATGAATGCAATTTCATGAATGTCTCATTGATGAAATCAGAGTGGATTTGTGGAGCTGCAGGTTTGTAAAAAACAGACCCATCATTATGGTTTTTAGCATTAAACTGTGGAATCCATAATAACTCTTCCTCCAGTGAAAAAGTGCATCTCCTGTTGTCTGCTCACATCAAAAACCACCCACAGATTCGTTTAGAGCTGTGCAGATTTCTCTTCTGATTTAGTTTTCCACCGTGTTGTTGTTGATAGGACGGTTTGAAGTTAAGACATCATAACAATGGAGTTGTTTGTTACAAACACGCAGCTTTTCACCTCTCAAGACATTAACTGATGGACTGGAGTGGTGTGGATTACTTTTGATAGTTTTATCAGCTGTTTGCACTCTCATTCTGACGGCACGCATTCACTGCAGAGACAGTGACGATACAAGCAATTAAAAATCTGTTCTAATGAAGAAACAAATGACAATGAATGGTCACAGTTTACAGAGAAATCCCTTCTGCTCATGTTTCATTAAAGAGGCCTATTGTTTTCACTGTAACTCTGGCTGATTTAGCCAGAAACCTCATTGTGCATGTTGTTTTCTATCTGTGTGATATAGTCTGTTCAATTATTCAGGACCTAGCAACTTGTTTTTTAACATGCTGATGGTAACTCAGATTTGGTATTAGAGCCCGACCGATATGGATTTTTGGAGGCCGATGCCGATATTAACTCGAAAAGAGCCGATTTATAAGCCGATATTTGGATTTTAAAAATAATCTGGATATTAGACCCATTTCCTATAAACTGCACTTACACAACATTCAATAGCAAAATATCTGCCTGTTCTATGTATGTATAATGCTGTATAAACCATTTTCCAGAATGGACTATGTTAAAAAAAAGCCTTAGATTACAGTCTCAATGACTAAACAATTGCACATCAAAAGTATATATTTTTTAATGATCAAAAAACAGTCTGGTTTTAAACATTTAACACTTTTACTTTCTTCCAGTTGAAGCTGGTTTTAACAGTCTGTGTGTTTACTGTAAATAAATTATAATACTAAAGTTAAAGTATTTGCAGAAGTAGTCCCACACTTTGCTGCTACAGCATTCACCTTTTCCAGCCATCTGTAGGCAGAAAGAGAGACGGAGAAAGAATAAGCATGTGTATTAATAATATCACCATGTATCATTACTCATGTCATCATTAGAATTATAATAATAATAAACTGGGATCTCCTACATAGGCAAAAATGAGAAATATATATATATTTTTTTATTTGTCAAGCAATAGGTATTACCTACTTATATTTAACAATATTATTTCAACATTTTCCTGTTATGTCTGTAAAGCTGCTTTGAAACAATATGTAAAAAAAAAAAAAAAAAAAAAAGCACTTGTTCAGCTCACATTTATTTACATGTCCCCTCTGGTTTAATCATTTCTGACACACCTACTGTAGTTACTGTAACTACACTATATTTGCTCTCACAGAACATCGTCTTGCCTACTATTACCGGAAGATTACGGAATCAATTCGAAGTTGAATGGTTAACGTTAGTGTCATGAACACACCGCTGTCAATTTTGAGAAGAACCACCTTCAAACAAGTTAATAGCAAGCATTTAAGGGGCCTGCTAAAAAGGAAGCTATTAGCGTTAGAGTAACGTAACCAGCCTGAATTCACCAAATTGTTCTCTGGACTTCTTCCTTGCTTCTCTCTTAATTCTCATCAGCAGGACTAGCGCTATCGCTCGCTTCTTACAACGGGACAGATACATGTTTGCTGCTGACCGAAAGGGGGAGGAACAGACTATGAAAGAGCTCCCGCTAAACGTTTTTAAAACCCCGCCTACGCCATAGCGCAGCGCAAATCGCGTTGTATCTGAAGGGCAACGCTGAGCCCAGCGGCAAGCGCCGTGCATACCGCGTACTGTGTGAAAGGCCCAATTACGCGGTCATTATGTGGGAAACACACCGCAATAGAATAAGAATAAGTTAAACGCTAACGTTATAGTTTGACCTCCTATTAACGTTCGCGCTCTTCCACTGATAAACATGGTATTAGCTTTGTGGCTAATCTAATATAGCAATGCATTAGCGGCTGTAAGTGATGTTACAGAATATTTAGAAGTGATAATGATAGGACCGTTAGCTAGAACTACCACACAGTTTTTATATACAGGGTATGAACTAAATCTACAATCATTTCACATGACGAATGACAGACTCACCGTCAAAACAGTTGATCGCTTTCTTCTGTAGTGGACTTCTGGCCACTCTGGTGGGCACACTGTGCAACACTCATAACATGAGTGAAGCATGAGACTCTGTTTCTCATGTTTCATCGGCCGTTATAAATGCCGATGCCGATTTAAATGCAATTAGCTTATATCGGCCGATAATATCGGCCGGCCGATATATCGGTCGGGCTCTATTTGGTATGCAGTGTAATAATACTTATTGAGCATTGGTTTGAGTGATGTGTGTATGTGATGTGAAATTCTCAAATTTACACAGAGAGAAAGAAGTTGAAACAGCATGTGGAGAGAGAGAGAGAGAGAGAGAGAGAAAGAGAGAGAGAGATGCAGGGAGGGGAAAGAGTGAATGAAATAGAAGACAACTTGAAATGATTGAACGCCAGAAACAAATTCAGTCAGTGAGAGCAAATGATAGAGAAGGGAGGATGAAAGAGATGTTGATTTTGACAGAAGGTAAGAAAAAAACTCATCTGCCAAGAAGGAAGTCACAACACGCACCCAGAGAGAAAGAGAGACAGACTCTTTGAGGAGAGGACGGTACACGCTGCAGATTTCATAATACGGCTGCAAGTGTAGAGTGCAGAAAGTAGGGCAGCTCTTATGTAAAGCATCTTCCAGTTAAATATAACCCTCCCCGTGGTCCTTAGTGCAGAGCCAGTGACGAAATATCTGTGCTCAGTCTTATTCATAAAGTTCACAAGAAATAAACCTTTAAAAGCCACAGATAAATAAGTGATTGGCTCACATCACGCAGATCTGCGTGTGAACTCTCACAGATCTTCTTGAAAGCCGTTTGAATACTTCGTTCCAGTGAGGTGTCCGTGACGCCTTATTCTCTGTTCTCCTAGTAGCTATTTATTTATTCGTAGCTTGCAGTTCATTTAGCATGCTGCATTTACTGTGACTGCGTTTGTCTTGTGTGTTCAGATTCAGTATCAGATTGATTTCTTGCTCCGACTTATGGCTAGAATGCCAGCAAATCATTTCGTGATCATATTTTCAAGTCTTGTTTCTGGATCCACCCAAATATGTTCCAGAACGGTGTTTGCTGGCATCATGGCAGGGTGTGGGCAGGTGATATGTTTGCTGAAAGTTGAGCGCGTGCTGCTGTTTCTGATGATAATGGGCTGTCACGGGTCTCTGTCGAGTCTCTCAGTTCCAGCCATGATTTTGAGGCTTCAGGATTAATGCGGTTAAAGCTTCAGTAGCATCTCTCTGGGTTTGATCTCTGAGAGAAACCACAAGCTCTGACATCACAGCCTCTCCTCTTCTCGTCTCTTTTCTTCTCTTCCTTTTAATTTTCTTTTCACATTGCTCCATTTCTCTCGTTGTTGTGGCTTTTTCTTCTCTCATCTCCTTGTCTCATCTCTACTTTTTACTTAAGATCTTCCTTGTTTTCTCTTATTTCTTCTGTCCTTATCATCTTTGAGAGTAATCTGTCCTGGTCATCTTGTTTCTCTGCCTCATTCGTTCTCTTCTGTTGACATCTAGCTTTACTTCTCATCTCTTTATTTTCCATAATTTTATTTCTTGTCTGCGCTAGTCTTGTTTTGTCTTTTAGGACTCTTCTCTCTGTGGCTCTCTTTGTCTTTCTTTGTCTCTTCACATCTCAACTCTCATTTCACGTCACTTATTTGCTTGTCTCACCTGTTCTCATGTCTCAGTTCATTTCTTTTCTCTTTATTGTTTCTTCTTGTCACTTATCTTATCTCCTATCTGTCGTCTGCTGGTCTCATCTTCTCCTCTGTCTCATCTCTTCACATCGTGTCTCACTTGGCTCACTGGTTGTCCTTTCTTACCTCATCTTTTCCTGTCTTCGTTTCTCTTTCTCTCTCTCTCTCTCTCTCTCTCTCTCTCTCTCTCTCTCTCTCTCTCTCTGTCTTCTTCTGTCTCCAGTTGCTTTGTCATCTGTCTGTGTTTTGTTTCTCTTCCAGTCTTGTTTCTTCTCATATTGTCTTTTTTTGTCTTTTTTGACTTATGTCCTTTCTTCTTTTTGCTTCAGATCTTTTTATTATCTAGAATTATCAAGTAATCTTGTCTCATTTCTCCTTACATTATGTCCTGTCTTGTATCATCTGTTCTCTTCTCGTTTTGTTCATCACTTCCCTCATTGTCTCATCTTGCTTACATCTTTCATAACTTTCGTTTTCTCTTCTCATCTGTTCTACTATGTCTTTCCTCTTCTTGAGAGTATTCTCTTTATTTTCTGTTGTTCTCTTCATGTCTTCTCATCTCTTTTTGTCATACTCTCACTCACTGTCAGTCAACGGTTCGCGCTTGGTAATGATGGCTGCGGCTGCAGTAAACAAAATATTCCTGGTCTCTGTTCAAAGTCATACGGGTTCGGGCACCATAATACTTTATAAAAAAAAATCATCAAAACAGCTCGACACCGCTTTTTAACTTGGCACGAAGTTCTGGAAAAACTGTGCCCAGATCTTTTCCCATCCCTTCTCACGTCTAGTCTAAAACAGTGACCGTGTCGACTGTCACTTTATGTTCGAAAATCTATTGCACGAATCAACCAACACAAGTTTCGAAAACGAAAATAGGAAATTGATTTTAAATGACCTTCTCTCGGAGCGCGTCAAGGTTTTTTTTTTTTTTTTTTTTTGAACAGGCATCACAGAGCAACTGCAGCTTGGGCACCCTTTAGTTCCCTCTCGAGGCGGTAACGCAACATTACGTCAGCTAAGACGTATATGGGAACTCTTTCCTTCTCCACTTTCACTGAAAATCTTATTGGCTAACGCCAGCTGGGGACAACTGGCCAATTGACGCGAAGCATGCAAATACTGACAGGTCAGCGGGCAGTATAAAATGCATGGGCGCGAAAATTACGTCAGAGTCTCTTTCTTCATGCTAAAAGTCCTATCTAAGTCATCGTGGAAGTTGCAATAGAGGACTACTCGCCCTGTTTTTCCTCTCCGCATCCGATGGCTGCTAATGCTAGATTCGGACCTTCATCTGTTCTGTGTGACCTGCCTAAAAAAAAAAGGGATTCTCACACGGACCACACGTGCGCCCACTGTGCCGAGCTGCCAGTGCGCGCCCTCAGAGCCAGAGTGGTTTGGAAAACAGCGGGAATGAGGCCCACTGCCGCCAGCGAGCCGCTGGTGGGCCCTCCCCCACCCGAAGACGAGTTTGACGTCGGCGTGGTGGACAATAGCTTCTGCCCCGCGAACTTCGTATTCTTCGGAGCTGGCGAGGAAAACGACTCCATGTCGCTTTCGACGTCGGAAAAGGTTTGGGCCTCTCAGTAAAGAGGGATCGCCCCAACCAAGAGGGCCCTGCAGACCTCCAGGAGGAGCTCGTCAGGGTCTTCAGGGTAAAGGCCGTCACGGAGCTGGGTCTCGCTTTGCAACGCACCTGACGAGCCTGTGAAAGGAAACTGGACTCGTGGCTCCTCCAGTCGAGCTGCTACCAGACGGCATTGAGGCATGCAAGAGCTCGTGGTGAAGTCGTGGGCTGCACCCCAATCATGGAGCTTTTCTCAGAGACGCAGAAAGCGCGCCAAGGCGATGAGCCACGTGATACCCCGTCGCTCACTCCAGTCTTCATCTGCGAGGTTCCGCTCTTATGCACCTCGTCAGGCTCTAAGACCAGCTAAAAAAGCCCACCGTGGCATCCCGCTCTGAACCGAATGTTCGTTTCGGCCGAAACCAGCAGTGGTAAGAACCTGGGAGGAAACGTCAGGGTCGGTTGAGGACCCCGCGCCGCGAGAGAGCCAGCGCGCCATTGAGCCGTCTCCCTGACTGACCGATAAAGTGAAAGAGTGAGTGCGCGGGAGGCCCCGCCCCCAAGTGCCAAGTTCAAATATATCATGTCCCCCATTTCCTTCGGGCGACGATTGCTATGTGTGTTTAAATGCTGTTTGTGTGAGTTCCACAATAGAAGCATGTACACAATCAACAAAAGAGCTTTTTCTTTCTCTTACACTCAACACTGTGTCACTCGCCCTGTCTCATAGCAGCGCTGAGCCACAACCCATGATTATAATGGCCTCGCGAGGGAGCGAGAGTGCCAACACCACAAAAAACACGGTGTCACCCTCCATGTTCAGATGCATTATGTATCCCATGTTCCTTCGGGCGACGATTGCTATGTCTGTTTAAATGCTGTTTGTGTGAGTTCCACAATAAAAGCATGTATACAATCAACAAAAGAGCTTTACTTCCTCTTACACTCATCACTGTGTCACTCGCCCTGTCTCAGAACAGTGCAGAGCCACAACCCATGATTATAATGGCCTCGTGAGGTAGCGAGAGTGCTAACACCACAAAAACACATGCATCATGTCCCCCATGTCACTATGGGTGACGATTGCTATATGTGTTTATATGATGTTTGTGTGAGTAAAAATTTTACTATAGAAGCATGTATCCAAATTCTTGCACCCAACATTGTGTCACTCGCCCTGTCTCTAACAGCGCAGAGCCACAAACCCATGATTATTATGGCCTCTCGATGGCGCAAGAGTGTCACACCATTACGTGACGCGACCTGCCCTCCCGCCAGTGCTTCCAGCCTCGCGGGGGCGGGGCCCTGGTCAAAATAAGCCATCAGTGGCTGTAGAGGTAACGCGTCCGCGGTGTCATTTCATGGACGGTAGGAAGGCTATCCCGGGCGTTTCACCGTGGATACTGGAAATATTTACGATGGATATTCTCTCTAATTCAAACGCAGACCTCCCGGCTTCAATAGCGTGGTCCCGTCACTGACTTTGCCCCAGAACCGTCCTGTTCTGCGGCAGGAAGTTCTCAGTCTGCTCGAGAGGGAGCGATAGAGCGAAATTTCCCCTCAGATCGAGCGGAATGCGCATGTTGAATTATTTGGACGATTGGCTGATTTTAGCCCACTCAAGAGATGTGCTATCAGTCACGTGAAAACAATGCTTCGTCGTTTGGATACGCTGGGACTGCGTGTGAATATGCAGAAGAGCGTGGTTTTACGAGTCAGACTGTAACATATCTGGGAATATGTTTGTACTCGATAGCGATGCGAGCCCATCTCTCTCTAGAGCATTTCATCGACTCTGCGCTGTTTCAGACCGGGCAGGTAGTTTTCACTGAGGGAATTTCAGAGGCTTCTGGGACTGATGGCGGCGGCTTCTTCAGTGCGCCATCTGGGTCTGCTACATTGCGGCCGCTACTGTTTTGGCTGTAACTCGAGTTCCGCCGAGAGCATGGTCTTCGGTCCACAAGCACATACTGTCATTCACAGTTGCGTCAGCACTCTGAGACCGTGGAACAGCCCTGATATGTTCAGCCCAGGAGCTCTTTTCTCTACGAACGCGTCTACTTCAGGCTGGGGAGCAGTGCGTCTGGGCGTACCTGCCTCAGGCCTGTGGTCGGAGTCACAGAGAAGGTGGCACATACACCATTTGGAATACACCTTTCGGTCGAAATTGGAGTGGCAACTTGTACTGATTCACACCGACAACACGTCTGTGGTCTCGTACATAAATCGCCAGGGCGGCGTGCGCTCCAGAGCTCTATTCAAACAGGTAGCGAGTCTCCTGTTGTGGGCGGACCGACACTTAATCTCCATAAGAGCGTCGCACATCCCCAGTACTTTGAACCGTGGAGTGAGCATGCTTTCGAGGAACGGGATTCCTCAAGGAGATGGAGGCTTCACCCAGGATCAGATCTAATGATTTGGGAGGGAGGAAGTGGATTTGTTTGCCACGAGCGAGAAAACACACTGTAAGAAGCGTTCTTCTCGCTATCTCACTCCCCCCTGCCAGAAGATGCTCTGACATCGCGTTAGCCGGAAGCCAGGCTTACACGTTCCCTCCGGTGAAGATTCTGCCTGTGTTGTGCAAAATCAGGGAGGAGAGAGCGTCAGTTATACTTGTGGCCCCGAACTGGCCGAATGAGCCCTAGTTCACGGACCTGAGAGAGTTAGTGATGGCACCCCCATGGTGAATCCCCCTCAGGCAGGACCTGGTGTCTCAGGCGAACGGCACAATATGGCACCCCAGCCCCGAGCTGTGGAACCTTCATGTGTGGCCGCTGCGTGGACCATAATAAGCGGGATGCTCTGCACTCACGAGTGCTAAACACACTTACAGAGACGCGAGCACCATCAAACATTCGCTGCTATGCGCAGAAGTGGGGAGTTTTCACAAAATGGTGCGAGGACATTTATGTTGACCCGGGGACCTGTTCCGTGTCGGATGTTTTGCGCTTTCTACAGCACAGTATGGATAGCGGGAGTTTGAAACCATCCATGCTGAAGGTGTATGTGACCGCTATTGCCGCTTTTCGTTCCCCGGTTGACGGGCAAACGAACGGTAAGCACGCTCTGGTAATCAGTTTTCTCAGGGGGGCAAGGAAATTGTGTACTTCATGGCCGCCCTCCGTGCCGCCGTGGGATTTAGCTCTAGTTTTGAGGGCTCTATCTCTTACTACCGTTCGAGCCCTTAGCTTCGTTTGCGGTTAAGGAGATTCCCTGAAGTCTGCTTTGCGTTTGGTGAATGATATTGCATCGGTTTCGGACCTGGCCAAGGGGAAGGATTATCCCCTCAACATCAGAGCTCATTCTGCGAGGACAATATAAATGCTTCCTGATGGGCCTGGTCTAGAGGTATGTCTGTCCAGTATTTATGTTTTGCTGCTGGCTGGTCTTCCCAGAACACAATCGCCAGGTTTTACAAGCTGGATGTACCCTCTGTAGCGTCACATGTACTTTCGGTGAGTTAAGTTTAATTCATTCTGTTATAACCAGCTATACAGTAGTTACCGTGGCTGCTAACTCTGTGTTATGGTTTAAATGGTTTATGCAGTTGTCACCGCAAACGCCGTCAACTCTGTTTAACTCTCATGCTTGAGTGCTTATTGAGTTGTGTCTGCCCTGGTTAGTGCAGACTTCGATTTATTGCTTGAAGTTATGCAAATTTTGTTAGGGTCGGAGCAGATGTCTCATTGGCCTAGTTCTGCCTATCAGATGCGAGCACTCTTAGCGACACGGCCATTGGCTAGAACTGTCCTGCTTATGTGTGGGGGTGATTGACTCCGTTCAGGGCTTATCTTCACTGCTCTCACGGCGGGATTTTATACAGTTCCCATATACGTCTTAGCTGACGTAATGTTGAGTTACCGCCTCGAGAGGGAACGTCTCCGGTTACTATCGTAACCTCGGTTCCCTGAGAGGCGGGAACGAGACATTACGTTAGCCGCCGTGGTCGCTGTTTGATCAGCTGTGCTAGCGTTCAGTCGTGATTCTGACGTAATTTTCGCGCCCATGCATTTTATACTGCCCGCTGACCTGTCAGTATTTGCATGCTTCGCGTCAATTGGCCAGCTGTCCCCCATGACGCTGTATGCATGCATTGTTAAATAAATAAAAAGGTCGGAAAACCAGTGACACAGAATACATTTTTTCATTTCAAAACATGAGATGCAGTGGGATGGGGAACAAAAACCCAACATAAAGTCTCAAGATATTTTTTGAAAATGAAATTAAATACATTAATTTTACATGTTAATTTTACATGTCTTTCTAAACATGCGGCTCTCTTGTGCGAGACGCAAGTCCAATGGAGTCCCTCTAGAAAATGCGCGAAATATGCGTGCTGTGTGAACGGCATGCAATAAACATGTTTTTGAAAAAGATTTAAATTTGTTTGTGGTCTTTATAGCCTGCATCAAAATGAGGTTTGCAATGATGCGCCCGAAGGCACGGGTTGAAGACCCAGTCAGTGACCTCACGATATGCTAATTTGTTTAAATTCATACCTACGTCATCACCATCACAAAAATTTACTTTTTTTTTTTTTTACATTGAAACTTGGAAAAAAAAATAGACCAACCTATCGACCCTTTAAAAAAAAATTACTGTTACTGCAAACCAAAATATTTTTAAGGATGGCCTCATCATGTTTCCTCTGTGTGTAGTCCTCCTCCAACTGCTTAATTTTTTGTTTGCTTCTTTTCCCTCATCACATCTTGTCTCTCACTGGCTGTTCTTGTCTTGCTTCTCTTCTCATCTTATTCTCCTTTTCTCATCTCTCTGTTTTTCCACACTTCTGTGATTTTGGCCACACTCATCCTTCTTCAGCTGGGCAGGATGCATCTTTAGCTAATAAAACAGGGTCTGTGTATTTACAGCTGAAGGTGTCATTAAATATTAAGCCATTATAATTGGTTCCACTTCACAGAACCATGAAAAAGGTTGTTTTATGTTCTTTTAGATGCCTGTTATTACTCATGTTTAGTGTTGGTGAGGTGAATTAATTGTGTGTTTAACTGCCCATGGGTGACGCTATGCTAATTGTCGCCTACAGAACAAGAGTTCGCTAAACTGCTGTCGTAAGATCTTAAGTGAGAGTTCCTGTTCATCTCCCTAAATATAATTCTCTCAGCTGCCCAAGTGTTAATCACGCTCCCACCCGCTACACACAATCGGACGCCACGTTATGCTTTTGTTTAAGGTCAGCTTAAAAATGCTTAAGCATATCCAACGATATGACGCATTCACTTAAAAACACAAGCATTTCGTTGCTTTGTCACGCACATCATGGCTCATATTTAAGTCTGGATGCTTGGCAGCGAGGATGAGTGTCTCTCTGAGGATTCAGTATGCATGCCGCTCGATGAATCAGCCATTCCTACGCTGGTGACAAAGACCAACTGCTTAATTGTCCAATGGCCCCAGCCAGAATTCACCACAAATCTACAGATCCCTCTCTGTTTTCCTTTTGACTAATGCTTTGTCTTGTTGATGACCTTAAAGCCAGATGGCTGAAAATACTGAAAATATCTATCAGGGATTATGATTATGTGAGTGGTTTATTATTAACTGGGTCTTCGATGTACTGTATAGTGATGTAAACTGAAGAATGTGATGAATATAAATCCCTCTAATATATTGTAAAATTGATCTAAGATTTGCATACAAAAGGTGTTAAAAGGGTTTTTTTATGGCCTCTAATCATTTAGTCAATTGACCAAATCGTAAGATGCAGTGCATCAAACTCTTAATGAATGCAGGGTGGCGGGCAGAGTTGAGAGAAATACATTTAAATGTTTAATTCACTTCTGAAATGGAAACATGGGAAAATTATGTTTTTTGAACCAAGTAACATAATTCATTACACCAAATACACAAAATAACTTTCTTTTTAGCAATGTAACATGAGAAGAAACAGAGTACAGGTACAGAGAAAAAATAGTAAGTGGTCACGTGAAGGTATATTGAAAAAAAAACCTTGACTAACATTACAAGTGGACTTCGCTGAAGAAACCAACTCATGCTCATTGGAAAAACCTTTCTGCAAAATTATGTTAAGTTGCTTCTAGCATGTTTCACCACCTTTTCAAAGGGAAATGCCCAGTGAGCATGTTCAGTTTTATCAGAAACGCATGGGAATCTGGTAGTGTTTTATTATGCTAATTGCTGTAACAGAAATTAAATGTCTGGCACTATATACAGGTCCTTCTCAAAAAATTAGCATATTGAGATAAAGTTTTTTTATTTTTTATTTTCCAGAATGTAATGATAAAAATTAAACTTTCATATATTTTAGATTCATTGCACACCAACTGAAATATTTCAGGTCTTTTATTGTTTTAATACTGATGATTTTGTCATACAGCTCATGAAAACCCAAAATTCCTATCTCAAAAAATTAGCATATCACGAAAAGGTTCTCTAAACGAGCTATTAACCTAATCATCTTAATCAACTAATTAACTCTAAACACCTGCAAAAGATTCCTGAGGCTTTTAAAAACTCCCAGCCTGGTTCATTACTCAAAACCGCAATCATGGGTAAGACTGTTGACCAGAAGGCCATCATTGACACCCTCAAGCAAGAGGGTAAGACACAGAAAGAAATTTCTGAACGAACAGGCTGTTCCCAGAGTGCTGTATCAAGGCACCTCAGTTGGAAGTCTGTGGGAAGGAAAAAGTGTGGCAAAAACGCTGCACAACGAGAAGAGGTGACCGGACCCTGAGGAAGATTGTGGAGAAGGACCGATTCCTGACCTTGGGGGACCTGCGGAAGCAGTTGACTGAGTCTGGAGTAGAAACATCCAGAGCCACCGTGCACAGGCGTGTGCAGGAAATGGGCTACAGGTGCCGCATTCCCCAGGTCAAGCCACTTTTGAACCAGAAACAGCGGCAGAAGCGCCTGACCTGGGCTACAGAGAAGCAGCACTGGACTTTTGGACAAATTGTGCATGTCATTTGGAAATCAAGGTGCCAGAGTCTGGAGGAAGACTGGGGAGAAGGAAATGCCAAAATACCTGAAGTCCAGTGTCAAGTACCCACAGTCAGTGATGGTCTGGGTGCCATGTCAGCTGCTGGTGTTGGTCCATTGTGTTTTATCAAGGGCAGGGTCAATGCAGAGGTGAGTAAATAATAGATGGAATAGAGAATAATATAATGTTATATCCAAAAATTGTATGACCTCAGTGTTCTGTTATTTGTACATATGTATTTAACTAGTGTTGTGTATGGTTTTAACCTCAGATTTGTCAAACTTAATACACCCGAGCTGTAAAAGAAAGCACATGACGAGTGCTTCAAAGCCGGCTGCTCAATTTTGACTCCTTTGAAGTGTCTGTCACTGTGGTATTTCTAAAGATGACTCGCTCTTTATCTAGCAACTGCCCCTTTTCCTTCTCAAGACACAACTTTGCATCTGTCATCTGGTGTTTTTTTTTTGTGTGTATGATCTAAGATCGCTCACCTCTCACATGACTGTGCTCTCACCCATTCGGTCCGTCTCTTTCTCCGTAGGTTTCTCTCGTTATTTGCCGATTTTCTTTCTTTTCACCTGTCTGCCTTTCTCCCTGGCTTTTTTCCCTCCTCCTCTCCCCTCGTCCCATGAAATGGTGGGAAGCTTGGATTTGGCTGTCAGAGCGGAGTTGCCTCGTCTTGTGGAGGTGGTTCCTCGGGTGCCAGACGAGACTTTGATCTTGGCGTGGCACTGGGGCCTGGGTATGCCCCACACTGCTCGTGTTTCGAGATGAAAAGCCTGGAGATATGCTTCCTTCTCGCTTTTTCGCACCCAAGAAGTGCAGACGTGCAAAGCTAGCTTAGTAACTAGTTGTGACTGCTAATGACTGCTTCATTATTAGCATGTGGCACAGCACTGGCGCTAATGAACTCTGTCGTCCAGAAGAAATGTGACCGAGTTGGTCTTCGCTTTTGGTTTATAAACCTTGCAGGGGTCTTGTGATCTTCAGACTATTGGAATAAAATCTATTTATGTCCAAATGGCAAGAGACGTTTAAAACTACTAGGATACATTTCTTCGAAATTCAAGTCATTTTTTTTAGGAATCCAAAATAGAGAGTTTCAAACAATTTTTGATAAAGTATACCATATATATAAGGCAGAAAGGAAATGCTAGGTTTAATTCTGGTTGGGAAGTAATCATTTTAAACTACTTGCAAATAATATTTTAAAACTTCATTCTTATTTCGGTCTCTAATATGTCGAAAATGCAAAATGTTACCTCCAGTGTAACTTCCAGAATTTTGCGCAAAATCTGCATATTAGGCCTATTAATGACATAAGTACAGTAGTCATGCATGGCAGAAAATCTTTTGTTTTAGGGGTTACATAGACTGTAAAAATGATTGTGATTTTAACGGTAAAAGACTGTAAAACATTCTACAGTAAAAACATGTTAATTGGTTAACAGTAAGTTTCCATACTATAAACGGTGGATAAATGTGATTGCATTTAGAATTTTTGTTAAAATATATATAATTTTTTTCAATACTGTAGTGATTTTTTTTAGGAAGTGAAAAAGAACGTTCTTGTATAATGTACAATGAAAACTGTAAATTAATATTAATTCAATGTTTCTTATCAGTTGTGTGCATTAGAGTTTTATCTTTTGATTTAATGTTGTTAAATTATTGTGTATTATATTATTTCACTATCATGTGTCTTGCATGGTGTTTAGTATTTGTGTTAATCACACTGCATATGCACCCTCTATATTAATATTTCCGTCCTCGGCTTGTGGAAAAGAGAGTTTCATCATGTTACTTTCTCATCAGCACCTGTTTTTGATGCATTTAAGTGTATTTCGATGGTACAAAACATATATTAGTACTTGAATACGTTGACATGCTATTATATCAGTTAATGTAATAATTTTTTGCGGTGAATTTATTTTAAAATGTTGATCCCATACTCTTTTACCATATATAGTACTGTCAACCACAGCCTGGCAGATATTTTACCATAAATGTTACAGATTTTAATTTTTCAGTGTCTGTTATTACCACAATCAAGGAGTGAGCACCACATTGAGTTTTTTCATGTTTTATTCGGCTTAACCCTTTTTAACACCAAGCTCATTCAATGCATTATTTTCTCATTCATGCATGTTTCTTTATCAGACTAACAATAACTAGTAATTTAAACATTGTTGTGATAAATTTGCAGTGAAATGGTAATCACATAATCACTTTTTTACATTGTTTTCAACAATAGCTGAATCACACAAAAAATAGACAATGCATTTAGGTTTTTTTTTTTTTTTTTTTGTCAGTTTGACTCCCAAAATTGTGGCAGTGACTTTTGGAAGAGCCAGCAGATTTCAAGCATCAAGTGAGTTGTTTTGATCTCTTGTTTCTGTAGGACGTACGCTCTGCGGCGGGTACGAGATGCCTTCAGGGAGAACCGGACAGTGGAAGATCCAAAAGATGTGGAGGAGCTGGTGAAAAGGGCACGGGACAGTTTGGCCCTCATCCAAAGACAGGTACTGGTCCAAAATATAGATGCTGTGACCGGTGGACTCTGTAGAGCATGTTGAGAAATAAGAAGAGAGCGTTGACAACCCAGAGCAATATGTTGTGCATGGTTCTCTCTTTTGGAAAAAAGTTAAGAAAAGTGGGTACGATTTTAAGTATTTTCTGCTCATCAAGATGCATTTGTTGGATAAAAAAAAAATTAGTAAAATCAGAAATGTTGTGATATTATGAGTCTTATTTTGATTATAATAAGCAAACTATAATAACAAATAAATATAACTCTATTCTGTGTGAATATAGTGTAAACTGTAATTTATTTCTGTGATGCTACGCTGTATTTTCAGCATCATTCCTCCAGTCTTCAGTGTCACATGATCTTCAGAAATCATGAAAATATGATGATTTACTGCTCAAGAATCATTTCTGATTATTATCAGTGTTGAACACAGTTGTGCTGCTTAACCGTATTTATTTAAAATCTATTTACTTAACTTAGTTTTATTCTGAAAAATAAATGAATGGCCGTATAGCTGGACTCCAGTTAAAACACCAGTCATTCATTTATTTCCAATGAAGAAATCTCCAGCTTTATTATTTGATCTAGGTCAGACCAGAAGTTGCTCACAGGCGAAACCTCTTTGCACAATGTGATTAGAGAAACTAGAGAAATCTGGTGAAACACTTGACATGTTCCTAGAAATTCAGTCTATCAGAGGCCTATGGATTATCATGCTGTTTCATTTAAAGGCCATTAAAAGAGCAGCTACCCTCATTTCTCTCCGCTGGTGAACCTAATGAAGGAGCAGTGGGCTTCCTGTTCCTGTATAATTCCCTGTATCCTCCTGAGGGCTGGAGGAAGTCGCAGCTCCAGATGTCTCACCTGTCCGCTGGCATGTCCTGCGCACCTCTAATGACCGCTGATGCTTCGCTGGACCGCACTTTGTTCACATAATTCCACTCCAATTCAGGGCATCTCCCTGGAGAACATGATTCTTATGATTTTGACATTTCTTTAGATTGTGTTTTTCTTTAAAGTTAGTTTCGGTGGCCTGAAGTTTGTGACTGAAATCATCGGATATGAATGAAAATCTGCATTGGCGATTATTTAAAACAGTGTTTCTCTCCAGTTGGCTGGTCATTTTTGTATTAATTCTAACATTGCCTGTGAACCTGAAATGGTTAACTTGATTATCAAATTGCAAAGGTGTTGCAATTATATAAACATGTAATCTGATGTGTTATGAGCCTTTTAATGCGAGCCACAGCCACATGATGAGGGTTTTAGTTACTCGTTGGCAGGAAATGTGGCTCCATATCTGGAAGTGCTGTGATGTGCCAAAACATCCTAACAAATTTGTAAATAAGAACAGTTTTGTTGCCAATGAAAGACAAAATTTTAATCAAAATGAAAGCTCTATGGTTTTTACATTTAAGAAATGAAAATAACAAATCTAAATATTAGTTTTTTATTAGTTTTTTATTATATTATATTTAAACATTTTACTATTATTTTTTTATTATTATTATTATTCAAAACAATGTAAATATCAGTATTTTTAATTATTTAATTAATTTGTATTATTTTTATTCAAGTAACAAAATAGTATTTTTATTATTTTATTACTATTATTATTATTATTATTATTATTATTATTATTTAAATAACAAACATAAATACTAGTATTTTAATTATCTTATTAATTTTTATTATTATTATTATTATTCAAATAACAAACATAAATATTAGTAGTTTCATTATTTTATTATTACATATTATTATTATCATTGTTGCTATTATTATTATTATAATTATTATTCAAATAAACAGAAATATTAGTATTTTAATTATTTAATTATTTCAATGTATTATTTTTATTATTATTATTATTCAAATAACAAACAAATATTAGTATTTTTTATTCTTTTATTATAAATCTTTTTTATTATTGTTGTTGTTGTTGTTGCTATTGTTATTAAAATTAAGTCCTTTACAGTTCAGTAGTATTATAGTGTAATTAATTTTTCATTTTCTATTTTGACTAAGTGATGATGATAATAATAATAATAATAATACATTTTAATAGTATTAATAAACAAATCAGTTTTATCAAGTCAGCTGCCATCGGCTGGTATAGAATACAAGTCAGGTGAATTTTGGCTATTTTTAAAGATTCTTTATATTTGTATTAATATTTTTATATATCTTAATCCCTCAAAAAAATCTATATCTTTTTTGAAATGAGAAGCATAAAGATATATGTTACGAGGAGCAGCACAAACGAGGTTAGAATAGGAGGCACTGGGATAATTTGTCTCTTGTCTCGTACCAAAGGCGTTGATCTGTTCTTTGAAACCGAATCAAAGTACAGCCTTAGAGATCAGTCCATCATGCTGTCTGCATTAAGAGCTTCTGTCACCCTGACACTCTCAGCATGGGAATCAATGAAGTTTAACTTCCTGGGGATTTAAAACACCATCTTCAATGAGAGTTAGAGAGTCAGGCTCAGAAAAGCAGTTTTCACTCTGTTTCGAGATTCAACTGTGAATGTAGATGCTTTTAGCAATGCAAGCCTGATTTCCAGCTTTTCTGCATGAAGTTTGTTGAGCAAGTTACTTAAAGTTAATTAAACTTGTTGACATAATAACGCTTCAGGTTTTTGGCTGCCATACTGCCACAGTGTCTCAAGAAAGCATGTGGGGTCCAAAAGTTAGACTATAATGAAAACATTAGCTTTTTTGGTCCCGCTTTATATTGTGTCCCTAATACCTGTGTGCTTACATACTAACTAGATGTGTGTGTAGTATGTAACCACAGTGTAAGCACACATTGGTGCATCGTTTCTAGCTGTAATACTTCTGTAACTACACACATGTAACAACCCTCAGGATGGTTTGTGGAAGTACAGATGTGTAACAGGACATTGGTAACAACACTGTTTTTACTTCACTCGTGTAACAGGACATGTATAACTACATTTTGTACCAACAATTGACTTGTTCTGCATTGGTGGGAATGCCCACAAAACGTCATAACAGTTTATGAAGTGGGGGAAAACAGACCATTCGATTTTAACCTGCAGAGACCTTATACGGTGCTTGATCTTTACTTTCTGTGAAGATTTTGTTTGATTTTTGCTTGGTGCAGTGCTGAAAAGCTGCTGTGTGGCGTTCTGTGCCTCTAATGAGTTAAAAAAGCCGATCTGAAGATGTATATGACTGATAAACAGACGGACTGAGCGGGTATTACTTACTCTGCACTTACTGATCTGTCATTAGTCCTGTCCCCTTCACAGCTTACAGTAACACTGCTTCACATCACAATCAAATACATCTCACTCCCTGATATTTTGTGATGTCTTCTTAATCTATTAAAACATTTATTTCATATTATTATACACAATCCCTTATGAAAATTAGCCATGGTATTATTACAGTAAATGTATAGTAGGCTAGCCAGGTTTTGTGTGGGTTTTTATTACCAATTACAGCCTATAACCAGTTTTACTACAAATACTATGGTTAAACTATGGTTAGTGTAGCAAAACTTTGTTTTTACCATGGTTTAACTAGTAACCAATAACCATGTTTTTTTTTTTTCTTTCATATTTTAGATACAAATGTTCATGTTACATATTTTTCCCGGCATGTATTTGTGAAAGTGATAAGGCAGCCGCAGCACACAGAATAACGCTGCGCTTTTCAAGGCGCTTCAGTGGACCTTAATGTTACCGGTTTATCAATGTTACAAATATTTTTAATATATATCGATAATAAAGTACGACAGGCTTTTACTCAAGTCTTTATCAATTTATTAGAATTAAGCAAAACAAAACGTCAAATGTTTGCTTTTCACAAGCCGTCTCGTTCTCGTATAGGCTTGTAGTAAGCGGGCTCTTGCTCCATTATTTAAAATGTCGGGAAAAGACACCTTTGTGCATCTCGTTGGGTCGTTTGTCCAGTCACAGATATCGTACAGACAGTCCAACCCAATACAGCTCAGTTTTTATACGTATGTTGCTCTGTCGAGTGGCAGAAAGGATTTTATGTAGGCAATTCTGTGTCTACACCATGCTTTTCCAATGAGGGGGAAAGGACTGTTTTCAGCATTGATAATAATCAAAAGTGTTTCTTGAGCAGTAAATCATCATATTTTCATGATTTCTGAAGATCATGTGACACTGAAGACTGGAGGAATGATGCTGAAAATATCATCACAGAAATAAAATACACTTACAACAGTTGTTTTATAAGGTAATAATATCCCACAAAATTAGTGTATTTAGGTGAGAGACTTCTTTCAAAAACATTTAAAAAATCCCAAACTTTTGCATGGCTGTTCAGTTTTGTGTTTTTGTGTATCATTATACTTTATTTTATGTTTATTACATTTTTATTAGGTAAAATGTCTTTACAAACAAGCTTTGCAATAATAGCTGGAAATAATATGTTATATAATAATTGTGAAGAAACCAGGCTATCAACATTTCCTTATTGTCCTCCAAAGCATATAATATTCCCTCTTTTAAAATATATATAAAAATAAAGTAATTGAAACATCACAGTTCTGTTCTTATTAGTAAGCAAGACAAGTGTTTCGTTACACGTGTTAATTCTCAACAGATTTGTCTGTGATTTCATCAGTGCTGTCCTGCGTTGGGAAATCTGTCTTGAAGAGAGACATGAAATATGACCGATCAATTCTCTTGAGAGCAAGAGTCAACACAATCAAGCTGTTGCTCTCTGCTCATTAATGCGTTTAACATGACAGATCATTTATGTTGGTCTTTATTCTGAACACAATGAGGAGACATAGATGATTCAGAGATGAGTTTCAGTCCAGATCCGACTCGTGATGGGAGTGAAGGAAAAGTGAAACGAATGAGTGGACAAAGATATTGTTCATTTCTTGTCATCACTCACAATGGGATTTTATTCTTGGCCAAGTAGTAAAAGAAATAATCCAGCCTCAGGCCATCCAAGATGTAGATGAGTTTGTTTCTTCATCAGATTTGGAGAAATGTAGCATTGCATCAGTGTCTCATCAATGGTTGCTCTGCAGTGAATGGGTGCCGTCAGAATGAGGTTCCAAACATCTGATAAAAACATCACAATAATCCACAGCACTCCAGTCCAGCAGTTAATGTCTTGTGAAGCCAAAAGATGAATGTTTGTAAGAAACAAATCATTAACATTAAAAACATTAAGATGTTTTAAATTCAAACTGTCGCTTCTAGCCAAAATACAAGTCCTTAATCCGTACTGTTTGGGCTCTCATTCTGACGGCACCCATTCACTGCAGAGCATCCATTGATGAGACACTGATGCAATGCCACATTTCTCCAAATCTGTTCCAATAGGAATAAAGTCATAACATCTTGGATGACCTGAGGGTGAGGACATTTTCATTTTTAACTATTCCTATAATCCTGACATACCTGTATACCTCTTTGTGTTAATTTTCCCTTGAGCTCATTTCTTACATAACATCCTAAAAATAGACATTTCTGTGGGAATAACCCATGCTTTCACCCCATATAAGGCGATGCATTCATGTTAAATGTTTTGGAAAAATTGCAATGTAATGTCATTTTATCTTTCTCTCTTTGATGACTCGCTGCAAACATGTTTTCCTCCCTGTGGGATTGTGCATTAATCCGGTCTGACTCTGAACCCCGCTCCAAATGCACACATTCACATTTACAATACAAACACACACCTTCAAAGCAGCTTTGTCTTTGATCCAGATCACATTTGTATCTCAGATGTGAACAGTCATTTTATTGTGCTTCCTCCTTTATTGTGTATGTTTCTGTATGGTTGCCAAAGCAAGCCTGTCACAGTCACAAGGCCTCAGTGAGGATATTGACTGACTACGGCCATGACTTCCATCCACTTGTGTTTGAAATACAGTATTGATGTGATTTACTTTCTCAATGCTCTCTTCAAGAGTATCCCCTGCTGAACAATCAGTCTCCACTGACTACTGCTGAAAGTAATCAGTGTCAAAACCTCTCTGCTCTTCTCTTGCTATAGAGATGAAATCTGACTGCTGATGAGACTTATGGTCCACAGGATCTTTATACTCGCTGAACAGACCGCAATAAATGTGTGGCCAGAGAATCAGCTCGAAATCAGCTTGGCACATTTAAATAGGAGCGAGTGACACAGAGCTGAAATAATCTCAATATAAAAACACTACTGTTCAGACATTTTTTATGTATGTATTTATTTATTTATATATTTGTTTAGTTTTTTGTTTTAAGGTTTTCACAAAAAATTAGCCAGCTCAATTGATAGTGATGTAGTAATAATAATGAATAAAGATTGTGTGACACTGAAGACTGGAGTAATGATGCTGAAAATACAAATTTGATCACAGGAATAAATTACAGTTTAAAATATATTCAAGTAAAATTATTTATTTTAAATTGAGATAATATATAATACTGAATATATTATTTCATTATATAATTTTGGAATAATAAATAATATTGCTATTTTTAATGCATTTTTTTACTAATGCATGCCATATAATTAATAAATACATTTAATATTTCAATAATAACTGATAATAGTCTCAATATCAAAATTAGTCATTTCTACAGCCTTTTTTCTGCACAATTTTGCTGCTTTTTCCCACTTTCTGTTTAAGAAAACACTAAATCGCCACTTTTCCTCCTGTATTTTAACACAACAGTAAGAAACTCGAGTTCTCTTGGCAGCTTTTCACACCACATCACGTCTCCTCCCAAGATAAAGGAGAGATATTTACCCGTTATGTTGGGTTGACGCCATTACCCAAAAATAGCTTCCTCAATCCAGCAACAAATGTTGTATTCAGTGCAGATCACAGATCTGTGAACAGTCATATTTAGTGTTTAGTTAGCTCTCTGTTACTGCATTAGTGTGACACATTTGAAGCTTTGTCTTGTGGTACAAAAAAGAAGAAATATTGAAGATTGTCCTGCTCGCTCCTTTACATGAATAAAAGGTGCTGTAAGTTTTTGACCATAAAAATACCATATGTTTGCAGATATTTAAGAAACATGCTAAGTTAATATACCTGTTTATCTGAAAAAACAATGCTACAATCACTTAATCTCCTTTGAAAATGTGCATTTGGGTCCAGAATGTCTGTCTCTGTCTTGGTTTGTGAAACATGCCAGTTTACCCAATAGTATTTCAGCACCCTGAGTAGGGCTGGGTACCGAACTTCGATGCCTTTATGGTATCGAACGAAAAACTTTGATACTATGAGTATCGAAAAATAATTTATCTTTCGGTGCCAAATTTTGGTTCCAAAAGCCAAGCGGACGGTGTTATCTTTTTTTTCTTTTTTTTTGCCAAGCGTCTGTGTCTGTGTGAGCTTGAAGCATACGTGCATGTAAGGACCTAAATTCTCCGTGATTGGCTGTCCACCACCACGTGACGTGACGGGGAGGATTTCTGAAGATACTCGCAGTCACACAACACAAGTGTAGTTGTTTTTTCTCAAAACGTTTTCGTTTTATAATGCCAAAGAGGTCTAAAGTGTGGCTACACTTTATAAAAGTGGATGCCGAGTCAGCAAAGTGCAACATATGCGATAAGAGTATTGCAACCAAAGCCGGCAATACCACCAATTTAATGAAGCATTTGTTTGGATGAGTGTTTTGCCCTCCCTCCCTGTTTAGTTTGTTCTACTCCATTGCGTATCTTGAAACACGCCCCCTTTCACGCTGTCTAAATAACAGAGAGAGAGAGAGACAGATTTATCCGGTACAGCGAATTTCTCTGAGCAGCAGGCCGCTGTATTCGTTCACTTAAAACATAACCGAATGTGTTTACGAGAATACTTGCAGAGACAATTATTTTGAGATAATTGTGTGTGTATGTGTTCATTCAGAAGTTACGATACGTGAAAGATGAATTCATTCTCTGTACGCGCATTGTCTGAAATGCTGCTCGCAGCGCGTGCTTTGAATGAGTGAGCGCAAGCTCCGAACGCGCGCGAATTGTTTAAAACACTTGAATCAGCAAGATTTAGAAACATGTGCAAACGATCAGCTACGATCCGTTTCACCCCTTCAAGCGAGTGAACAACGCGAATCAAGTTAGGAATTTTACATCACTATTCACGATAGCCCATCGGACTGGAAAACACAATAGACCCGGGACGTGGGGCTAACGATTTTGCGAGCCCTGCACCTCAGATCTATCCAGTTTGTGAAACACTGGTTTCGTTAAACAAAATAAATTCTTATTTTAAAAGATTGACTCAAAAGAATCATCAGTTCAGTAAAGCACATAAAGCTATCGTTTGAGTTTATAAACTTCTATTTCATGCATGATTCGTATAGATCTGCTAACTGAATGCAAAGTGTGAGTTCTAGCAGAATGTTTGTGTCTTGATGGGCATGTATCGCTCACTAGGAGTCGCTAAATGAACAGCTGCAGTTCTTTTTTTTTTTTCAACGGAGGATCAGTTGCCCTATTGGTTAAAATACTCAAACTGTATACTTAAATATTAAATTAATAAATGACATCAAAACAGGGGCGTTTGCGTTATGATGTGGTGGGCTGCTGTGAGCCAGAAAGTCCAGGGCCACTTTTTGGTCCCAATCCACCCCTGAATTTCACTACTTAAACCGAATGCATCCCCATGACGTTGACTACCACTTTATGTATGTTAGCTTGTGCTGCAGCCTGCTAGTTGGTTGCTGTAGCTTTAGCGCTGTTATTTCCCCCTTCAGGGAAAATGTCCACGCAAAGACAAGATAAGTGCCACAGAGCAGTCACGGGGTTTATTGCTAAGGTTTGCTACAAATACAGTTTGATTTTGCACTAAAAAGTTTTTTTTTTACATTCCTTTGCATTTTAGTTGGTTCAATATTAGTCTGTACACAATATCATTTGTTTATTTATTTATTTATAAATATGTTCAAGTTGTGGCAAAAAGGTTTCTCTTTTTTTGTTAATTTTGGCTAAGTAAGGATTGATACCAATCCTGAGTGTCTGCTGGTGCACCCCTATCCAAAAAGCACAACCAGTTGTATTAATAATGTTATCCTGAATGTGAAGTGTTACCAGAATTTGTTTTAATTAAGGTGAAAAATAAAAGTTTTGTGTTTAATGTATTTGTGTTGATGTTGAAATGGATTTTAAAACATATGGTATCGAAAAAAGTATCGTTAGGAACCGGTATCGAAACTGAGGTATCGAAATTGGCACCGGATCGAAAGATTTTGAACAATACCCAGCCCTAACCCCGGGTTGCCAGTTGGTGGAAAACACAGCATATTTCGCTTAATTCATCATTAAGTGCGCTTGTTCCTTTTGGTGTTGTCAATCTGGCAACCTGTGTCAGCAGTGACTAAACTCCCTCTTATCGATTGTCTATCTGATATCGCTCTTTGCTTTCAAAGGGCGCTCAGATTGTGTTTCCTGAGCACTTCCTCTAGTGTTTCGTTATAATGCAGTCACACACCTGTGGCAGTATTGCCTGTAAAACGCCAATAAAAGCAGAAACACAATGTTGTGCGGAGAGCTGAGCAAGCAGAAGAAATGAATGCATTCCCCTTGAGGGAACTGCTCGCCTCTTAATACAATGCATTTCTTTCTACACATCCCTGTGTTTATCTAACCTCTGCTTTAGTGCCCAGAAGGAGAAATGAAAAGACTGTGGCAGGGGAACGAATGCAGTGTTTGTCTTTCTAAGCCTCTTTTGCTCTTATGTGTGTTTATTTTCCTCATTGTTTTTGGCCTGAGCAGAAATATAGGGTTTTATTTTTCCTGTCTGGATTAGGCAGAGGTGTTTTGCCCAACGTGACTGTGAACTGTCCTTGGTGCTGAATCTCCAGAGATACTATAGTATGTACATCTGTCTCATGTTATTATGATCCCAATATATGGGTCATTCTTTATGTAAGGAAACTTTTATGTCCATTTAAAAATTGCTAATCTGTCATCATTTGCTGACCCTCATGTTGTTCAAAACTCTTCCTCATTTCTTCATCTTGCTCACTCTCTCATTGAGGAGTGTGAAAGTAGAAGAATTCTTTAACATGTTTTTATTGAATTTCCAAGTGCTTTTGCATGGATTCCGGAGTCTTTGTTCCTTTTTTTTCCGTAAATCTGCCGTCTTGCAGAGCGTATAGCTTCAGTCATGATCTAACAAACCTGCCAGTGATTTTCAAGTGAACTCCTAAGACCTTCAGCATTGTGTCTGATTAGAGCTAGAACTAAATCTGCTAGAAATTACATTTACAGAAGCCAGATAGCACAACTTGGCTGTAATTTGATCTAAAAATAGAGGCTTAGGGCAGAAAAAGGAGAAATAAAAACAATAGCGCCTTCTCCTCGCTACACTGAAAATCAGTTGATAGCTTGATTAACTACTTAACATTACAAGTAGCTTGCATAATAACTCTACTGCAGAGGAACTCACACTTTTTGGGGCACACCAAGCAAGCCTTGAGTCCTTTGGGCTTGCGGGTGGCACACAGACAGATGGGACTGATCCTGACTTTGCGCTTTAGGAGGGACTACACAGCCACCCTCTGTTTCATATTCATTGCAGTGTTACTCTATTCTAATTCTTCTGTACCTCTGACTTGTCGTGCCGCCCCCCTGGGCTCTCCCGCTCAGCACTTTTCACACCGTCACCAGCATATTGATTATGTCTGTCTATTCATATCCCTCCCCAAAGAAACAGTCAGCTATTCAGAGGAGATTGTATCGCATTTCTATTGTTTGTTGATTTTAATCATAAACGGGGGACAGAAACAGTAAAAAGATCTACACTGTAAATCAATTTTATAAGATCAGCGTTATAAAAATAAAGCAATGCATAATCAGATGGGGGCGAAATTCATTATTGATTAGATTGTCTTCTTTTTTGTTGCAGTGCATTGTAAAATAGAATTTTCTGAATCAGTGTGTTTTTCTTTCTTTCTTTCTTTCTTTCTTTCTCTCATAAATCTTAACAAGAATGTATGCTTAGAAAAAAGGGGGAAAAATATTTAGCCAATAGAATAAAGAAAATAAATAAATAAAAATATATTCTCAGAAAAAGAATTATCATATATAAATAGTATAAAATCTTTTACATTATTAGTATCATAATATTTAAAAAGTCTTATAAAAATTACAAAGTAATTTTGTAATGAGAAAATAATAATAATAAAAAAAAAGTGAAATGTGTTTTGTTTAGGTATTTTAGATATTCTGTTTAATTACATGCACTGCAAAAAACTATCTTAGTATTTTGTCTAATTTTCTCTTAAAAAATCAAAACATTCTCAAAAAAAAATTTTTACACTTAATTTAGAAGCAAATCGACTTAAAATATTACATTTAGAAGTTTATAAACTTTGAGTTTATGCTTAAAAACAAGAAAATGGCTTTCAATATGGTAAGAAAATAATATATTGTTTTGTTTTTGAATTAGGATATATATATATATAATTTTTTTTCTTGCTTTAGGTTTAAATTTAAGATTTTTTAAAGAAATTAAAGATATATCATGTGTAATTTTGCATTTCAAGTAATTGTATCTTGATTTAGATATTTGAGGCAAGTAACACAAAAATACTGAGTAAGAAATTGTTTTGTTGTTGTTGTGTTTTTGCAGTGCATAATAATAGTAAGTTGTAAAAAAAAACAAGAAAGTCTTCACTTGTCCCAGTGATTCAAGGTCTGGATTTGAAGCTGTCATTGCACATCTGAAGCACAGGTTGATGAATAGCAGTAGTTATTCCAGTAGTGTTAAGGGAAGCTGTGGTGTAATAACTTCATGATACGTTTTTACTGCACTAATAACTCCGTCAGTTTTCCCAGGAGAGTGTGGTGCACTTGACGGATGTGTGACTCTGTAATGAACGTGTGGAAACAGGAGTAGCATCTTTGAGAATCCACTCTGACCCTGACAGCAATCTCACTCAGAAAAGTGTTTGTTAAATACAAAAAAGTGGAGTTTGTATTGACATACATACTAGATCTTATGAAAACACATAAATTCATACAAATTTGCCAACAATTCATGAAAACGTAAAATAGTTAGGAATATGCATGAATGTGTTTAATTTGCTGTTTGAGTGAAACTCATATATTGTAATATGGTGGTCTGATCAGAGACCCAGGACTATATTTAAAACCTCCTTAATGTCTTCATACACCATAAATATGAGTGAACGTCCCTCCCACCCTCTCCACATGAATACTGATGAACATCTTCCTCATAAAAACCATCCTGATGAAGGTTGGGTAAGATGGCCAGTTCAGATTAATGACTTGATAGTTCTCAAAGTCCCAAAGGCCACTCGCAGTTTTTCCATTATTCTTTTGTTTAAATGGGATGTGGGGCATTTTTGATGCTAAAATACTTTCTCCTTTCCCAACTTAAAGGGATGTAAAGAATTTGCGTTCGGTCATCATTTACTCACCCTCAGGTCAATCCACACATGAATGACTTTCTTTTCTGGAGCCGAAAAAAAAAAAGATCCATGTTTGAAGTCCACTGCAGCAGCAGCTCGACCAATAGCATGAGTCTGGGGCGGGGCTTACTCTTTGATCTGACCAATGACAGACAGGGAAACTTGAAGGTTTAACGTTTGAAAATTAATAAAGACTTAAATATTGAATGAATTTTTTAGCATTATAATGTATGTAACAGTGAATTATTATTATTATTATTATTATTATTATTATTATAGTCATGCAGATATTTATACGTTTTAGTGCCAAATTGTGCAGCTCTACAAACAAGCACAGCATTTTGTATAAAAGCCCGTTTCCACTACAAAATAAAAGAAATAAAAAATTATTAATTAAAAGGCAACTCAATTTATTTTTCTCGCAATTCTGAAAAAAGAAAAATATATATAATAATCATAATATTTAGGAAATGTTAACACAATTGTAAGAATAAAAAGTCCGAATTGTAAGATAAATTCTATTTATATATATATATATATATATATATATATATATATATATATATATATATATATATATATATATATATATATATATATATATATATATATATATATATATATATATATATATATATATATTATTTTTATTTTTTTATTTTTATTTTTTTGCCTCAAATCATGCAGCCCCTATCATGACATTACCAGGTTAGATATCCAAAACTTCTGTTTTCTCATTTCTATTACCATGATTCAGTGTCCTAAAAACTAGGCCATTTGTTTGCTTTAAGCAAAGTATAAGTCTGTTCATATAAAACTTATTTGCAGTCCATTTCCATTTGGGTTTTTTCACAACGGAAAGTTTAGTCAGTCCTCCAGAGTTTAGGAATGACGAGTTGATTTGTGTTTGTTGTTTGCTCTGTGAGGGGGATTGTGGGCAAGCAGAATGCTGTTTTTACCCTTTATACTTGCGTTTGTTTCCTAGTGCGAGTCTGTGATTGGGTGTGTGATTCTGAGGGTTTGATCACTCACAGGTGTTCCCCTGACCTTCATATATCTCTCTTCCCTCTGTCTTTAATCCTGCCCCAAACCCCCTGTTGACGTGCGCTGATCCATGCATTTTTCTGCTTTGTTTCCCTGTTAGCAGCACAGATTTATGGATACATCATGTGCATATTAGAAATCTGAAGAGCGCCGTTCGCACACTCTGTCATTAAGATCAAACGCGTCCCAGACAGAGGATGATGAATTAAATCCTACTAATGGTTCAGAGCTTTGAGTGTTGTCTGTTGTCAGCACAGAGATGTTTTGAGATGGACTGTAATGCTGAGCGATAGGATTGTCTTGTTGTTAGTGTTGTTAGTGTAAGCACGGTGTCATCAGTGTCTTGTGTTGCTCAATGGTTTTGTGTATAAGCTGTAATAGAGGGGCATTTTGCAATGATTTATAGAGATTACCAGACAAACAACAACGGACTCTCTCTTTTACCTCACATCCATCCATCCATCTACCATCTGTCCATCCATCCATCCACCAACCAACCAATCAATCATCCATCCCTCCGTCCATCCATCCATCCATCCATCCGTCAATCCATCCGTCAGTCCATCCATCCATCCACCAACCAACCAATCAATCAATCAATCAATCAATCATCCATCCATCCATCCATCCATCCATCCATCTACCATCCGTCCATCCATCCATCCACCAACCATCCAATCAATCATCCATCCGTCCGTCCGTCCATCCATCCATCCGTCAATCCATCCGTCCATCCATCCACCAACCAACCAATCAATCATCCATCCATCTACCATCCGTCCATCCATCCATCCATCCATCCGTCAATCCATCCGTCCATCCATCCACCAACCAACCAACCAACCAACCAATCAATCATCCATCCATCTACCATCCGTCCATCCATCCATCCATCCGTCCGTCCATCCATCCATCAACCAACCAACCAACCAACCAATCAATCATCCATACATCCATCCATCCATCTACCATCCGTCCATCCATCCACCAACCAACCAATCAATCATCCATCCATCCATCCGTCCATCCATCCGTCAATGCATCCATCCATCCATCCATCCATCTACCATCCGTCCATCCATCCATCCATCCATCCACCATCCATCCATCCATGATAAGTCAAACTATCCAATAATCTGCTACATCACTATTCTCTATTACTTTGGTGTCAGGGACTGGTTGAAGATGAATACGTGTTTATATATAAAGATGTTATTTTGTGGTATCGGTTTGTTGTGTCCTGAAAACTAATAGGTATGCGTGTATCCTCTGTCCTGTGTCTCTCATTTGTTTTCATGTTCTCATTCTCTGTCATCATCTTTCACTCGTCTCGTGCGAGATGATCATCTCAGTCTACATCTCCGTCTGTCTGACATTACATACTTCATTGCTGCTGCATAATTGCTGCTCTGTGAATCTTCTGGAAGACTCTGCATTGGCTTCATTGCAGATCCCTGTATGTGCTTCCAGGAGCCTTTCAACAGTAAAACTGCACACATGTATATCACTACTGGAAATAGTGGACAATAAATGTCCTTACTGATTAATTAGATGGATTGGCTAAACAAAAAGGATGAATTTTATTGATAATACTGGTCACTCCTTTCCATGGAATTACAAAAATAAATAATCTTTACTGAGTATAGAGCTTGATTTGTCTTTGTATTATAATGTATTAATTATTCTTATTCTTATGTATTCATAATTTATTTTGATTATTTAATTTACAGTTTATTTTGTGTGTGTGTGTGTGAGAGAGGGAGAGTGAGAGAGAGAGCGATAGAGAGAGAGCGATAGAGAGAGAGCGATAGAGCGATAGAGAGAGAGAGAGAGAGAGAGAGATAGAGATAGAGATTTCGGAGCTTTAGTGGCCAAAATATTTTTCAAATTCTCAGAAATATTTCTTTTCATTATTCATTTGTTTTTATTATTACTATTTATTTATATATACATTTTTCTATTTTATTATTATTTATTTATTTTTAAGTATACCAGGGTTAGGATTGGTTAAAAATTTGTAAAAAAAAAAAATAAAATAAAATAAAAAATACTTTGTTTTTGGTTTAGTTAAAATTATTCAAAGTACAGGTTTTTTTTTCCTTTCACAGCGTCATTCGAGAACATTGCACATTGTATATAAATTAATAAATGAGTGCTCACAATTGCTAACTAAAAGTGAAATAACCAAAATTTGCATATTTTGTCCAATTTCTTTGAATGCTTGTGTAGTAGTTCAGAGTCTTTCAAAATGCTGGAAATAAAACGTGACAGAAATGACCAGCAGCTTTATCACTCATCCATACAGCTCTCTCCATTGTGTTTCCTCTTGCTGGTCTCTCTGCTCCAGAGCCGTGGAGGGATCAGATGGTCTTTCAGCCGGCAGTAATGCGGTCAGCTCCTCGTGTTCACCATGTCTGCCAGGCCTCATTGATCACAGACACTCAACGAGAAGATGGGACTTCAAACGCGTGTCTGCTCTTATAGAAACTTCCCTCCCAAGCACTCAGAGAAATAAGAGCCTTCCGCAGATGCTAAACAACGCCCCACGCTCGCAGAAGTTTATAAGAGCAGTAGGAGGGGAAAAATAAGTTGAAATGGCCGTTATCTGGTCTGGCTATTTTTAGCACAACAGCAGCAGAGGATCACCACGTCTCTCTCTCTCGCTCTGTTTGTATTTATCTGTGTGAGGAAACTCTGAAAGCGCTCGGCTGGGTTTCTCTGGCTCCAATTAAACCGAGAGTGTGGATCGTGATGAGCTATGAAGACCAGACGCTTTCTAATCGCCTCTCTCATGCTGCAGAAGAGCTGGCCTTATTACATTCATCTCACGCACGGATGTGTGTGTGTGTGTGTGTGTGTGTGTGGAGGGATCTCTTTGATTTCTTCTTGTATCATCATGGTCCATTGTGTGTAAATGCACAGTGTGAGTTTTTTCTTACAGTGCTGTTCATGAGGGGCTTTTGCCAGAACCGTGCTGCTTCACAGAAAAACACAATACGATGGCAATAAGTAGGTTTTCTCATTTCTAATTACACAAAAGTAATGTGCAGCACAACTGTTTTCAACATTGATAATAATCAGAAATGTTTCTTGAGCAGTTAATCATCATTATGATTTCTGAAGAACATGTGACACTGAAGACTGGAGGAATGATGCTGAAAATACATCTGAGCATCACAGAAATATATTACACTTTACAATATATTCAAATATAGAACAGTTATTTAAATGTATTATGTTTCACAATATTAATAATTTTTACTGTATTTTTAATCAAATAAATGGAGCCTTGGTGAACAGAAATAACTTTTTCAAAAAAACATTTACGAAAATCTTATTGACCACAAACCTTTATACGATAGTGTCCTGTATATATTTGTATATATATATATATATATATATTATTAACCATACATTTTATTTTCATCACCTTATTGTTTTTTTATTATTATATTTTTCATGATTTTTGAGCTTAAGTGGCCATAGAAGAAAACAAAATATGACTGTTCATTTTTGGGTTTAAGTAAAATCAATGATGAAAGTACACCTTTTTAAACTTCGTAGTGTCATTTTGTTCTATTTTAAATTATATAATTTAATAAACGAATGCCCACAAAATTTCTGGAAATATTTTGGCCGGTTAATTTGAATGCTTGTGTAGTTCAGACCATTTTAAAATATTGAGAGAAAAATAAGACTTTTTTTATTAAAACAAATAATTCATCTTTTTTTTTTTTTTTTTTTGGTGTTACTTTTCTTTTTTCTTGCAATTCTGAGATTTTTGAATATGTATCTCACATTTGAGATTTATTTTCGCGTGGTTTCAGACTCGATCGGAATCGGACATTACCTCCCTATCAGGACTCGGATATATATATACTTTCATTAATTTTTAACACCTCTTTTGTTATGCGGTGGCACAGAGACCCTTTTGACTCCACACAGAAACAGCGACGCGTGCGGCATGACATCACTTTGTTTTCAAGAGCTGGTGTGAATAAATATACATTCAAACTCAAAGAGACATGATAGTTTGCGCATGATCTGATATTTCATTCAGACTCAGGATACAGCGAGATGAACATCACAGAGCGCTAAACTCTCATGCAGTGTGTGTTTCATTCATACTCGAAGCCGGAGCGCGCTCTCGCGCTGATATCAGGAAACTCCTAATATGGACAAAAGCGTCCAGCTATGCTGTGGTGCGCACAGGAAAAACAGAAACTTATGCAAACACGAAGACGTTAATATACGATCACGACAATAAATTGTTCTTCAAGTCATCTCCAGCAGGTGATAAATAAAGTATGAACAATGCAGTGCTGATTGACATAGTATTTATTACAGTATAGAAACTATTCTGCATTATTATGTGATAAACAGTGTTTGTAGTATATAAACAAATCATTATTATTTGTTATTGTCCAGCATTTATAGATTTCTAAGCCAATTAAAAGCTAGAAATTAGAGAAAAAATAAAGTTACCAATACTACCAGTAAGAAGTTTTTGAACAGTAAGCTTAAGGTTTTTTTTTATTTTTATTTTTAAGAAGTCCCTTCTATTCACCAAGCCTGCATTTATTTGATCCAAAGTACAGCAAAACAGTAAGATTTTGAAATAGTTTTACTAGCCTATTTAAAATAGCTGTTTTATATTTGAATATATTTCAAAATGTAATTTATTGAAGATCCTGGATCTGTTTTTTCGCTCTTCTTTATTCTTTTTTTTATGTATTATAGAAGTATCGGATCGGGACTCTGTATCGGCAGATACTCAAAATCAAATGACTCGAGGACATAAAAACCTGATCGGGACATCCCTAATTGTCAGTATTCTTTTTTCCATGCTTACACATTACCACTGCAGTACTATTTTGCAAGGGTTAATGGTTTTTTCTACTCTTATTTGCAATTATAATGGGTACATTAGAGCAGTTCTGTCCTGTCGAGGCCCCGCAGGGCATGAAGATGCTACAATCTTAAGAAAATTAGCAACAATGCAGATTTAATTCCAGTTCATGCTGCAGTTTTGCAGGCCACTTAGTCCCAGTTGCTGTCATTTGCTCAGTGTCTGCTTTTAAAGGTCATCCCCCCTAAGGGCCTGCGGAGAGTATCTGATACAGTCGTCTCATTGCTCCACGCCGTCAGCGTTAAAGGTGTCTGCCTCCGCAGGAGTGAGAGGCTTGTTAAAGACGCTGACGGGAGACTGGTTTCCGCACACTTTTATATATAATTCATTATTCATCAGAACACAGCAAGAAGGGCTGACTTTAATTTGGGGTTTACAGGCCTAGGTGATATAAACAACATCTATTAGGTCTGTATGAAACGCACAGTGCTGTTACGGAAGGACGATCTTAACAAGGACGTCTTCACTTGAACGTTAGCTTGTGCATCTGTGGCTGTGGATACTGGATTGTCAGCATCGCTGAAATACACGAATGACAGTTTCATAGATGCTGAAATCAGGCAGGTTTAGTATAACTGCGTAAATTTGCCATGATATGTGTATTGTTCTGCCATAAACTATATCAGAGCTTTAACTGAAATAATGTAGACCAGACTTTATGCAAATAGTAGTCTAAAGTGTGGTTTTTTAAAGGTACAATTTGTAAGATATTCAAAGTAAAATATCCAAAAACCACTAGGCTAGTGTTATATATTTTGTCCAGCTGATTAATAACAAAATCTCTAATGTTTTCAACTACTAGTAAATCATGAGAAAATTCCCATTCTAAACAGTGACACGGGGCAGTGCAGTCGCCTGTCAATGGCATTAGTTCCCCTTTGTTACCGCCTTTACTGACGTAGAAACCACTTGACAACAGTGTCGTGGACAAATGCGGAAGTAGCTTCGCGACAAACTTCAACTAGAAAGAGTTGCCGATCTCACTTGTGTTTTACTCGACAGATGAGTTGTTTTGATTCGTATCTTTACAGAAAACGTATTCTATTATAACGATCAACAAGATTAGTATTATGCATACACGCCAAACGCGGGGGATCGCGTCTCTAGACTCGCGCGAGGACGTGTCTGATCCATAGTCTGATCGCATCTTTGCATTGACTTTGTATGTAATCTACTCGCGCAAATCGTTGAACTCGCGTTCAGTCCATGATTTATCTTTCCGTCTGATTGATGGCTGTCAGCGGTTGGGTAGAAGACAACAAATCCCATCATTCCACGCTCTTTCTTAGCGTCAACGAACCACACATTTGTTATTGTTTTGGTAGTGCGCCCTCCAGTGGCAGGTCCTACAACCTGTACTTTTAAGATAGATTGATTGATTGATTTAATGTTTGTTTAATTTACTTTTTGTTTGTATGTTTTTTTTTTTTTTGTGAAGGAATAGTTTTTTTACGGTAAAGGTAGTAGTAGTATCAAATCAATTTATATAATATACTATTATATGTTATATATGTTATATATTATATAATATTCTATATGTAAAATTATTATTTGTTATTATTATTATTGAGTATTGATTGATTGATTCACTTAATGAATGAATACATTATTTGTGTATGATTTTTTTATTGTAAAGGTAGTAGTAGCAATAATATTAATAATTATAATAGTAGTAGTATTATCATGTTATCAGTTTATATAATATACTATTTTTATTGATATATTTGTATTTATTTAAAATGAACTAGTAGTAGTAATATAAAATGATATAAAAATATAAATTCAATTTATTTTATTTTCTATTGTAGTATTTTATTCATTATCATTTATTAATTTTTTGGTTGATTGTAGTTGTGTGTATATATATATATATATATATATATATATATATATATATATATATATATATATATATGTATGTGTATGTTATATATATTTATGTGTGTATGTTATATATATTTATGTGTGTATGTTATATATATTTATGTGTGTGAGTGTGAGTGTGAGTGTGTGTGTGTGTGTGTGTGTGTGTGTGTGTGTGTGTGTGTGTGTGTGTGTGTTTGTGTGTGTGTGTTAAAGGTTGTAGTAGTAGTAGCAATACTAAGAATTATAATAATGGAGAGAATATCTTATTTTTATAATAAATTTATATAAGGTTGATACAGGTTGATTGAGACATTTCCAGTTCTCCCAGTTTACCTGGATTCGCCTGAAATGATCCTGGCTCCATCATGCTTTATTATTGTGATGAGCAGTCTTGTTTTGTTCCAAGCGTATGAATGCAAGATAACCCCATGACATAACTTTCAGTAAGTGTTTGGTCAGTTCAAAACAAACTCCAGGAGTGTAGAGGTGTAGATCACGAGCCCTAGGGTGATGTAGGGAGCCTGTACTCCTCTAGTCTTCTTTGCATTGCGTCTTGTTTGAGTTTTTGTGCGTCTTGCTGAAGGGCTGCACATCTACTGAATGTAAGTTCAGAGGCTTCATGCAGTATGCATTAAACTGCTGCTCAATGCAGGCAGCACATGGACTGCATAATGCATGATGGGATGAGGCCGGTGTCCTCCCGAAACGCTCACATCGCACCTCAGGGCCGGCGAGGAAGCTTTCCGCCTCGATAGTGGCCTTGCCCTGCAGATGACCTGAGAGAGACACACATGTAGTCATTCATAGATCTGAAGACTCGCTCTCATATTTCCACCGACCTGCTTCAATGTACCGTACACACTCCTGCCCCACAAATGACCTTTCCCCAGTATATTGTGTCTAAAGGAATGTTAAGAGGGGAATGTAGTCATATTCTGCCTTCTTTATACAGCAGAGAGCAGAATCTGTAAACGTGGAGTGGTTTTGGCCTGATGTGACTCTAGGTGTGTTTTCACGGCAGTATCAGGAATAGAGTTTGTGTGAGCAGCTAAAGTCAGGGATCACAATCTCTGTTGTTAAGTATTTAGTGTGATGTTATAAAGACAGCATGTGTTCCAAAAGTATTATCAGTTATTATTAACGTTGAAAACAGCTTCATATTTCCATGCAAAACATGGTACTTTTTATTATTCTGGATTCTTTGATGAATAGAAGTTCAAAGGAATAGCATTTATTTGAAGTTGAAACTTTTGTAACTATCTACATCTCTTTACAGTCACTCCTGATCAATTTCAATGCATCCTTGCTTGATAGAAGTGTTACTAAAGGGGTCATATGTAGCAGTTTTTCCTTTCTCTTGGGAGTGTTACAAGCTCTTGGTGCATGAAGAAGAGCTGTAAAGTTGCAAAGACTAAAGTTTCAAATCCAAAGAGATATTCTTTATCAAAGTTAAGACTCTGCCAAGAACGTCTCATTCAAACACGCCCCTACATCTCTACGTCACTTCCACGTGGGAAGATTTGCATAACTCCACCCAAATGTTCATGCAAAGAAAGAAGGCGTTCCTTTTATTCTCGCTGTAGTATTGTTACTGCTGCCAGCGACATGTCGTGGAGTTACTGTGTGTTTCGTTGTGAAGGCGAAACTAATTTGTTGGGTCTTCCAAAAGATGACAAGACTAGAAATCAGTTGAGTTGTATTTACAACACTGTTCCAGAACAGTTCAACTCAAATATTCAGATGTGTGCAGCACACTTTATGGAGGACGAGGACTGTTTCCTGAACCAGTTGCCTGTAATGCATCTATTGCATGACGGCTGTTTCTATAAGTTTTGGGCAGTTCAAATTTTGCAAAGACAGTCTGGTGTTTCTGACTCACAGCTTGTAAGTACATATTTTATATTTTAATATTTGCCAATGATGATTCAAACACGAGTTTGTAGAGTCGAGCTAGTTGTTTGTTGTTTCTCCGATCACAAATGCAGACATGGTTTTATGTTTAAGCAGCGCAATATGCAACACAACGCTTAAAAAGACAATATAACTCATTATAATCAGTAATTATGTCCCCACTGGATGCAACAAATGCCTCATTTGTTATGGGTTTTATTGGTGTTGTCTCGTCTGATGTCCAGATCGTGAACAAATCTTTCTATTTAACCAGATCTTCTTCATGAACCGATCGAACCAGTTGACCAAATCGAGTTATTTGAAGTGGTTAGCATCTCCAGTACGCACTAATCCACAAATTACTTCAGTTATTCGGTTTATAAACGTAACTTAAACTCCGTCTGAAGTGAAATAAACCAGTATCACGAGGTATTCAGTTACTCCTAACAGTACACTGGCTGAACTGCTAAAAGAGAAGTGATGATGGGATGTGCACGAGCAGAGCAGCTGGACTGAGTCTCGTGCTGCTGGCATCACAGTATGTTTAGGGCGTAACATTTCTATCACACGCTTGAGACATCCGGCCAATCACAACACACTGGATAGCTGGCCAATCAGAGCACACCTTGCTTTTCAGACCAGTGTGCTTTGTAAAGTCTACGTGTTTCAGAAGGCCGGGCAAAGAGGAGAAACAATAATGTACATCATGTGGGAAATAATGTTTTTTTAACCTTAAACTGCATAAACACATTCAATTACACCAAATACACCAAATAATGTTCTTTTTAGCAACATCATATGACATCATATGACCCCTTTAATAAACCTTAAGTATTAACGGTAATATATATTTTAGATTATGTTGACCCCTAACCTCGGTGTGTGTGTGTGCGGGGTGTGTGTGTGTTAGGGATGTGCACGGATAGTCGAACATTCGAATATTCGTTCTGCTCTAATTATTCGATAAATAAAAATGATATTCGAATTTCGCAAAAAAAAAAAAAATTCACAATAAAACCTAATCTGGTCACTTTCTGTGATTCTCCACGGCATATTTGAAGGTGTATGCAAGCAAAAAATAATGAATGAATGATTAAGGGGCCATTCACATATCGCGCCTAATACGGTGTGGAAAAGGCTATGCACGCCGCTTTCTCCTTCTTTCCAAAGCGCTCGGGCAGAAGCGCTCCTGAGGCGATGCGTTCTCTCCATGAAGACGCGGAAATTTCAGCAAAGGATAAATGGATTTGCAGCACAAAAAAAATCGCTTTCAGTAGCTCTGCTACTAAATTTATTTCACAATGGCAATCCATATACAGCTATGATCAGCTGTTCCTTCATCTTGGCTGAGCTTTCAACGTTGTTACAGGAAAGGATGAAGCTGAATGTTTAGTTCTTGTCACATGACCCGCGGTGCGCTTGCGGCATTCTGAAAGTTGAGATGTGTTTAACTCGATGCTGTTCGGACGCGCCTGGAAAAAACGGGACCGCGTCGCACCGCGTGCGCATCGCGACCGCGTCGCTTCCATTATGAGCGCGCATACCGCGCGCCTACATTGGAAATAACGAACTTGAGCATGCAAAAGACGCGATATGTGAACGCCCCCTAAAAGAACTGCGGTCTTCTACAGTACTTCAAATATGCCGTGGAGAATCACAGAAAGTGATCCAAGAACATTGTTGCGGCATCTCTCAAGCAACGAATAAACACCGCTAACTTGGACAATGCAGTGAAAACTCCTCTTCTCGCTTCTGCCCTAGACCCTCGGCACAAACATCTCAGGTTTCTCGATGAAAACATGAGAGAAGTAAGAAAAAAAAAAGAACATTTTCCTTGATGCGAGTGGTGCGGATGCAGTCGCCACGATGAAGAAGATGCAATGCCCACTCGTCGGAAAAGGCTGAGCCAGTTCTCCAGCGATGATTACAGAGAGTCCAGCCGAGACGAGTGGGAACAGTTCTTGCTGGAGTCATGTATTCCTCCAGATGAGGATCCCATTCAGTGGTGAAACGAAAACACGAAGCGCTTCACAAAACGTATTCGCTTAGCACACCGTTATTTGTGAGTCCCGCCAATGTCTGTGTCGTCAGACACGTTTTCTCCGCGGCCGGCCTTATTGTTAACGGACTAAGGAGCCAACTTTCCCCCAATCATGTTTACATGCCCGTGTTTCTTAACAAGAACATTTGAAACAATAGAAAAAAAAGCAAAAAAGATTTGCTGACAGTTTAAAAGTTAAGTGTAAGCTACATTCTGTACAATAGCCTAATTGCTGCAGGCTGCTTTACGTTTTTTCTTTGTTAATTTTCTTTTTTTTTTTTGCTTTTAATCTGTACTTTTGTTTGTTTGCACGCATTGTTAAAGGTTTTCAGCTACAAAACACGATGTGTAATGTTCAAGCTTATTGTAAGCTTGTTCAAAATGACGAAAACAAATGTTGCTGAAAAATAACGTCTAACTCATTAAACTTAATTTAAATAAACGAATATTCGAATATTCGTTTTTGTGAGCTCAAATATTCGAATGTGATATTTGTGGAAAACGCCCATCCCTAGTGTGTGTGTGCGGGGTGTGTGTGTGTGTGTGCTCTTGTTTTTGTGTCATATCAGGACACAACTCTGTATAATGACATGGGTATGACACAGGTATTACAAGGAGAGGGTGATTTATAAGGACATAACCCATGTCCATATTTTTCAAAACGCTTATAAATCATACAGAATGAGAAAGTAAAAATGCACAAAGTTTCCTATGAGGGTTAGGTGTAGGGCCATAGAATATACAGTTTGTACAGTATAAAAACCATTACACCTATGGGATGAACCCACTTTTCACAAAAACAAACGTGTGTGTGTGTGTGTGTGTGTGTGTGTGTGTAAGCGTGCTCTCGTGGGTGTCAGCAGAGCTCATGTGTGGGCGGCTCTCATACCACACGCAGCTTTTAGCACGAAGGCTTCTGGCATTGTTTCTCCGAATCCCGTTCTTATATGATGTGCATCTGAGAGTGACTGCTATGTTAATGACAGAGCCTCAGCACGTACTGTACACATGCACAGAAAACCATCAGTCCAGAGCTCTCAGCCTATCATAAGCTTTCTTTATCCTCCTCTTCCTGACAGACAGGCCGGCTTCAGATGTTTCTACTTGAGATTTGACCTTTGAGTAGACTTTTTATACTTTTTTACACGCAGCATTTCACAATTTTGAGCTTGACTATTATTCTCTAATTACTCGATTACATAGTAACCCGAGTTGTATTATCAGTGATGTTGCAGTGTTGTTTTTGTGCATCGCCCTGGTTCCCTCGAAAATAAACTTTTTCATCATGCTAATCTGCATAAATCAACACAGTTTATGAATTTTGAAGCCTAAGTGCAACCAACAGAAGTAAAAAAAACACTAAATGTTGGCTATCTACACCATAGAGACACAGAAACAAAAATAAAAAGCTGAAAATGTATTCACCCTCAGGCCACCCAAGATGTAGATGAGTTTGTTTCTTCATCAGATTTGGAGAAATGTAGCATTGCATCAGTGTCTCATCAACCGATGCTCTTCAGTGAATGGGTGCCGTCAGAATGAGAGTCCAAACAGCTGATAAAAACATCACAAGTAATCCACACCACTCCAGTCCAGCTATCTCTATCTTCAGAAGTAAAAAGCTGCATGTTTGTGAGAAACAAATCCATTATTGGGGTGTTTTTAACTTTAGGCTGTTGTGTCAGACTAAATAAGGATCCATAATCCATAATAACGCTTCCTCCAGTCAAAAAGTCTATCTCCTGTTGTCACATGTCAAATCCACCCATATATTCATTCAGACCTGTTTTAGCTTTTAAACAGCTTGATCTCTGCAAACAACTTTTTCACTGGAGGAAGCAATATTATGTTTTTTACCCTGAAGCAGTAGTTTAAAGTTAAAATGCCTTATTGATGGATTTGTTTCTGACAGACACACAGCTTTTGTCTTCTCCAGACGTTAACTGATGGACTGGAGTGGTGTGGGTTACTTGTGGATTATTGTGATGTTTTTATCAGCTGTTTGGACTCTCGTTCTGACGGCACCCATTCACTGCAGAGCATCTTTTTATTCTCCAACTTGTGTGTGAGACAGGTTTCCAGAATGATGTACATTATCACAGACAGTGTGTGCAAATAAAAACCTGTGCAACAGGACTCCTAAACCTTTTGCGAAGCCACCCAGTCACATCTTGTGAAAGCACTTGCACTTTTTAAAAACACAATATACATCAGACAGTGTGTGTAAGTGCCGTCTGAGGCTGAGACTAGGGTTTCTCCATCACTTTTTCAAGGGCACGACCTCGTCTGCTGCACCGCCGCTGTAATTGAAGATGAGGGGGTAATCAAAGCAGTCCAGGGACCCCCTGAGCGCCGCTGCCTAGACCAGATACTCGAAGGATGAGACAAATGGACAAAACTCAGGGGTGGATTCCTGTCCTCCTCTCCTCTAGTTTTTCTGCTGATCGTCTGCTCGTCCTCGGAGGAGTTACTGCAGCTTACTGTAGGGAGGTGTTGGGTTGCAGATATGTGCGAAAGAGCTTTGAAGAGGAGGAACCGCATCCTGACCTCCAACAAGCTCAGTGTTTTAAGCATCCTTTGCAATAGAGGTCAAATTAATTCAATGATTATTTCTCCAAAAAATACTAAAATTGGTGCAAACCTGTATGAATTTCTTTCTTGTGTGGAACACGAAATAATATATTTTGAAGGCTGTGCTCGTCGTTCTTTTCCATTCTTAAAAAAAAAAAATCATGAATGGCGATCAGAGCTTTCAAGCTTTAACAAAACAAGATAGAAGAATCACGAAAGAGATCCACATGATTCACACACTGACATTGACGTCTTTGTTCCCTGAGAGTCTTCACACCTTCCAGGATCTTCTCCGTGTTTCTGGCTGGAAGTCTAAATGATTTGTTCACAAGTCTGAATTAATCATTTGAATCACTCGATCTGGCCACAGTGGTTGTCAATTTAAGACTTTCTGAAAGATTTTCAGTGTAACAACTTAAATCTCGGTCCATTGCAGTGTTATTTCAGTATTCTTTATATGCTTTCTGTCACGATCATCAGCTGGAGTGCCCATGAACTCCAATAGAGGGCACTCCACTCAGGACTCTGGCATTCTTGTATTTCCATTCCCAACTCCATTTCCCATAATCCTGTGCTTAGGGCTAATAACCACCAGGTGTTCTCCATTACCACGCCCCTATATAAACTGTGTTTGGACTCTCAATAAGTGTGAAGTCTTGTTGAGTAGTACTGTCTGGCATTTCCGAGCGTTTTCCCTGTGTTTGTTCCTTCTGTGTTCGACTTTGGATTGTTTATACAGACTGTGATTCTCTGCTGCCTGCCCCGACCTCTGCTTGTGTCTGTTTTTGAGTTTGGATATCCCTCGACACACCTGACGCTGTCCTTTGATCATTGCCTGTTTGACCATTCTGATAATAAACCACTGCATATGGATCCGAACGTCTCTGACTCCATGTTACACTATCATAATACTTAGAAATATTGTAAAGTGCCTTCTATTTCAGTATTATTATTTTTTTATGTGCTGCTTTTTTTCTTTTTTTTCTGTTTCAGTTTGAGTAATTTAAGTACTTAAATTACAGTAGTATGTAAGTTATTACAATAATTATGAATGGCCTTTTATATTAACTGGTCAGTTCAGTGTAAATTTTAGTAATGTGCTTCTGCCATTTATTCTGTTTTTATTTATATTTAACTAATCCGTTTCAGTTTTAGTCATTTTAGTATTTAAATATTATGAAAACATTTATTATTAACTTAAATTGGCTAGATTTGTTTTATATATTGTTGGTTTTCATTTTAATATTTAGTGCAAATTTTAGTCAGTATGTTTTGTGCTTTTGTCTTATTACTTTTTATATTTCAGATTTCTTTTTTTTTTTCACTGTAAAAAAAAAAGAAATCCGTACAATAACAGAAAACGTACTGGCAGCTCATTGCACAAGATATTATCCATCAATTTTATGGACATTTCTTTTAACTCTAAAACAATGCAATGCAGCGTAAAATTCAAAATACTGGTAAAACACTTGTAAAAAAAATTAATACAGAAAAAATCCTTCAAATTATACAATATCTTGTGCCCTATTTTTACAGATTATTTTAGTGTTTAGTTGCAAAGGGTTGTTTAGTTCTATATTTTGTTTTATTGTATTTCATTTTCAGTGTATTTCAATTAACAAAGACTTTTTTTTATATTGTCTTGAATTTTTTGCAGCAGTGATCTGTTTCTCACACACAGCATCATCAGACTTCAGAAGACTGTTATGATAAGCTTGAAAGCTTCATTACTCATTGGTTGCAATGGCACAGAAAGAAATCTGTCTCCAGATTCTCACCCATCACACGGATCTGAAAGGACACAAGGGGATGGTATAATTAAAATTTTTGGGTGAACTGTTCTGTTCAACGAACTGAATCTTCTGTGCAGAAGATAATGAAGAAGAACGATATTCGGTTCACCAATGCCATTCTACTCCAGAAATGCAAATGAGAATGAGGGAAGAGCTTTCTGAAGAAAGACAGAGAAGATCTGCGGAGACAGCTGGATATAATCTTTCTCTCCATCTCACTCGCTCGTTTTTTTACTTCGGGGTCTGTTTATACCTCTGAAAATTTCAGTAGGAGGCAAAATGTTTGCTTTCATTTACTCAAGCTTGAGTTGTTGACGCCAAGCACCCTCCCCTCACGTCTGTCATCCCTTAATTTCCAGCACCCCGCTCGTACAGCGCTCGCAGCGCTTCATTAATGTCTTGTAATGCGTCCACCGCCCAGAGATCCAGGGTTTGCTCTGGAACAGACTCCACATTCACACATTCACAGTAATGTCCCACCTGGTGCTTGATGATAAGTTTATGATGAAAATAACTTTCTTAACATTTAATCTCACTTTTTATAAATGCTGATTATTGGGTAACACTTTAGTTTAGGGACCAGTTCTCACTCTTAACTAATTAACATGACATAGATCCCTTAATACATGCCTAAACCTAACAGATAGGAATGGTTTATTTTTTTTTTTGACTATTTTTTTTTGACTTTTTTTTTTCTTCTTAAATTTGTTGAAAATCATTAAAGATTCTGCATCAAAACGACACATAAACCACGAGCTGAAGGTGAAAGTTCATTCAATTACTGTATACTAAGCCCTTATGGGCACAATTTAGTTTGGGGATCAATTCTCACTATTAACTAACAGTTTTACCTCAACAAACTCCTAATTTGCTGATTATTAATAGTTAGTAAGCTAGTTAAGGTTAAGGGATCTAAAATATGCGAATAAGGCATTAGTATGTGCTTTAAAATAATAAATAATACTAATAAACAGCCAGTATATACAGTAAGTAAAAATGTGTGTATAACTATATAAACTATCAATCAGAGACCAGGGATGTAGTAGACTGTGTACAACAGGTTTATCTACAAAGTTTTGATCATTTACAGACCTTAGAAATGAGTTTATCAAATATGATACGGTAAATATAATACAGGCTTTATAGGGTTAAATGTATGAACACATGAATATTGTGCCACAGGCCATTCAGATGCCCTTAAGGTGCCCTGTCTGCTTTACTAGAAAACCCCAGTGCATTCTGGGACTGAACTTGTCAGTCGGTCTGGGTGACCATGTGTTGGAGTCGATTGGAAGATATCACAGTAGATTTGATTCTGGGATCATTTGGAGGTGGTTTTGACCTGACTTTGAAGTCCTCGTTCGTCCTTTCGTTTCGAGTTCTGTTTGTTAAAGGCACAGTGGGAAATATCTGATGTTTTCAGCCGAAATTTAATTTGAACCTGTGGACACGAGTCTGTGTTGCAAATGAGTTCTCACCTGTGTTTGCACTCGTTAACCTTTCCCTGTGCAGTGGTTTATTATCTGCAGTGTTAAGTGTCCGTGAGCCGGTCTAGCCGCAGGCGAGTCGTCCGCACATCTGCATTCCCTTCAGGAATAGAGCACTGTGTACATGTTTCATTGTCATTTCCAGTGTACGGCTACCACAGCTTTTCTGCAGTGTCTGCAGTTGATCCACAGAATAAAAAAAGAGCCGTGTGACACCTCTGTAGTGTGTGTGTGTGTGTGTGAGAGAGAGAGAGACCGGGAATCTGCAGTGTGACATCCCAACAATGGGGTGCCTGCTGCAGCCGCATCAATTAACATGAGGCAGTGGCTGCTGTGCTCTGATTGGCCGAGAGATCTGTCATGTCATGTTTCCCCCGCCCTCACAGCTCCGCCTCCAGCGCTATGGACACGCCCCCTGAGAGCAGTGTAGGTTTAGCTGCTGCTGCCCTCTTCTGGAAGAGCTGTGCACTCCCACACTTACACACTGTTCACTCATTTACAACCAAATGATTCATTTCTTCCATATTTTAAAGGGTAATATGCCTGAAGGATTGTCCTAAAGGCTGCTAAGCTTTTAAATGTTCATTGTCTCATTTATCCCTGTAGTTAATGTAGGGCAAAGCCAAAAATGTCTTAACATTCATGACTGATATATTATATTATATTATATTATATTATATTATATTATATTATATTATATTATATTATATTATATTATATTATATTATATTATATTATATTGTATTATATTATTATATATATATTATTATATTATATTTTTTAACTGAACAAGGATTAAAATTACTTGAAATTTTTGCCTTTTATTATTAAATCAAATAAATGTTTTTTGAGCTTGCTGTTTATGAATCACAGTTTCCACACAAATATAAAGTATAACTGTTATTTCAAGCGTGTTTTTAACATCAATAAAATAGATTTTTTTATTTATTATTATTTTTTATTATTTTGAGCAGTAAATCATCATATTTTCATTTCTGATTTCTGAAGATCATGTGACACATGATCCACATGTGAGGAATGATGCTGAAAATACAGATGTGCATCACAGAAATACATTACACTTACACATTTGAACATGTATTACAATATAAAAGTTGTTTTAAATTCTAGTAATATTTCTCAATATTATTGTTTCATATATACAATTTTTACTGTATTTTAGATCAAACGAGTGAAGTTATATTACATTTTTATTTTATTATATACAGTAATACACTCACACATATACTGTATATATGTGTTTATATTATATATCAATATATCACTTTGCAGAAGTAATATTTTTGCTACCTGTCTCTGCAGGTAAACACAGAATTACAGGAATTGTGACTTGGTGAAGTCCAGAACTTCTTTATTCGACTTCAATTTATTTATTTTTTTGTGTCTGTAAAGTGCATGAGATGCTGTGGCTACAATACATTCTCCATGCGTAGGAATAAAAATCTGATATGACAAATACAAGTGTCTATTAAACATCACGAGGGACAAGCGTTTCGATTAAATGTATAATAATAATAGGAATATATATTCTCTGTGGCTGCTGTTTGCTCTCTGTGAGGGTGAGGGGTAACATAAGGCCATGGTTTTCTCTGAACATGAACATCTCTGTCCTTAATGTCCTAAAACACTCACCTGTGGCTCTCTAAAGCAGCATCCATCATGAAGCTATGTGTAGATCTGCACCATCTGGATATATTTAGGTTTGGTTCTCAAATGTATAGGACAGCCAGCTGTAATCTCCCAGAATCCCCCTTCTCTGACAAACAGCCAGCTGTCTTTGAAAAACATCTGCCGCCAGACCTACAGGGAGCACAAATATAGATGAAGTCTTCCTCCAAGGAGCCTTTAAGAGTGTCAGGAGTTAAAGGAAGCCCAAGCCGTCATCTAGGATAGTCTTGAGCAGTCTGAGCTTGATTTACACACATGTATTAGTTCTCATATCCTCCTCTTGTAGTCCTCTCACATCAGTGTTTCTCAATACACTCAACTCATTCAGACGGCAAAATGATGAACGCAGATCAGTTGTTGTAGCGTGACGATCAAAATTCAAACCATTTCAGTCTTGAACTTCCAAAACGCTGCCAACCGGACAAATTGCAACATGTTTTATTACTATGTTACTACTACAAATAATAATAATAACTAATAATTTTAGTATTAGTAGTAATAATGGATGATGCTACTGATATTGATGTATCTAGAAAGCAGGGTGAAGGCCTAGGCTGAAATATTAATAGTAATAATAATAATGACTGCAAATAAGAAATAGAAAGGTAGTAGTAGTAGTAGTAAGAGGCATTTATATTGATATGTCTAGAAAACAGTGTGACGTACAGACAATATAATGCTGATATATTTAATTAAAGTTAATGTCTGCAAATAAGAGACATAATATATTGTGTTATCTTTGCATAATTGTAATAATAGTAGTAGTAATAATAATAATAGCATATACAGTACTTATACAATTTTATTTTATTAAATAAAATGATTATAATAATGTATACAATACATTTTTTTAAATTTCATTTTATTTTTGCTAGTTGTAATATTGATGTCTAGAAAGCAGGGTGACTGAAGGCCAATATGATGCAGATATATATTTAATAAAACTGCAAATGAAAAAAAAACTGTAGCTGTTATGTTATTTTGTATAATTGTATTAGTAGTTATAATAATAGTACATAATATTATTATATACTTCTATAATACAATTATTATTATTATTAGATACGCAAAATTAAATAACCCTTTTGCCATTTTTATGGTTTCTTTTTCTTGTTTCTTTTTATTTTATTTTAATCTGTAACCTCAGCGAATACAGATCAAACATAAATTCTGTGAAGCATCCGATGCATCCCAGGTACAGTATATTCAGTGATTCCTCTCTCAGTTGTTCTGGTTCTCGGTCAGATATTGATGAGGTTGAGAGGCGTGTCTGTGCTGGATGAGTGTGATGTACCCAGCATGCACTGCTGATGTCAGGCCCAACAGAAAGAGCTGTGATGGCGCAGCACAAATCGTCCCGAGGAGAGTCATGCTGTCCTCTTCAGTTTGTCAAGAAGCGCATCCTCTGCACTATATCAAATACATCCGTGTCTGGATATCCATTTTGGCTGTTCAGAGTCTTTAAAGCACTGAAATATTATTATTCTCGAATAAGTGATCCTTTAGTATGAAACAATATTTTCTTAGAGAAAAGCCTTTGCACACTTTTACAATTATGCCCTTCATAACTTGCCAAAACAATTATATTTTTCATTGATATCATTTCCTGTTTTTGTTTTGTTTTCTGTTGTGTTGTTTTGAATCTGTTTGTTTGTTTTTGTTTTTGATGATGTTTTGTTTTGCTTTGTTTTCTGGTTTTGTTTAGTTTTTTGTTTTGTCATTGTTTGCTTTGTTTTCTGGGTTTTTTGTTTGTTTGTTTTTTTGTCATTGTTTGCTTTTTCTTTGCTTTTTTTGTCATTGTCTGCTTTTTTCTGGTTTTGTTTTGTTTGTTTTTTGTCATTGTATGCTTTGTTTATTGGTTTTGTTTTTTGTTTTTGTTTTGTCATTGTTTGCTTTGTTTTCTGGGGTTTTTTTGTTTGTTTGTTTGTTTTTTGTCATTGTTTGCTTTTTTCTGGTTTTGTTTTGTTTTTTGTCATTGTTTGCTTTTTTCTGGTTTTGTTTTGTTTTTTGTCATTGTTTGCTTTGTTTTCTGGTTTTCGGATGTTCTTTTGTATTCTGTTTTGGTTTTGGTTTTGGTTTATTTATTTATTTTGTATGTTTTGCTTTGCTTTTAAAGGCTTAACTTTTTCCCAAATTTGATTCATCACAGTTTAACTAATTTTCACTCATAATAGCATTTCCCAATAAGAGTCGGGAAAGCTAACTACATAACGACAGATAGATTTTGTACACAGATTGTACCTTTTTTTCTGAGAGTATGTGTTAGTGTTTGTGTTAGTGTTGTTTACACCAACAGTTCAGCATCGGTCTGACTTTATACTTACTAAAACTTGACTTCATTCGAGCCAGCTGGCCGCTTGACTCCTCCGTTTGGCACCTGGACCATAATGCACCTTGCTCCCTAGTCGTCCCATCAGTCATCTGGCTGTGCTCCCTCGAGATCCTGCGCTCGTCTGCATCAGCGCCCCGCTGTCCTCTGTTTTAAAGAGAGGTTATGGACAGCGGCTGAAGTTGACAGATGGTTCGTGTCACAGGGACGCAGGGGATATTTACAGAGGCTCCGAAAATGGATCTTAATGTTCCTCTTTGCTGAGCCATCACTATTGAAAATGAACATGTGCACCTCCTTCACCAACCTTGCTTCAGTTCTGGCTTTGGCTGCACGTTCTGGTGCGATGGCTTTCTTGACTCTCTTTGAGACGTGTTTAATACAGTATCCGTGTGTTGTGTTTAGCCGGAGCATCGGTCAAACACTGTGAGCCGGTGTGGAGGAGGCCTGTGGTGTTTCTGGAGCAAGACGAGGGGATAATTGGAGAAAGATTATGCTTCTGCTGAGAAATCACAGCTATTCACTTCTCTTATTCCGGGCTGTTTCGTTTCAGACAGACCTGATGATAGATGAGTCCCAACATGATAAATATCTTTACTTGTGACAGACAAATATAAAGACAAGATTTAGCAGTTTGTTGTATTTTATATAGCGTATGTATACATTTGCATTTATGCAGTGTGAGGGGAAAATATGAAATATCATATAATATGGACAAAATTATGTTTCCAAAACTAAATAATAGCTTTTAATATTGTCATTAAGTCTGAAGTAAATTATTTTAAAAACAAAGTCAATATTATTTTAGGGGAAACACAACAGAAAATCCATGGGTGGTATTATTATTATATTTTGTAAATGTGTTATAAATTATTCTGTTAAACATTTTATTAAATCTTATGTAAAAATGTCTCCAAAATTGAATAATTGGCCTTTTACTAAAAGACTAAAATCAAATTTTTTTTTTTAAATGATCTGGAAAATATTTACTTTATTTTAACATGATTTTTTTTTTACTTAATACTAGTACTACTACTAATAATGTTAATTAGCCTAATTGTATTTGTGCAAAAAATATTTTGTTGATAACTCATAAAAATTCACTTTCTTTCTTAATTTTTTTCTTTCTTCCTTCAAATTTTGGACCCCATTACTAAATTCTGTGTTAGTATTTAACATAATCGTCCATTGACTTGACTGATTCACAATAGCAGTTCCCTTTTGCATCCAATATTTATTTTGTGAATTCTTGTGAATTTATTCTCAGGAGTTTGGGAACTTCTGTTGTTGTTAGTTGATTCTTCTTTATATCATTACTGGCGTCTTCCATCTTGCCTCAATCTACATTTCTGACGACCCTCTTCATCTGCTCTCTGTATTACCGGATCCAGTGTTAGAAAATGAAAACTCTCATAGTTCCTCCATTACTTTTTACATATTCATAACCAACATTAGACCTCTTGTCCCTTTCTGAGTCACAGGCTCCAGAGATGTGTTGCTCATGTTTCGTTCTCAGCAGTTTGACTGATCGTACAGTTTGATCAGTTCCTGCCGTGTTGGTGACGGATGTCTCGAACACTCAGTTTTCACACACAATCGGTTTGTCCTCGTTCATCGTGAAGGCCACATCTCTGGCCTGACTCTCTGTTCAGTATTGATTTAGCAGAGGACCGCTGAAATCACAGACAAACAAAGATAACAACATATTCTTTGGACTTTAGTGCACTCTCCTAACACAATTGCTCTGATATTACATGCATATCTGCCATTCAACACAGCTGTATTTTGTCTTATTTAAATATACGCTGTGAAGTTCCTCTCATTTGGTTTTTCTGAAGGTTTAAGAACAAATGTTGTTGTTTGGAGGGGTGTTAATAGGTTAAAACATTAATCTTGTCTTTTTAGGTACAATAGTTAATTTCAAAGTTATAAAATCTGAAATTTGCCCCTCAATATTTTCCCTTTAAAGTGTGTTCTGCTTCTTTAGATGTTATTAGTTACATAAAATCTCTCTCTCTTTTTAGATACATATCGCCTATATAAGCGCAACTTATAATATTTAGTTTAGTTTTGTTAAAAATATTTTTTATAAAACAATAACGTGCATCAGAATGTATAAATCTAAAATAGTTTTATGAGAACCAAATAATGTCAAATGAGCGACGATATTATTGTTCTTCTGTTATGTTAGTGGTGCAATTTTTTTGTTGGTAAAATTGAGATTTGCTCATTAAAATTTGCCAAATGAAATTTTCAGTTGACTTTTCTTTTGATAAAGTCCTATGTTTATTCTGTAAATGAATTAGTCTTTGAAAAGTTCTCTCTCCAACATTTACCGACAAACAAGAAACCAGTCATGAGACTGCGTACGTATGGGACGTTTGATTTAATACTGTAATATTTTCAGCTATTTTAAGTTGACGTGATCTCTGTCCACAGGTGTGCATAGGGAAGATGTTCAAGATCCAGAAGACGGTTGTTGAACAGGAGGAAAAGAAGAGAGGTGGAAGTGGCGCTGGAGTGGATTGAGGCTCGTCTGTCTGTCTTCAAACATCTGCATCATGTTTGGGTCCATCTCACGTCCACTCCAGTTTACACCGTCATTTAATACTCTGCGTGCCATGAAATGATCTAGAATTGTACATAATGTAGTATTTGTCATGCTTTTGTGGTTAATGTTGCAATAAAATCATGTCATTTCCATTTCTCTGAGTGGGTTTTCTGAGTAAATGTCAGTTTTCATTGATCTGTTTCCTAAAGGTTGTGTTTTCACTGAGGGTAAAGGTGTCCGACAAGGCCAAAGGGTTAAAAATAGCTCTTTCTGTTAGTTTTCAGTCTGCGATGGCCTAGTAAAAGCTGACCGGTATAAAGATCACATTACTCAACACCTACCAACAGAGAGTGTATAGCAAGCGCAAGCAGTTTTAATAAAAGTCTTATGTTCGTGGCCTAAATATGACCCAGTTCTACATGCATCACCTAAACAGAGATGACATGAATTCATGAGACAGAAACACTTGCATTAATCCATACAGTGTTAAAGAGAATTAAAATAAGACTCTTTTATTTGGATATCTATTTCATTGTGATATTAAAAGCAACATATTTTAAAAGAGAATATAAGTTGTTTTCATTATATTCTTAAATGTATATTTGTTTAATCAAGTTTACTATTAGTTTTGCTACCTTTAGTAGCTTAAATGTTCATAGTCTCAAAAGATTTAATGCATTTGCCCAACTTATGGTATATATAATACCTTCATCTTTTAAATGGTAAATTATAAAACCATTATTCCTGTATACTGTATGTAATATTGTCTAACAACCAAGTCTTACATAAGTACCATCCGATCTTTATTTACTTGAGCTGTTTTATTTACAAATCTGGAACGTCAGCTTTGATATCCATTTCACATCCATGTTTGTTTGCGGTTTTATTTCCAGTTTTGGTTTGGTTTATATCACATTGACAGTGCAGATTTCCTTTATGCAAGTAAAAATGAAGAACATGCACACTATATATCCAAAGATATTTTAATTGCATCTTAATGGTTGACATTTCATCCTGGTACTGTTGTGTCAAGTCGGAAATAAATGGAAATGGTTACATACAGTAAGCATCATTTGTATTAGTATAATCCCAGCCGCTAAATGAAATCAATTCTGCATTCGTGAAGAATATTTACATATTTTCAAACAAACATTTGCATATTGCAAAACAGAAGACCTTCCCTCTGCACTGCTCGTAGTCAAACAGATGCATAGAGCATACAACGCTTGGAGAAACTGCAGCAAAGCTGGACTTTGGTTAAAATAAAAGATAGTTTATCTCTGATTACAGACCTGCTTTACTGTAAACACAGCGGGTCTCTGGCCTCACATTGAGAGAACTCAATTCATTTGAATGTTTTCCAACACTTTATACAGTACTTTGGAAGCTTGTTTCCACCATGAGAAAAAAATAATAATAATATTAATAATAAAGGTAATTGCAATTGCATTTTTAATCTTTAAAAAGGTAAAATTGCAAGATATAAACTTGAAAGTATGACAAAAGTCTTTAAAAAAATGTATGAACTATTTAAATTTTATTAAGCGACAGGAAAAAAAAATAGCATAAAGTCAGAATTGCATGAAAAACTGAATTCTGAATTTATATATATATCACAATCCCCAGAATTATGAGTTAACACGTCATTGATGAATACTCTCAGATCAAACTACATTTATTTGACCCAGATAAAACTGCTGACTGTCCATAATTCACTGCTGTATTGTGTTCTCAGTGATGAGCCTCTTCATTCAGATCTTGACAGTGTCAGTAATTGTGCATGAGCTTTGATAGAAACAACACATTTTGCATTATTAATAAATGGCTTGACTCATTTGTGAAGCAAAACCAGCATAAAGTAATGTGTGTGATTGCTTGCATCATTTCAGTGTACAACAAAGTCAATTCTTTCATCATTTGCTTATCCTCATGTCATTTCAATATGAGTTTTTGTATGAGATGTTTGGGAGAATGTCCACGCTACTCTTTTCAGTTCAACAAAAACACAAAGCAGCCTAAAGAAGGGCTGGCAAGCTTCAAAAAGGACAAAAAACGCCATGAAGTATAGTATAAAGTCTTCCCAAGTATAAAGCTCCCATATCTGAGTTGCATAGTCGTCAAATGTCATTGGTTCTGTGTGTCTCGAGGCATAGTCTGAACCGAAGGCAGATGTTGGTTACGCCACAGCATTAACAAAATAAATTATTTAATAAATAAAAAGGTTAAATAGATAACAATAATAAAAAAAAATATCTCTGACTTTTTAAACTCAGAATCACCCCCCCCCCCCATTTATTTATCAGAATGAAACACACAAAAATAACAATTGCAACTTGCATGACAATTATGACTTCTCTTCATAAAACTGCAAATTCACATCTCGCAATTCTAACTTTTCTGAAAGTTTCTGAAAGTCTGATTAAAGGTTGAGATAAAAGGTTGCAATTATCTTTTAAAAAAAAATTTATTCCTATGACAAAACAGGTTTCAATTCAAACTTGACATGACTGCAGAAGAAAGGATTTTTAGAAAATTAAAAATTATAAACGGACAGGACATATGGGCCACATTTATGGCACTTTTGTTGTGTTTTGGGGATCCACTTTCTATTTTCATTCTGCAAAATATCTTTCCACGGGACTGGAACAACATGAGGGTGACTAAATGATGAAGGATATTTCATTTTGTGTAAACTCTTTCTAGGAGGTGTCAATCCTCTCTATTTATCCTCGTCTCTCTGAAGGCTGTAACAGTGCTCGGTGAAACGCGCAATCCATTTTTGCGTAAAAGCGCACCGCTTCATATCTCGCTGGATGACGAGCTGTGGTGCTTCAGAGAGTAGTTCATCCCATCGTTGTTGTCCCAGAACTCAGAGTTATCATCCCTCATGTACACGGCGAAGTGCACAGCAGCGCTCGGTCCTAAGAAAGGAGGCGTGAACATGGTGAAGGAGAAGCGATCTCCGCGCGCCCTGTGCTCTGTGGGCACGCGCATGGCTTGCGCGTCCACGAACGACAGCCAGTCGTTGAAAGTATACCTGACGCCGACCTCTCTCGCACCTAACGCCCGTATGATCCCGCGGACATCGAACTGCGTGACCGTGGCGCTTTCCAGCGCGACGCGGCAGCGCGTCAGCCGCGTCTCCAAGTCACCGGAGTCCACGGGCGTCTTGAACGCCGGGACCAGATAGTCCAGAGCCAGAGAGGACTTGATGTTCACGCACAAGTCATCCATGATCTCCCGGTCCCTGTGGAGAGGGAAGCTCTTCAGCCTGGTGAAGACTTTAGCTGGAATCTGAGGATCGTCGCTGCTGCTGAAGTGCTTGACGCTCGCCAGATTCAAGCCGAGCGCGTCCGCGAACTTCACGCGTTTCCTGCAGTTCTGGGAGATCTGGTGGTACAGGCTCGCCTGCTCTGGATACGCAGGTAAGGACTTGGCTCTTCTCCTGTCTTTCAGGAACTCGGGTATCTCGTCGGGTTGAAGATCATCATCGGAGTCCAGTCCGTTCTCCATCTGCTCCTCGTTCATTATGTCCATCATCCCAGGTTTGTGATCTCTAGTGACAGAATGCATCACTCCAGAGGCGCACAGATGCGCGCTCCTATATTGGTGCTATGTCTAGTAATCAGTTACAAGCTGGTTACGCCCACTACACTAGACAGACAGATGAGTGGATTCAGTGGGTCAGAGAGGGGGGGGGGGGGGGGGGACAGAGAGAGAGATCAACATGCGCCTCTACACACTTTTTTTTTTTTTGAATCATTGGCTATAAAAATTTTTGTTTTGTGACATAAATGATTGATCTAATTTGTTCCCCATAATATAATATAATATAATATAATATAATATAATATAATATAATATAATATAATATAATATAATATAATATAATATCATTACAGTAATTTATTTAGAACACAATTTATAAAAATAATAACATTGTTTTAACATTTCTAAATTATAGCATGACAGTGCTTTTGCCTAAATAAATAAATACATGCAGTTATGTTAAAAATGTATAGTGTAGTGTGTAATCTTACACACTGACCATCTCAGGAAGAGCCAAGCTTATACCCTAAAAATACAATAAATCCCTCTTTAATATCCTCCAAATTACATGGGTATATAAATGTTTTATTTACTATATAAATAAAAACATTTTCCTCAATATAACATTAAAGTACTTTATTTTTAATAAATAAATAAAGTGCATGCTATAATGTGAAGTTTTGAATGGACCTACTGTATACAGTCGTTCTTTTCTTTAGATTTCATTGCTCATGTTGCGTTCCTACAGTTTTTACATCTTTTTTTCACTTGTTGTGTGTGTGTGTGTGTGTGTGTGTGTGTGTGTGGAAATTGTCTGTTTTCTCTCACTCCATGGTCACTCATGCATGCCGTTCCAGAGCTGTGCGCTGCTAGTGACATATGCAACACCTGATGCTCTGACAACATAGGAAACTATTAACAGATCTTTTTTTTCCTTTGAAATATAAGTTACTATTAACATCTTGTTTATTGAAGAACATCAGATTGACAATCATGCATTTTGTCTGATTACCTGCGGCACTCGAGACCTACGAGAAATGGACATTCAGTGAAAGTGCTTTAAAAGGAACCATTTAAACAGCTGCTGGAAACAGGTGTAACCAGCAAGAGTGTACACAGGCTACAAAGTGTCCATACTGTATGTGTCTCTGTGTCAGTACAGCAGTCCACATCTAATGTCCACAGGTCAGTGAGATCTTAAAAACACGCTGTTATCACGGACAAAACAAACACAATGTTACAACACCACTAATGTCCAGCTACAACACGAGTGCACAGATACACTTGACCTATGGCTTTTGATTGACGTGTTTACAAGGATTGAGCATTGTGTAAAGCCATGGTCAACAGCAGTTTAAATGTTATTACAGGCTGACAGCACAATACATGATGAGCAGGGATGGGCAGAGACACATACAAATCTATTTTCAAATAAAATACCAAACACCTTAACTTTAAGTGTATCAAAATAAGCAGCCACACCATGCATCAAAAACGAACAGCTGTATTTGTGTTTTAAAATACTAAATACTTTTACAAGGGAGCATGAAATTTCTTGGCAAACCTTCCATCAATTGGCTTATTTGATCAATCACTTCACTAGATTACACTCACTCAGTTGATTGATAGCAACAGCGAGTCGTGCAATCAATCTAACATATGCAACCAGTTAACAGATATTCTCATATCACTGTGATCTCCCGGATGAAGGTTAGTTTTAAAGTAACCATCAGTTTAATGTTTAACAGTTTGCGAAAGACTCATAATTGTATCCTAATTTAGTTACTTGGTGCTTGGTAACAAAAGGCCTACTTGGCATCTAGTTTCCGCATTTTTATGATGCAATCATGTAGACTTTAAAACTATAAATATACAAAACACTAAAGTATTTTGATACAAAATATGAAGCCATTGTCATCAAACCTATCAAATACAAATGGACGAGGAATAATGAAACAAGGTGTTTGCGACGAGGTGCTTCACCAGCAGATGTCAGTGGTGAAACATTTCTTGACTACCAAAGGTCTGACATTATTAATATGGTGAGATCAAAACTATTTCACACTTCTGGAGGTCACTCCAGTGGACAACACATGTCAAACTAGATATCTGTGCTTAAAGGGAAGTTCATTCAAAAATTAAAATTGCTCATGCTCAGGACATACAATACACAGATGATGATAATGATGTAGATGATGTTTCTTGATAGGAACAGATTTGTAGAAATGTAGCATTGCATTAGTGTCTCATCAATGGATGCTCTGCAGTGAATGGGTGCCGTCAGAATGAGAGTCCAAACAGCTGATAAAAGCATCACAATAATCCACAGCACTCCAGTCCAGCAGTTAATGTCTTGAGAAGCAAAAAGCTGACTCTGTATTCCTTAATAACGCTTTCTCCAGTGAAAAGGTCTGAATCAGGAGGGAAATCTGCACAGATCAAGCTTTTAAACAAAAGCAGTTCGGCAAATTTTCATTTTTGGGTGAACTACTCCTTAAAAGCTATCTTAAGGTTTCTGAGCAATTCACTAACAGGTCTTAAGGTGATTTCTAGCTCAGTTCTTCTTGAGTTTACACAGGTGTAGTTCATTACATTAACTATGGACAAGATCCAACATCTAAAAACATCATGATCTCATGTTTTATCATTTATAATCTAACTTTTTAAATTATGAAATGTTTTGCTTGGAAAGTGGTCTTGTTCCAGCTAATAAAATGCCATTCATTCCTACTGTGTCTTGTTTTAAATGCAGGAGCACTGTACATACAAATCTTCCTTGTGCAATGCTTCATTTTAAAAATGCATGTGCATAATTTTGTAATGAAATAAAATTCCGGAAAATCACAATCAGTTTCTTTGTTTATTGGAATACAATAAAGCTGAATGATATGTCTGCTGCATTCAGTCAATGTGACATAAAACAGCGCACAATGTTACAATGTGTGGTTCTCTCAGCCGTTAGGATTAGTGTGGAGCAGCTTCTGTTTCAGAGCAATGATCACATACCATCACATCTGGAAGGATGTTTCTATGGGAAAGCTGCATGCATCTTATATCAAGTGTATTACATTCATTTATGTTAAAGAAAAAAAAGGGAATGCATAAGCACCGTTTATGGTGGTACACTGATATGTATTTAAATGGCACATCAATATGTAACTGGCAGCCAAAAAATACGATTATAACAGTGTTGCTCTTCACTACAGATAAAAACATGCAGAGACTTCTAGCTGATTGTCTAAGCACATGATGATCGTTTTGGTTAAGTTGTGTTTCACCCCAAATTCAAAAGAAAATATGACATTATTTTATGACAATTAAACTAAATCTCTTCCCACTGTCATTATGATAATGCAAAATAAGTAAATATACACTACCGGTCAACAGTTTGGGATCAGAAGGATTTTTAATGATTTTACAGGAGTCTCTTCTGCTCATTAAGGCTGCATTTATTTGATCAAAAACACTGGGAAAAAATTATGTTGTGAAATTTTATTACAATATAAAATAAAGTTTTTCTATTTTTAATATACATTAAAATCTAATTTATTTTCAGCATCATTCCTCCAGTCTTCAGTGTCACATGATCTTCAGAAATCATTCGGATATGATGATTTACTATCAGAGCTGATTTTTTTTTGGAAGCTGTGATAGTTATTTTTTTTTTTTTTTTAGGATTTTTTGATGAATAAAAAGTTAAAAAGAAGAGCATTTATTTAAAATAGAAATATTTTCTAACAATATTCACTAAAATATACACTTCAATAGTTTGGGGTCGGTACATTTTTATTCTTTTTTTGAAAGAAATTAAAACTATTATTCAGCAAGGATGTGTGAAGTTGTTAAGATTTATATTGTTAGAAAATATTTGTATTTGGAATAAATGCTGTTCTTTTTTAACTTATTATTCATCAAAGAATCCTGAAAAAAGTATTGCAGTTTCCAAAAAAAAAAAAAGTGATAATTCTAATAATAAATCATCGTATTATTCTGATTTCTGAAGATCATGTGACACTGAAGACTGGAGGATATATATATATTTATAAATGTTTGATTTTGGAGATAAATGTGCATATCATCAGATTCACTCTTTTAATGCAGAATATCCAGTGAATCAGTCAGAAAACATCTGGCATTTATTCATTCTCCTGTTAAGAATTTGTCCATTTGTATAATTTCCCTCTGGTCCAAGTACAATCAACTTGCGATGGCATGAAGATTAACAGCATCTGAAGTGAAACTAAATTATTTCTTTGAGGAACAAAATGCTGTTTTTATGTGTGTGTGTGTAATAATATTCAGGATATTCCCCACTTCAGCATAGACTTTTAAATGGTATACACATAGTATTAAACGACAGAAAACAATTAGACAATCAAAACTTCATCTTTAGTATGTGTATTTATAATGCTATGTCAAAAATATCCTTTCATGTATCATAAAAACATCTGTATATATAGATCAGTATTTAAATCTCAATGGTTTGTGACAACAAACATTGAAACGAACACAAAAGTTGCCTTCATTAGGAGACTCTTTATAGTAATGGGAAAACCTGAAATGGATTAAGAGAGAAGCATCCCATCATGCCTCCTCAGCCGTGTAGATACGGTACATCATGGTGACGATCAGCGCGGCAAGGCCAGGAATCAACCAGTTTGACCACCAGCTGGAACAAGGTTTGGAACAAAGCACTTGCTAATTAGCTTGAATTATTAATTGGAATCTTGCTATTTCTGTACTACAATGGAAAGTGTGTTACAAGTCACAACATCCACATTTAGCTTTGTGTGCTTTGCCTTTATTCAAAACCCTTGGGTTATTCTTAGGCACAGCATTCGGTCGTTCTTTTAAACTTACCTTGTGCTTTCTTGTACGCTCGTTGAAACCTATTAAACAGAGTAACAAATGTGTCTTTAGGTGTTTCCACACAATGCAAGTCCAAAACAAAGACACTGCAGAGTTTGTTAAAATCATAAGCTTGGTTTGATTTACGTACTGGTGGTTTGACAAACTTGTCCCTGTCATCCTGCGAGAAATACAGAGGAGGAGAGACATGAATGAAAATATCACAGGCTTTTTATCAACAAAGTAAACTAATTAGCATGTCTTACCGATAAAAACCTATAAATCTGCTTTACACTGGTTGATAAAATAACTACTACTGTAATTCAAATTAACAATGTGTATGTTTTTTATAAAGCTATTTATAGTGTGTAAATAAACATGAACATAAATGTTCATTCTATTTTATGTTTTTTTGTGCTAAACAAGGCTGCATGTATTTGATCATTAATACAGTAAAAACTGTCATATTGTGAAACATTATTACAATTTATAATAGCTATTTTCTATGTGAATCTCTGTTAAAGTGTTATTTATTTCTGTGATGCTCCGCTGTATTTTCAGCATCATTCCTCCAGTCTTCAGTGTCACATGATCTTCAGAAATCAGAATATTATGATGATTTACTGCTCAAGAATCATTTCTGATTATAACAGATTTCTCTTTTTCATAATAGTTTACATAATATATGTGCAATGTTTATTTATTATGTATATATAATACACACACATACAGTATATCTATTGAAAATATTTACATGCATATACATTTATATATTTACATTATTATTTGTTATATTATATATAAATATATGTAATATATAAACTATTTTTTTCTTAAACGTATACATACATCTGTGTGTCTTATATATATATATATATATATATATATATAAATTAGGATTCCAGTTATCTAATACATTTTATATTTGAGTATGTGTTTACATTTCTATATGTTGTATTTCAAACAATTATTGTTAATTACATAATTTGTGTCATTCAAAAAAAAAAAAAAAAAAAAGATTATTGTTATCTATTTAAAAAATACTTAAATTCTACTTCTTTAGATCTGAATGACTGAGTCCTGCTCTATTCCTGTCACAGAAACGGTCTGATAGTATCTGTGCTGAATCCAGCAGCATTACAGATCCTCCGATGGGAATAAAAATGGCTTCCAAGTTATTGATAATATCTCAAGCCCCTGTACGTCTATGAAAACATCTCATATTTCATGAGATGCATCTATGAATCAACAGGTCTGATGTTGTCCAGGAGGATCGTTCCCAGATATCTCAGGGGTTGACTGAGAAGTCAATGTTGTGTGTGTTTTTAACTTTATAACTTCACTGAAACCATAAATCGATAATGACTACTCATGCCTTTTCGTATGCCAGCGCTGAATGATGGCTGCAAAGCAACACATGCAAAACAAGACTTTGAAAAACAAGCAAGGTGCAATTTAAAATCACAGCCAATGAGAGTTGTCTAGCTTTTATTCTATTTTCATAAGAGTAGAAATAGTGTATATTGTGAATATATGTTTGACTGTATTTCTCAGAAAGCACTTAATCAGCTGTATTAATCTTAATGCTGTATCAAAAGGCCTTCTTCTCACTATTGCTCTGACAGACTTACTGGATGCAGCTCTCCTATGACAAAAGAGCTGGCCATCTCTCGTGCATCTGTGGAGTGACCCACATCTTCAAAACTCTCGGTGGCATCTCCACCCGCCTGCTCTCGCAGCACCTCCTCTCCACCCGGGTGCTGCGGACACCAGCAAACACAGTGCATCAGATCATCACCACTAATGCTTACTTATAATACACTTCTGAGCTTTGAAACATGTTGCCTAGGAATTTATCAGTTGATTCAAGTGAAACGGTGCATGCAACTTGAAATACCTCATGTGCATTTTTTAGATCTAGCAAGAGTAATGTTACTAGATTAAGTGGTTCTCTAGATTTAGATCATATGGGAAGAGGTGAAATGTTAGGTTTGGGTGGTTATATAATCTATTGCAGCAAGGTAGTGCGCAATGTAACTATTGCTTCACATAAATCTGAATCAAAAATAATAATGTGCATTTGATATTTAAATGAATTATATAAGGTATACTTTTCAAAAATGCACTAATGCTTATTATTCCACACTTTGCATATTATTTGCCAACTGTCGTTATCTTTTCGGTCCAACTTTGAGGGCACTTGGCAAAGGTCACTCCATTCAACACGTACTTACTTTTCAAACTCTTGTGCAAGGCATTTTTAAATGTATTCGTTTATAAACTCTATGCATTATGTATATTTTATTCATGCATTACACAATTCTAGTGGAACGGTGCTTGTTTACCCTTATGAAAATTAACCATGGTTTTACTACAAATAAAACCAAAAAACCATGGTTACTATAGTTAAACCATGGTAACCACAAATTAACCATGGTTTTGCTAAATTAACCATAGTTTAACCATGGTATTTGTAGTAAATCTGTGGTTATACAAATGGTAGTCAACACGCCAAAAAACCATGGGTTACTACAGTTTTACTATAATAAAACCATGGTTATTAATGCAATACATGCACTTGACGTTAATGCATGCATTTCACAATCCCAGAACGACAATCCCTTCATGCGAATATTTTTGTGAACATTTGAAGCTCTGTTTTAAAACTCACCTCCTCGAGAAACTTTGTGACGTCGTACACTTTATTATTAATGATAATCCATGTGCTTTTAAAAGAGTTCCTTTCCTCCACCTCTGACAGTCGATAATATTTAACACCCTTTCCGTCTGTTTCGTTGTTTTCCATTTGTTTGTTTAAAAGTGTGTTATTTGTTCTTAAGGTTATAAAAACTATCCCTTGTGAATCGATCGGCTCACGTACTTCAGTAGTGGACTGTCCAACAATTGTATTTCCCAACTCGCCAGGCAACGCCCATTCCGCTCAGGACGAAATCTGATTGGACGATATCACGCTTGGGTTGCCTAGCGTGTCTGTTTTGATTGGACCGAGGGCTGTCAATCAGCACACTGGCTCATGTGTGTCGGTGAAGCTCACGGAATTGGCAGGAGTTCACCAAAGTTCACGAGAGCGTAGTTGTCACGCGATACGGACGGAAGCGTTGCCGTTTATTGCCATCACGTTAATCTAGTGTCCGTTAGTCAAGAAGAAGTGGGTTGCCCTTAAAGTCATTTTAGCCGCCGCTGTTGATCTAGTTTAGGCGTTTCTGTCAGATAAGAGTATGTTCACTTGAAACATTGTCACGCGAGCCTCAGTTACTCCCTTGCCGCCAAAAGCTCGCGCTCTAGTAACGTTACCTCAGCACTTATTATCGTTATATAACCTCAAACTGAGGTAAAACTAATCCTTTCTTTCTTTCAATCAACACATGTACATACGCTAAACTTTTTCAGTGGTAGAGTTTTGTCTTATCTGAGGTAACGGAACGTTAATTACTGACAATATGCGCCAAAATAGTCTCGTATTAACCAATATTAGCTTATCAGTCGACTAAACCCTCATCATTTTCTTTTCAGAATGAGTGGAAGTGGGACACAGTCTCTGCTTTTTCTCAATCTTCCGGACCTGAGGAACTTATGTTGTGTAAATCTGTTCTTCTCGAACAGTTACGATGAAACAGACTTGAGAAACAAACAAGTGAAAACCTGCAGGTGACAAGACAGATATAATGAGTGCTGGTTATAAAACTGTAGTTTTGGTTTTTCCACATATTTATTAGATTCCTGAATGATCTACAAATTTAATCTAAACACATAAAGTACGATTAGACCCTTGTTGTTAGACCTTATATTTTGAGGCTTGACATTAGCTTTCCCTTTTAACTGCTTAAAACACTGGTTAAACTGTTGACTTTTGGAGGTTTTATTGCTTTTTCTCATTTAGGGCCATGAACATGCATGCAAAGTTTAGACACAAATGTGATTTGGAAAGATATAATGCAATTGACCAAAAAGACATAATAAAAAAGCAAAAAGGCTATATATAATAAGGGCAAATTGCAATAAATACTATGTGCAAAAATAAGTACTATTTAAGTACAAGTAATGACACCGTGTTTATACTTAGCTGTAGTTTTGTGCACCTCAATGTGCAAATGGTCACTACAAGTAGGCATAATTAAATAGGTTTTTATATATTGTTGATTTTTTTGTGCGAATGGAAACCAATGGGGTCAGTTTTACTCCCAACACAAAAAGGGTACTAAGATGTTTTAACACAACAGCAGGGTTATAATTATATAAAACATTACACTACTGCTTCAGCTTGTGAAATCAGCTGAATGGACCATGTGACTGTTTTATTAAATGAATCTAGAATATTTCAATATCTTGACCTCTAAAGTGTGAAAGCCTTTTTCCGTCTGTCTTTCAGGGAGCTTGTCCTCTTGCATTCAGACATTGTTGCTTCTCCTGTGTTGGGCCATTTTGGGGGCATTACTGTTATTATGACTGTAAGTATGATATATTGAATGATATTAGTTATATTTGCCAGCTTTAAATAAAAAATAAAAAGATCTTTAATAATTAATAATTCTCTTGTGATCTTAGGAAAACCAGCCTGCTTTATATCTCACAATTCACGCTGAAAATAACCAGATAAGAAAGTGAATGTGACATAAAAAGTCTCAATTACGTTTTTATTTATTTTTTATTCCATTGCTGAAAAAGACGATAAACTTACAATTCTGAGAAAAAGTCAGAATTGCTGGGAAATTGACTGAATTGCGCGACAAAAAGTCAGATGTATACATTTTTTTATATATTTTTATATCGATGCATGCAGAAATAAGGCTGAAGAAATATTTTTTTAGTACACCCAGCAGCCATAAATCTTTGTGTCTCAGTTGTGTTCATACAGTACCTTAAAGGCAAGTGCGCTTGCTCTTTAAATTATTTCAATAAAATGTAACATAATTATATTTAATGATGATTTGAATCAATGGCGAAATGGATTATCTAAAAAAAAAGTCCATGTCACGCAAAGCATTTATGATTTATATTGCTTTTCCTGTTAAAACATGTTATCTTTCTTCTTTTCCACTCGGTGTTCGTGATATGTGCATCACCTTGCGTGCATGTGCACCTGTCAGTGAAGTTTGTGCTGTTGCATGTGCGTGACTCTTCATCTGAGGGTGCATGTGTGTGTGTGTGTGTGTGCGTGTCAGCGCAGCTCGTGCAAAGGCATGTCCCGTGCGAAGCAAAATATTTGAGGCACATTCCACACACTCTGTCATCTACTTTCCTGTCCTGAACTAAGTCCAATTAAATCAGCAATCCAAAAGGAGAAAGGCGACATGCCTTTGTATCGACACAACTCAATGAAAAGACTGAATGAAGTTTTGTGTTTCACTAGATCACCATCTGTGATTTTGTTGTGCTATTTTGATGTAACTGTCCATTCTGATTTTCCTTGTTCCCTGCACTTGGTCTCAGATTGCATTTTACAAGAGCGGTATCATCCAGGCTTTTGCACAGAAACATGGTCTACAGGTTAGTTTAAAGAAAGAATCTGTCTTGTTTGTCCAGAAATAAATCTCTCAAATATCCGTTGCTCCATGAGTTCAGTCAGACCCTACAATATTTGACTCGCCTGGATTGTGTCTCCACTGCATCAAAACATACACTACAGTTCAAAAGTCTGGGATCAGTACGATTTCTAACAAATCTCCTTCAAAAGACGTCACTGCATTTGCCTGATAAAAAATACAGTAAAAACAACAATATTGTGAAATACTATAATTGCTTCCTGTGTGAATATATTGTCAAATATAATTTATTAAAATGATGCAAAACTAAACATTCAGCATCATTACTGTAGTCTATAATTTTACATTATGATTATGATTAGAAATCATTTTAATATGCTGATTTGCTGATCAAGATACATTTCATATTGTCATCAGTCAAACAGGTGGATATACAGTAAATACAGCTGCTTAATATTTATGTGGAAGCTGTGATATTTATATGCATTTATTTGGAATGCTATTGACATCAAATACTACAGTAGATAAATAAGTCTTTAAAATATTGAACTGTTATAAATGACTGCAGAATTGAATGAATTAAAAAAAAAAAACATTTTCAGACAGAGGTTGCACTGCAGAACATCAGACCTGTCTCTGGTTTAGGACCACAAATGCTAGAATCTAAAAGGATCAGAATTGGGAATCAGATTTGGGCCACTTTTGCCTGCTGTGTGAACATAGCATTTGTGTTCATTGTTTTTGTCTTGCAGCTCAACCCTTCTCAAAGGGTATTTCCTGCCATTCTGCAGACGTGTTTGTCTTATTCTGTGACTGCTAGACTGGCCCCTAAATGGAACAAAGCAGGACAATATCTAATAGCAGGTGAGGGGCGGTATCTTAAAGCCAGAAACTTTTCCATGTTTAAAGAAATAAATAAAAAATCAAGCTGAATTTTGCCTGTGCATGGCATGGTACAAGCAATAGAAATTCACAATCATTGAAAGCATGTGAATGTAGTCATTCACTAGTGTAGGCTGAGAGTAAAGTTCCCTTTGTGGCTGATTTAGCTGGTGTGTAATCTTAACTGTCCCTTCACCTTCAGCCTTCTCTCTAGAGCACGCATGAGTAATTCATGCAGTCCAAGATATTTTTATGTATAAAATGAGTGTAACAAAATGTTAAAATGAGTGCATGATAAGATGATCAGACAGTTTGATGGCCTTGTGTTGGAGGCCGTGCCTTGTGAAAGTGTGTGATGCCATCCTTGAGCTCAGTTAAAGCTGCGTTCATGGCTCTCAGAAGTCTTTGGAGTTACTATAATAAATCTTTCTTAAGCCCTATTCGGACGGGACGAGTTTTACAGGGGGTCGTTAGAGAAATCTGTGTTTCACAGACGTACTTGGTGATTTTAATCCCGTCCGAATCTGCCACGTCTGTGTTTTTCTCACACAACCTCTGTGATAATTCCTGAGAAAATTACCTACTGTTTTTCAGCAAACTCCGTGATCCTCTGAGAAAACTAATCCCGTCCAAATGCGAATGTGTGTGATTGCCGGCGATATTTTATTTTACAACACAAATAATAGTAAAATCAAGAGCCAGATCACGTAAACTGTTAGTACCAGCTATTGTAATATCAGCATCAGGTAAGATTACACACGTTCATTTATGCACTCCGTTACATAATGTTTTAATTACAGATGTACCTTTATGAAAATTAGCCTACTACAAAAAAAAAAAGTTAAACTAAAGAAACCACACAACATGGTTTTGCTATACTAGCCATTTAGTATTTATTGTGTAATGATACTAATGGTAATCAATCTGAATGACTATACACAATGCACGCATACAGAGCGCGTGATCTCTGTGACGCCCAGATGCACAAAACACATCCTCCCACCTCTGTAATAAACACAGAGATGTTAGTCCCGTCCGAATTGGTACAAGAAAATCGCAGACGTCAGTCAGGTGGTAAGAATCAAAACTCAAACGTAGTTTAGAAAACTAGTCCCGCCCGAATAGGGCTAGGTGAATGTGCGAGTTCTTTGAAACACATCGTCAATGATTCGTCTTAATTTTATCTTAGCAGATCCCCACCACATAGCATTTAATGAACCACACAGAGATCTGAATGCAGTTTGTTTAATCATCTTTGAGTAACAGTGATTTTTCATTCTTTCCCAGGAAAAGATTTCCTCAGTGATTCTGGAAAACACAATGCGGTTGGTAGGTGGAACGCTGACGTTTGTATTTGCTTTGTTGGACTGTGATTTATCTTGATCGCAGTGACTAAGGCAGTTGAGTACTTGTATAGATAAACATTGAAATGTATTTCTACTAGTGAAAACAATATCTTTTTGTGCTGTTGCTCACTGTTAGCACATTATCTACTTTTGCTTTATCTGAGAATCATCGGTCCTTTCACAGTCATATATTAAGCCACAGTTTATTACGTTGCATCCTTCCCTAAAGCCTAGATGTCTCTCACAGTTCACTTAGTAACTGATGATGACAGACAAATTTTTTTTCATATCAGTCGATATCAATATTTATCACGATAAATGTCAAATCTTTATTTCTTTCAAGTTTAAAACCAGGTTTTTGCTCCAAAGTGAAAGTTGTAGAAACCAGACCATTAATTTTTCCTTAAAAAAATAAATCTCTTAATAGAAAAAAATGTATTTCTTAGATTCTGCATGTTCTAATGAATGAGATTGTTTCAAATCAAGAAACAGATTTGGGTTGCCTGATAATATTAATAGGAGTATAACTTTGTTGTCTGTTAGAAATGCACATTTGATAGTAGCTTGAGTTAGGATGCAGAGGTCAGTTTTTGTTCATTATCAAAATCATTAACATCTGTAAAAAATTGTAGCAACCTATGGTTAAATTTATACTAACTAAGGTTTTATTATTATTATTATTATTATTATTAAGCCTTGGTCTCGCATAATAGCATACATTTAAAATCCAAAATCATCACAATTAAAAGAACCAAAGACTTAAACTACTTCAGTCTGTGTGCATTTCATTTAATTAATACACAAGTTTCAAAATTAGAGTTGAATTACTGAAATAAATTCACTTTTCCATGACATTATAATTTATTGAGTTGCACCTGTATGTATGAAAAACAGTAGTCAAAAAACATTCAGTATAAATGCACAATAGCTTAATCACGAACATACTATAATTTTCATTACTCCTGTATTAAAAATTCAGTGTGAATATCCCAAATTTCTGCCACATTACCTTGGTGCAGTGAGTGGTCACTGCTTTTGGCGCATTAACATTTTATCGAACTCTTTATGTTGTTTCTTTATACGGCGATAATTATCGTTATCGAATTATCGCCCAGCTCTACTCGTGCTCACATCTATACTGTTGTATATTCATTCACAGTGCTTGAGCTGAGTCTCACTGAGACTCAACTGTGTGTCAATGTGGAGGCCAACACAGTCAGACTTCCTCCAGCTGTGGTGAGAGTTCAGACACCTCCAGCCTGCGTTCACAATCTCATAATAGTCATTCATAATCGTTTTACACAAATGTACTAAAATGCATCTAATACATTTTTAAGTTAAGTTAAATATTAATTTAAACTATTTGCATATGAAAATATAGATAAATCATATCAAATGTAAATCATATATAATAATTTCAGTATCTAATTCTATGTATATTTCATTACAAACATATTCATGTATAGATATAATAATGCATTTCTACTTTCTGCATATATGCTGTAGCTGATACATTGAGCATAATATTTGCATTAAGTTATTTTATTAAAAGAAATAGCTGTTAACATATTATTGAAATAGTAATTGGCATTAATGAGACCAGTTATTCACAGTAAGACATGAACTATAGTTAAAGTTTGTGTCAGATGGCAGTATTTCTTGTTCTTGTTCCTGTGTGTGGTGTTTATTTATGCTCATCTGTCTTCTGCCAGATAAAGGATTTTGATATTCCTGCTCCTGTGGTGAAAAACTTCCTCCACAGTAATGATGCTGTGCTGGATATAGTCATGACGAATAACTGGTGCCACGTTCTGCCAAGGTATGTGTTTGTGTATACAGTATGTGTGCATGTGTCAACGGACTGCTTTATACAGTGTTGTTGTTATAAAGCTGGACTGTTGCTCCACTGGACATCATGGGGCATCAATCTCCTTTGTTAGCATTGTCAGATTTAGACAAATGTATCGACATTTTTTCTTCATTGTTTTCTGTGAACAGTATGAAGAAAGGCCAGATCATTAGCATCAGTCGCAGGATTCCACAGCAAAGCCCATTCCAGTCTTACATGGAGTTTCAGACGCATTGGGGCAACATGGTAAACACTAGCACCATGAGAAAACAATAGTGCACACCTCTCCTCAATAAGACCCTTCATTTGTTTCATGTTTGTAGCACAAGCAGTGACCAAAGTTTAAAGGAATATTTCACCCAAAAAATTAACATTTGCTAAAAAGATGTAAAAAATGTACTCATCCGCTGGCCATCCAAGATGTAGATGATTATGTTTCATCAGATTTTGAGAAATTTAGCATTAGATCACTTGCTCTGCAGTGAATGGGTGCCGTCAGAATAAGAGTCCAAACAGCTGATAAAAACATCACAATAATCCACAGCTCTCCTGTCCATCAGTTAATGTCTTGAGAAGCCAAAAGCTGTGTTTTCAATCAAATGTTTAAACTAAAAAAAAAAAAATAAATCCATCTCCTGTTGTCCTCTCACATCAAAATCCTCACACATATTTGTTGTGAGCGCTTTTTGCTTGTAAATAGTCCTTGATTTGTGCATATTTCTCTCTTGATTGGGACAGGAAGACCTTTTCTCTGGAGAAAATCTGTTCGAGGTTAAAATGTCTTGATTGATTTGTTTATTCCGAACACGCAGCTTTTCACTTGACCAGACATTCATTTTCAGACTGGAGTCATGTGGGTTGCTTGTGAGTTAATGAGATTGTTATGCATCAAAATTAATCCCCAACAAATTCAGAACAGTTCTCACTGCATTATTAAATTATAGCAAACAATTTACAGATCATGAGAGAGTTTCAGGTTTTTTTATTTATTCACAGGACTGCTCTCAAATAAAACAGCATGGCTTGACTGTTAATGATGTCTCAGTGTCTGACACCGCTTTTGTTGCTTACAGTTTGTAAATGGACTGTCATTCTGGTGCAAGATTGCTGTGTGTGTGTGTGTGTTTCAGCACTCTGATCCTCTTCTGTTTGGTTTAGAGTTCACAATGTAACCTTTGATCACAAACAGACTCAGTCAGTCGTGGGGCTTGGCTTTATCAAACTAAATTTGTATGTATGTGCAGACATGCACGATTACCCATTTATATTGCGTATACCCTGTCTGTTTAAACCTAAATCACATCCAGATATTTAGTTTGAAAGTGCTAGCTTGCTTTTAAATATACACAAATGCAAGATAATCTGCTCATTAAAAACTTAATTTCACGAAACTGTATAAATGTTCCTGTCTCTCTGTAACTCCTGCTCTTCTGTCTGTCTCTTTCACTGTCTCTCTTTCTTGGTTTAGTATGGATATCAGCTGCCCTCAGTAAGTGAAGAGGAAGTCGTCTACTGCAGTGTGTACTTTAAACCAATAGGTGACAAGCTGTTCACGTATCCTTTAGTTAAGGTTTTAGTTAATGAGCACTTCCCTGACAGTAGCTGGGTTTCCATCATCCTGCTTTTATGTGCATTTTATAGTATCGCATCAGAATCGAGTGACGGAAATTCGCAAAAAAGGGTTAATGCCAATAATGGGAGATGGAAATGCATTTCGCGAATAAATTCCTCCAGGCGCATCAAAAAAGTCATGTGACTTTGCTCTATGGGATGGTAAATCAGCGGACTGATCTTGTTCCACAGCATGTGAAATGTTGTTATGGTCATTTGGAAATGCCCGAGCAAAGTCTGTCATCAAAGTATTTCTGTATAATTGCCTCCCAGAACTGTTAAACGACTGCGTTCCCAAACAGCAGCATCCATCTCCGAAAGCAATAACCGCATTTATTGTGTTTCGTCCACTTGTTCTGAGGTGCAAGTCATTTATTATATAGGAAAATTATATATTCAGTTGCTTCTGATTCTGATCTTACTTTTCTTAGTGATGTATAGTGCCAGTTTCACAGGAAGTGACGATTTTGCTCTCTTTTACTCCTTGGGTGGAAACGGTGCTTGTTCGCAAATGTTTTGTGCAATTTCGCAAGTTAATTTCGCAAGTTTGGATGGAAACCCGGCTAATAAGATATTGATTTCAGCTATTATAACAAAACATTTGCTCTCAGTAAAATGGTACGGTCTTGTCCAAAACACCAATTTAGGATCTTCTTGTGCTCCATTCACAGCATCAATCTGAAGGCATTTTTGCTAGAAAAAAAATCAATTGTTTTTCAGACATAAATTCTTCTGCTGGGTTACAAATTGAATGTGAAAAGTAGTACAGCAAACTAGTTTGACTGACACTGATGCAACATGATAATGACACCTAGTGGACATGAGATTTGTGCTCTTCATGTTCAGACTGCAGAGCTGGCATCACATACCGTGCTACATGTCAAACTGTGCATCATGAAACATTTATATCAAGCATTAGTACGATACATTGTTGCCAACTGACCTGGTTACATTGCATTAATTTCATCAGTGATGTACAGTTATCTTCTCAATGGTGACATTTACATTTAATCAAATTTTGGGAAAATCCTGATGGCTATGCAATTAAACGATGGATCAAGAATTAGATGTTAGATTTCTTCTGGTTGCTACATAAATATAAGGCCGAGTGCTTTTAAAAAGTCTCAGCAAAGCTGCATTTATTTATTTTTTTATAAAAGATACAGTAAAAATAGTAATATTGTGAAATATTATTCCATTTTTAAATAACAGTTTTTTATGTTAGTCTATTTTAAATTGTAATTTATTCCTTTGGTGTAAATGTGTATTTTTATCTGTTTGGATCTTGTTCATTTATAACTGAATTGTTATTTTCCCCTCTGTGTTGGCAATAAATATCCTTGACTTGCTCAGATATCCATTGTGCTGCATCCGCACTCAGCCGGTGCAGTGTTTTCCCAGAGTGGACCTGCAGGGGGTGCTGGGAAACTTCATATCAGATCTGCAGGCCGCACTGGAGAGTGTGTGTGGTTTATCAGTGCAGATGACCTGCAAGCCTTGCTACTACAGCTATGAACTGACCAGACCAGACCCTCAGGTACTGCACACACACACACACACACACACACACGTGTCCATGAACACAAACATGCTGTCACTCAGCTCACTCTGCTGTTGATAGCAATAAAGTAGCAATCAATTGGATTTGACATCAAGTACTGCACTCTGCTGCTTAGTATTACTTCTGACATTGCCTAATTTGTTATGAATATGCTCATCTGCAGCACAGATGCAACTGAATGTTGCTTTATGGATGTTACAAAACTATTGAGGTGCATGTGTTGTCCAGATTTTACAAACAAGCGGATTATGCAGACGGTAGAAATACCTTTTCAAATAATATTAGAATAATATTAAATAATATTTTTTTTTGCAGACATTAAATATTTTTGGAAAGCTGCCATGTGGACTGGTGTGGCATGCTTATCTCAATATAAAACACATTATTTGAAACCGCATGTTATGTTTTTTCTTAATTATTATATGTAACTTTTATTGCCTGATTAAAAAAAAAAAAAACACATGATATGTTGGAGCCATTTCATATTTAAAAAATAAAAATAAAATATTTAAAATTATTACATTACATTTACATTTATTCATTTAGCAGACGCTTTTATCCAAAGCGACTTAAAATAAATAAATAAATTATTAAAATATTAATAAACCTCCAGTAGATTGCTTATTGTATTAACTATTATGCATGCAGCTTTGATGGCCTGATGTAATTTATTTGTCATACCACAATTAAAATTTAGTAAAAATGTGATTAAATCTGGCGATTAAATTAAAAGAAATGGTGATCAGTTACAGGCAGATTATATGCACATTCTCTTTTGTTGGAGCAATTCCATATTTTAGAAATTATTAAATGCATTAAAATGTATTTATAATTTATTAAAATTTAAATCAACTGGCAGTAGATTACCTCTTTGAGACAAAAAAAAAAGATAAAGATGATTTTTTTATTTTAAATCTGATTGTCTTTTTTATTTTATAAATTTAAATATTCATTTTTAACTAGGATTATTTTGTAAAGCTAATTTTCTTAAATTATGCATGCAGCCTTGATGGCCTGATTTAGAATCTAGTAAATGTGATTAATTATGGTGAATAAATTAAAAGAAGTCTTGGCCAGTTTCAGACAGATGATCAGCATGTTTCCTTTTACTCCCATATAAATCTGAAACATTGATGCTGATTGAAATCCTCGGACACATAATACATCAACCGCCCACATAAGTGATCAAAAGAGACATCCTCTCAAAACACTTCATTGCTTATTAATGACTGCAGCTTCCACCCACTTCAACAGCAATATTTAGTCGAAGGCGTGGCCTGTATCAGATGCTTTCGCTTAACATTTATGACACAGAATACAAGTAAGAGTTTCCAATACCTGATACGACATTAGATCATTTCTTCCTTTTAGTTGTTTTTGGCGCATGGAGGAGAGTCTAACAGTCGGCCAGATGGGTTAAGGTTTAATTTATACTGGCCAGAGCTGAGGTTGATGTTATTAAACTTTGACAAATGTTGTGAAATGTGATTTGAAACACTGTATGTGCTGTTTGTTAGTACAGATGGAAAGCTGGCGCAGAGGAAGCCTTTATTAATCTTATAGACTGTAATGATTGATAATGGCAACATTAGGCTGCAGTGATTTACTGACTGGTTCATTTATGTTGGATGCACAAAAGCATACTAGTGCCAGCATCATTATCAACATACATGTTCAGAACAAACAATTGTTTAACTAAGAGGAACCTTACAGATTTCACCATCGAGAAAGTATTTTCTTGAGAAAGAGAAAGCTCACAGATGTGGAGCCAGTCTGCCATAATATAACAAGATTTTGGGGGGTTATTTAAGTCCTGCGATGCATGTTGGAACAATTCTATAGTTTATCAGTAAAATTAAATCTTGACAATTATTTCAATATTAATTGAGGAGTTGTAGTGGATTATATATTTTAGAAAAAGTAAAAAGACTTAATAATACTATAATAATAAAAAAATAAAATGCAATAATTTTACAGTTGATTTATTACATAAAATAAATGTATTATTTTATAATTAAAATGATCTGAAATATTTATAAATTATATCACATTTTATATATTTAATGTCAATTTTGGCTTAAGATATCATGTCTCTAGTGCCACGCAATAGAGTTTTACATATTAAACAATATCTTTTTGGAGTAGTTATAATCATAATTTGAGAAATGTGAAATTTCATTGAAGTTTAATGGTAAGTGAACCTTTAAAAGTGTATTTTTGTAGACGTCAGTGCAGAATCAACCAAAGTTGCATACTTACATTTGCACAGGAAATATTTCCCTATTCACAGTCTCCTTATATTTCTAGCGCTTTGGGTCGCTGCCTGCAAACGTGACAACAGAGAACAGCAGCAGAGCTGTACTGAACCAGCTTCCCAGCAGCTGGCCACGGGACGCAGCTCAACAACGCTCCAGTCACTGTGACTCAACTGGAAAACAGACTCAAATGGAAAAGAAATCCAGTTTGGATTCGTCTGTTGGCCAGAAAGACTGGACGTCCTCCAACTTGGCAACTCAGCGCTCTTCCTCTCACACTAATGTTCACTTTACTCACATCCAGTCACAGTCTGCACTTCCAAGACCGAAGCTTGTGCCAGTCTTCAGAAACAGATCCCACAGCCGCCATGTGAACGTGACAGAGATGTGTGCAGTGAAACAGCAGCAGGGGCCGGACGGACCGAAGCTGACCGCAGTTATAAGGCCTCTGTCATCTACTTGTCTGTCATCATCTTCTAAACCCCACTGCTCCACACCACCAGCTTCTTCTAACCAGTTCTCCAGGCCTCCAGCATCGGAGCGGATGACTTTACCTTTTTCTAAAAGTAAAGTAAAGACCAACAATGCGATCATCCCTACTCTGTCTTTAGTACAGATGCAGCCCCACATCATGCCTGAGATCCCCAGCAACAGAGGAGTAAGTAAACTGTGCAATTCATTGAGTTACTCACCCCCCGAATTACAGTTTAGTTATCAAAAGGCATGTCCAGTAAATTGAAATTATTAAGCTTGTACCATTTGTGAAGAACAAAACTAGTCAGAAGAAGTAGAAGATATTCATAGCAATAGCCAAAAATACGTTGTATGGGTCAAAATGATAGATTTTTCTTAAATGGCAAAAATCATTAGGATATTAAGGAAGGGACATGTTTCATAAAGATATTTTGTAAATTTCCTACTGTAAATATATAATTTTGATTAGTAATATGCATTATCTCAATCTCAAAGTGCCAACTTGTGAATGTTTATTAAAAGTTTAACAAAAATAATATTTTTAGATTTTCTCCAATTCCATTAAGTTTTTTCCTAAATTCGTGATGTATCAATTTATTACCAAAATAGTGTTAATCAAAATAAGAGATAAAACATTTATATATATATATCTTTTAAATTACAATTAAGTAATTCCTTTTATTTTTTTAACAAACAAAGTGCTGCACAACACAGGTTTACAGTTAAAATTAAAACATGGAGGAAAAATTGTGTGGTTATTCCTTAAAAATAATTTATATATATATAAAAAATGCTTGCTTATAAGTGTACTAGACAAAACTGTGGTGCTTATTAACACAGAGACATGCAGACTTCATATATAAATAGTTTAGTTTAGTTTAGTTTAGTTTAGTTTAGTTTAGTTTAGTTTAGTTTAGTTTAGTTTAGTTTAGTTTAGTTTAGTTTAGTTTGCATCTGCAGTCCCTGGGCAGGATGTTGTTACAAAATTACAATATTCAGTTATCACATCGCATGCCGTAAAATTCTTAAAAAATCAGGTCTGTGATCATATACTTGGTTTTACTCAAGACATACTTTAAGTATAGTTTTAAAAATATTAAATGTTGTACACTCTCTAATATAAACAGGTATTAAATTCCAACTTTCTTCTGCTCTAACTGTCCGAAGACAGTTTTCTTATTTTGAATCGAATAACCAAATAGTCTTTTTGCAATTTAATATTCACAAACACTTTGCCGTTATACAGTAAATTCCTTTTTTTATGAACAGATTCCTCGATTATCGCAGAAATAAATCATAGGGCCCTAATTTCTAAGTAGTTAAACTCACAAAAACAGAGCTCTTGGCAAATGCATGGTAAGTTTGCACTTGGAGAGTGTAAAAATTTGGTTTGCAGATTGCTGTATTTCTCATGGGATAGTGGGGCACAGATTTAGCTAGACTAGGCAAATTAATCAGTGCAGTTTCCTGAAAATAATTGATGAACCTTCATGAATGATTAAATCTGGTGTGATGTTTCTAATGGATCCTGTCTCGACATCTTTCAGGGAGACACGTTTGAGTCAAAACCAAAGAGGCTCAAACAGAGCGGGCAGGACGTGGAAGTATATGCAACGAGCAATCAGGTACATTCAGTATATTACCTACTTCCTATGTATTTTTTATTAAAGAGAAGATAAGCTCATATTTTTTTAACAATAATAAGTGAACAGCCTTTACGCTCTTATACAGCTCTGTACAGCAGAGGTTAACACAAAGCTGTTTAAAAAGTTTGGGTTCTTTTTAAAAGAAATGTATACTTTTATGCAAAAAAAATTTAATCTATCACAGTAACTGAAACTGACAGTGAATACCTTTATAATGTTGCAGAGGATCTCGATCTCAGATAAATGCTGTTGTACTTTATTTTTCTATGCATCAAATAATCCATAAAATATCATGGTTTCCACAAAAGGAAGCAGCACACGTGTTTTTCTTGAGCAGTAAATCATCAAATAAGAATGATTTCTGAAGATCATGTGACACTGAAGACTGGAGGAATGATGCTGAAAATACAGCGGAGCATCACAGGAATAAAATACTTTCTACAATATATCAAAGTAGAAAAATTTTAATTGTAATATTTTACAATATTACTGTATATTACAATGCAATACTGTGTTAACATTATATTTTACTATGTGTAGTGTTTGATAAAAAATAGCCATATTTATTCATATATTTACTATCAAGTAATTTACTGGTCTACACAGATTCTGCACATTTATAAAGAATTGTCAATTATGTTTATACAATTTGGAAAAATTTACAAAAAATAAAATTAGTCTCAACTCTTTACCCTTTACATGTTGGTTTACTCAATATTTTGGATAATTTATAATGCTTTCACCTACCAGTAAATATAGAACTTAATACGTTTTTTACATTAATTTAAATAAATTAATTTAATTTAATAAAAAACTTTTCAAATCCATTCTGTAGAACATCAGTGCAAACAATGGAACATTTGTACAGATTCTGCCAATTGTTTTTTGCTTTTGAAAACGTAAATCAGTTTTCAAGCTGCGTACGACCTTAGGAAGGTTATTTCCTTTGTCTGTTTTCAGCTCTCTAAGATCAGCTCGGCGACTCTGCAGGCATGGTTGAAGAGTCGAGGGATCAGTGTGCGCTCAAAGGATAAGAAAGAGGAGCTGGTGTCAAAGGTCATGAAATGTTTGAGTGAAACTTAGGTTACCAGCTTAAAACACACATTATAGAGACTTTGCATACTGAGTTTTTGTTTGTTCCATTGATAAACTCTGTTGACAGTTCAATAGTTACACTGTATTCGTTGCACATGACATTTGATTTCAGCCTCTTTTTTTTCCAAGCTAAAAATTGTTTAACTGCATCCAGAGTTTGGAAAGAGCTACAGATAAAGAAAAAAAACATGTCTTTCTTTGTATAGTAGTCTTTTTTTCTTAACTCAATGGTCATTTGTCATCAAATTTAATCTGTTATGTTTAGTTAAACCATGCTCTGACTTTAATCAAGACTTTGGAAAAGAACCAGATGTAAGCATTAACTTTGTCTCAGAAGTTTCTCCTAGAATTCTTTAGACGTAAAATCAGACGCAGATGAGACAATTATTAACATGCAGTAAGAAGAGGTATATAATGCACGGAAATAGCAGCTCAGGAATTTAATGACAGAATGGAAGAAAGTTTATCTTGAAATCTATTCTTTTGATTGCAGACAGCAGTATTTTGTTTAAATCTCATAAAAATGTAAAACATCTAGATGAGCCATGTGAGATTACTGCAGATTTTTTGGGGTTTTTAATTGTGCTTCTAGCATGTTTTCTCCATGATCTTGCCTGACACACAGAATTTGAGCTGGCAATAATGAATGCACGCTCTGCAGAAAACAGTGATGCAAGGTGACTTCCCTCAATTCTGATTGATGGCTACTAATAGGGGCCAAATTACTCTGCTTTCTGTATCTTAAAAGAGCAAGATCATTCTTGTCTCTACTGGCCTTTATACTGACAGAGCTTAATGACCCATACACATCTGACTTGGAAAGCTTTGCAGTAAGTAGGAGTTCATCCAGAAGCAGGAATGCACTTCTGTGGGGCAAATAGTCAGGATTTTGCACATCAAAGATTTGCTATGTGAAACAGACTTGCTACCCACCATGCTGTGACTAACAGACTGTTATTCAGCTTCTGATATCAGCACGTTTAATTGATGCATGGCTTGTTTATGGCAGCGTACAGGGGTCAGTTGATTTATCGACTCTTGGTTTAAGTCTTCAACCTCACGTCACAGACAAAGAAAAATGCTCCTTGAAAATGGTTCCCACGCTTTGCAGAATCAGGCCCTTTTTTGGTCTGCATCAGCACATGCAGCGAGTGATATGCCTGATATATTGCAATCGATGGTGTTTTTAAAACACTATCTAAATCAGTGTGTCATATATTTCATCTAAGAGACAATGCATATATTCATATGCGGCTGCTCTTCTGTTATTTGTGGTTCTTTTACTGAAATCAGAGAGAGCACACTTGAATGCACTTTTGTTAAGGTGCCAGTTGCCACAAGGCATGGTAAAAATTCCCGCTCCTGCGTGCTGGTTCCTGCTCTCATCTCACAGTACAGGCCTCAGGACTCCTCCATCGCTCTGATTTAGACTGTTTACCTGAGTCCTGACCTGCCACACTATACTCACAACCAGATTAATATACAGAGTCAAGGAGTCTGCTGCTGTAATTTATGAGCTTTCACAAATGAAGCATTAAAGTACCATATTAAATGCTGGATTGACTAAGCAATGATGGCATATATTTTTTTGCAGATAATTGCAGATTTATTTTTTTATATATTTCTTTTTCAGTCGTGATAACAACATCACATTAATCCACAAGTAATCCACGTGGCTCCAGTCCATCAATGAATGTCTTGAGAAGAGAAGAGTTGCATGTTTGTTGAAAATAAATAATAAAAAATTAATAAAAACCTGGCCATAATCCATTTGTACTATTGGTTCTACAATGAAAAAGTTATCTCATCTGAATCAGGAGAGAAATATGCATATCTCAAGCACTGTTTATAAATGGAAACAGTGCAGAAAGGTTTCAAACAGATGTGTGGGTGGATTTTGATGTGATGTTGGCAATAACTGATGGACTTACTCAATGCATTTTAGGCAGGAGCGACGGTTTAAAGTTAAAACTAATTAGTTATGGATTTGTTTCTTACAAGCACAGCTTTTAGCTTCACAAGACATTAATGTATGGACTGGAGTTATGTGAATTACTTATGAATTATTATTATTATTATAGAAAAATAATACATTTTGTTCGTAAAATAATTTAGTATTTACCGTCAAGATTTTAATTCCTCAAGCCTTTTATTTGAACAGAATATTGGTAAAATGCTATACATTTCCATCCACAGAAATGTTGGATGTAAATGTAAATTAAGTGTCCCAACACATTGTTATTCCAAATGCAGGTTGAATTATTATTATTATTATTATTATTAGCTGTATGTGTGTACTGTAAATTAAATGCACAACACATGTCTATACAGTACACATCAATTAAATTGCAGCATTTGAAAATCACGATTTGATGTTATATTGTTATTTCATTTTTATTAAGATTGACTGCAGATCAGACTAAATAATAATTACACAATTTGCATGTGTATTGCATTGTTATTAGCAGCACCTAGTTAAACTGGATTGTGTGTCAGGGTTCTTTCACTTCAGTCTAGTGTTATTCATGGTTTTGTGATAGAGCCCTGACACTCTCCGCTTGTCATTGTTTTCATGTGAGCGCGTGACTTCGAGACTGCTCGAGCCGTTCGCTCTTGTCTGCTTGTCCTGTTTCATGTTGGAGCGTGGTGTTCGGATCCCGGTACTCATGTCTTGCTGAGTTTCGGTTTTGTGTCGGGGACCGGACACTTGCACTCCATGTTCTGTCTTGTTGTGGTAGCGTGCGGTCTCATCTGTTGTCTTGTATTATTGCATGCAGCTTGAGTTATCGTGCTTTCTTGTTCTGTTTTGTCTTGTGCTGTTGCACGCAGCTTGGCTTTTGCTGGCTTATGAGTTCGCTCCATTAGCTGCATGTTTGTGTCTAGTTCAAGCACATAGCTTGTGATTGGTTTGCTGGCCATGTGCTTGCGTTTTGTGTGAGCACATAACTTTTATCTTAGTTCGGATGTGCCATTTTCCTCGTCCTTGTCTTGACCCCACCCATCTTGTTACCTGATTATTGATGTAATTTTCCCCACATGTGTTTATTGTCCTTGTGTTTGCAGTCTGGTTGCTAGTTCGTTGTCAAATATTTGTCTGTGCACATCGTGCCTTGCCAGTCAAGTTTTGTCTGTTTCCCCTACGGGGTAGTTTTTGTTCGTTTATTTTATTATTATTACTATTAAAGAGCCCATCTCTGCATCATTGAGTCCTCGCCTCATCCCTCTACCCGAACCCTGACATTGTGGGTGGTAAAGACATAAGACAAAGGTTTTTGAACTGAAATACTGTGCACAAAAACTGCAGCACTAGTGAATTGTAGGGCCCTATGATTTCCGTGATGCAGAAAACACGGATGGAATCACTGAATACAGTCATAAAAATGGAATTTACAGTTTAACATGGAATGTCACGGAATTTGTCAACTTTTGAATGAATTAATCAAAAGTAGGTCATTGCACTTACATCAAATTGCGATATGGACTAATATCTGTGAAAAATTAAATGAATATTTTATGCCTTCATTTGATAACCAGAAAAATGTAAATACACAAAAAAAATTCAGAGGGAAAAAAAAATTGTAAGAAATGTTTTTAACAAATGAAGTTGTTGTTATGCATTTAAATAAGTACACATGCTAAAACACAGAATTAGGTAACAATAAAACATGGTGAAGAAAAAATAAAACATTTCATAGGGCCCTAAACATGTAATTTTTGTTCAACCTTTGATAAATTGATCTGAAAATGTATACGTTTTATGATTTTAATTAATTGGACATTCTTGTTTAATTAATACAATTTAATTTTACCATTAAAAAGGAGTTTAACCATTAAAAACGGAATCCAGAAAAATGTAAACGGAAAAAAACGGAATTTGGGAAAAAATTAAACGTATTTCATAGGGCCCTGAATTGGTCTCTGTGGCGAGTGGGGCGGGGCCGAGGGACGTGGGAACAAGGAGGGAGGCCGGCAATGATTGGGAAATCAGTGACACCTGCGACCCACTGCCGGTCTCGAGTCCCACGTAGGAGATAGAAGGATATAAAACTGGAGCGACGACAGTGAAGGACGAGAGAGGACCAGGCCTGGGCTTTTAGTTGTGTTTTGGTTTTAGTTGTTTTGTGTTTATTTTGTATTAAAATGTTATTTGATTGTCCGCCGGTTCCCGCCTCCTTCTTCCCGATGATTATGAAGGTTTAATTCATTACAGTGGTGCCGAAGCCCGGGAGAAGGAGGGACGCGCTGCTGAAGATCCCTCGCCGCTGTGGTGAATCCGCGGTGCCACAGAGCTGGCGAGGAGGATGCCGCCATGGACGCTCGAGGCGGTGGACTGGAGCGAGTTGCCGGGGACGGGCAAGCTCGCTGCCGACTGCCCACGATATGGAGGGGCGGCTGCCGTCCGTGAGGGAGCGGAGGAGTCGGCGCCGTTCGCAAGGGGGCCGGAGCCTGCTGCCTCCGTGAAGGTATCCGGAGGAGCAGGGAACGGGGGACTCCTGCCGGCTGCCCAAATCCGGAGGAGCCGTCGCCGTCCACCGGGCGGCGGAGGGGTGTCGTGCTGTCCGCCAAGGGCCGTCCAGTGCCACCATCAGGCACCGCGGAGGAGATCGCCCAGTTGGTGGAGGGCCGAGCAGCAGTGCGTCTGGAAACCGGAATTTTTTTTTTTCTCTCCCCTCTCTCGTCTCTGTCGCTCCTCCTTCCATCTCCTTTTCTCTCGCCTCGTCTGTCCTACACCCAGGTTCCCGCAGGTCCCTGTGAGCGGTCCCCCCCGGAGGGGGAAGGGGGGGGGGTAGAGCGCAGTCTCGAGTGGGGCGGGGCCGAGGGATGTGGGAACACGAGTGAGGCCGGTGGAGTGATTGGGAAATCCGCTACACCTGCGACCCACCACCGGTCTTGAGTCCCACAGAGGAGATGGAAGGATATAAAACTGGAGCGACGACAGTGAAGGACGAGAGAGGACCAGGCCTGGGCTTTTAGTTGTGTTTTGGTTTTTATTTGCGCGCACCAGTCGTCCGTGAGGGGCTGGTGCGCTGTTTTGTGTTTATTTTGTTATTAAAGTTTCATGTTGATTGTCCGCCGGTTCCAGCCTCCTTCTTCCCGATGATTATGAAGGTTTAATTCATTACAGTCTCAAATTTATTTTCATACATTTCAAATATGCTAACAGTTGACAAATGTATGTGGATACATTTTTCCCAAGATAAATAGTCCAATTGAAGTCAAAGCAAATTGTAGAAAACGTCTCCGGTTACTATCGTAACCTTGGTTCCCTGAGAGGCGGGAACGAGACATTACGTCAGCTAAGACGTATACGGGAACTCTTCCCTTCTCCACTTTCACTGAAATCTTTTTGGCTAACGCCAGCTGGGGACAGCTGGCCAAATGACGCGAAGCATGCAAATACTGACAGGTCAGCGGGCAGTATAAAATGCATGGGCGCGAAAATTACGTCAGAATCACGACTGAACGCTAGCACAGCTGATCAAACAGTGACCACGGCGGCTAACGTAATGTCTCGTTCCCACCTCTCAGGGAACCGAGGTTACGATAGTAACCGGAGACGTTCCCTCTCGAGGCGGTAACTCAACATTACGTCAGCTAAGACGTATATGGGAACTGTATAAAATCCCGTCGTGAGAGCAGTGAAGATAAGCCCTGAACGGAGTCAATCACCCCCACACATAATCAGGACAGTTCTAGCCAATGGCCGTGTCGCTAAGAGTGCTTGCATCTGATAGGCGGAACTAGGCCAATGAGACATCTGCTCCGACCCTAACAATATTTGCATAACTTCAAGCAATAAATCGAAGTCTGCACTAACCAGGGCAGACACAACGCAATAAGCACTCAAGCATGAGAGTTAAACAGAGTCCATGGCGTTTGCAGTGACAACTGCATAAACCATATAAACCATAACACAGAGTTAGCAGCCATGGTAACTACTGTATAGCTGGTTATAACAGAATGAATTAAACTTAACTCACCGAAAGTACATGTGACGCTACAGAGGGTACATCCAGCTTGTAAAACCTGGCGATTGTGTTCTGGGAAGACCAGCCAGCAGCAAAACATAAATACTGGACAGACATACCTCTAGACCAGGCCCATCAGGAAGCATTTATATTGTCCTCGCAGAATGAGCTCTGATGTTGAGGGGATAATCCTTCCCCTGGCATTCGATAGCGTCCACGATCCAGTGAGAAAGTCTCTGTTTAGAAACAGCACGTCCCTTATTACATCCACCAAGCACACGAACAGCTGGTCCGACTGACGAAAGGTGGCCGAGCGATTCATATACATCCGTAAAACCCTAACAGGGTCCCGGCGCTCTGAGTATCAGCGTCACACGAGGCTGACAGCTCAGCAGATAAGGCGGGTAGGGAAACAAAACGGTGTAGTGAGTGACTTCGGAATGAAACCCGGTCTCGGCCAGAGACTGACATTACAGTCGCCAGGTCCGAAAACCGATGCAATATCGGGGAAGCTCCTTAACCGCAATCGAAGCTAAGGGCTCGAACGGTAGTAAGAGATAGAGCCCTCAAAACTAGAGCTAAATCCCACGGCGGCACGGAGGGTGGCCATGAAGTACACAATCTCCTTGCTCCCCTGAGAAAACGGATTGCCAAAAGCGGCAATAGCGGTCACATACACCTTCAGCGTGGATGGTTTCAAACTCCCGCTATCCATACTGTGCTGTAGAAAGCGCAAAACATCCGACACGGAACAGGTCCCCGGGTCAATATAAATGTCCTCGCACCATTTTTTGAAAACTCCCCACTTCTGCGCGTAGCAGCGAATGTTTGATGGTGCTCGCGTCTCTGTAAGTGTGTTTGTAAGTGTGTAAGTGTGTTTAGCACTCGTGAGTGCAGAGCATCCCACTTATTATGGTCCACGCAGCGGCCACACATGAAAGTTCCACAGCTCGGGGCTGGGGTGCCATATTGTGCCGTTCGCCTGAGACAGCAGGTCCTGCCTGAGGGGGATTCGCCATGGGGGAGCCATCACTAACTCTCTCAGGTCCGAGAACTAGGGCTGATTCGGCCAGTTCGGGGCCACGAGTATAACTGACGCTCTCTCCTCCCTGATTTTGCACAACACAGGCAGAATCTTTACCGGAGGGAACGTGTAAGCCTGGCTTCCGGCCAACGCGATGTCAGAGCATCTCCCGGCAGGGGGGAGTGAGATAGCGAGAAGAACGTCTTACAGTGTGTGTTCTCGCTCGTGGCAAACAAATCCACTTCCGCCCTCCCATTAGATCTGATCCTGGGTGAAGCCTCCATCTCCTTGAGGAATCCCGTTCCTCGAAAGCATGCTCACTCCACAGTTCAAAGTACCGGGGATGTGCGACGCTCTTATGGAGATTAAGTGTCGGTCCGCCCGCAACAGGAGACTCGCTGCCTGTTTGAATAGAGCTCTGGAGCACACGCCGCCCTGACAATTTATGTACGAGACCACAGACGTGTTGTCGGTTTGAATCAGTACATGTTGCCGCTCCAATTTCGACCGAAAGACTTGCAGGGCTAAGGACACCGCTTCCAATTCCAAACGGTGTATGTGCCACCTTCTCTGTGACTCCGACCACAGGCCTGAGGCAGGTACGCCCAGACGCACTGCTCCCCAGCCTGAAGTAGACGCATTCGTAGAGAAAAGAGCTCCTGGGCTGAAAATATCCGGGCTGTTCCACGGTCTCAGATTGCTGACGCAACTGTGAATAACCGTATGTGCTTGTGGACCGAAGACCACGCCCTCGGTGGAACTCGAGTTACAGCCAAAACAGTAGCGGCCGCAATGTAGCAGACCAAGATGGCGCACTGAAGAAGCCGCCGCCATCAGTCCCAGAAGCCTCTGAAATTCCCTCAGTGAAAATGACCCGTCCGGTCTGAAACAGCGCAGAGTCGATGAAATGCTCTAAAGAGAGATGGGCTCGCATCGCCATCGAGTCCAAACATATTCCCAGATATGTTACAGTCCGACTCGTAAAAACACGCTCTTCTGCATATTCACACGCAGTCCCAGCGTATCCAAATGGCGAAGCATTGTTTTCACATGACTGATAGCACATCTCTTGAGTGGGCTTAAATCAGCCAATCGTCCAGATAATTCAACATGTGCATTCCGCTCGATCTGAGGGGAAATTTCGCTCTATCGCTCCCTCTCGAGCAGACTGAGAACTTCCTGTCACAGAACAGGACGGTTGAGACAGGGCGAGTGACACAATGTTGGGTGCAAGAATTTGGATACATGCTTCTATAGTAAAATTTTTACTCACACAAACATCATATAAACACATATAGCAATCGTCACCCATAGTGACATGGGGGACATGATGCATGTGTTTTTGTGGTGTTAGCACTCTCGCTCCCACGCGAGGCCATTATAATCATAGGTTGTGGCTCTGCACTGTTCTGAGACAGGGCGAGTGACACAGTGATGAGTGTAAGAGGAAGCAAAGCTCTTTTGTTGATTGTATACATGCTTTTATTGTGGAACTCACGCCCAGGATAGCCCGGGCTGCGTTGACGGGAACAGGTGCACAGTCTCCTCAACGGGGGGAGGGTTTCCGCCCCATCCACATGCGTGAACATGGCCTGCGTAGCAGAGTGGGTGTGCGCCGATTAGGGTGCAGCCCACGACTTCACCACGAGCTCTTGCATGCCTCAATGCCGTCTGGTAGCAGCTCGACTGGAGGAGCCACGAGTCCAGTTTCCTTTCACAGGCTCGTCAGGTGCGTTGCAAGCGAGACCCAGCTCCGTGACGGCCTTTCCGAAGACCCTGACGAGCTCCTCCTGGAGGTCTGCAGTGCCCTCTTGGTCGGGGCGGTCCCTCTTTACTGAGAGGCCCAAACCTTTTCCGACGTTGAAAGCGACATGGAGTCGTTTTCCTCGCCAGCTCCGAAGAGGACGAAGTTCGCGGGGCGGCAGCTATCGTCCACCACGCAGACGTCAAACTCGTCTTCGGGCGGGGGAGGGCCCACCAGCGGCTCGCTGGCGGCAGTGGGCCTCAATCCCGCTGTTTTCCGAGCCACTCTGGCTCTGAGGGGGCGCACTGGCAGCTCGGCACAGTGGGCGCACGTGTGGTCCGTGTGAGAATCCCATGGCAGGTCACACAGAACTGGTGAAGGTCCGAATCTAGCATTAGCAGCCATCGGATGTGGAGAGGAAAAACAGGGTGAGTAGTCCTCTATTGCAACTTCCACGATGACTTAGATAAGACTTCTAGCGTGAAGAAAGAGATTCTGACGTAATTTTCGCGCCCATACATTTTATACTGCCCGCTGACCTGTCAGTATTTGCATGCTTCGCGTCAATTGGCCAGCTGTCCCCAGCTGGCGTTAGCCAATAAGATTTCAATAAAAGTGGAGAAGGGAAGAGTTCCCATATACGTCTTAGCTGACGTAATGTCTCGTTCCCGCCTCGAGAGGGAACCACAAGCATGCAAGCCAATACACTAGAGGCGTGTTATGCTGTCGCTCAATGTAATCAATCTCTCCCAGCTATTATAATGCTGTGGGAATTGTTTAAGCATTCAATATAATTAAAACAATCTGTTATCAAATGGAATAAGTAAGGTCAGTTTGTATTGTAGTTAATTATAATAAATAATTACATGTTTTATTAATATCGAGTGTATTATTACATTTAAATGTAAAAGTAGGAGCCAGGAGCAGTATGATGGGGTTAGATATACCAGAAATTATACCATATTTGGGAATGCTGTTCCTGAGAGCAGGTTAATGTCTTATAGCCAAACACCCTCAGTCATGATAAAATGCAGCTCGGTCGCGCTGTAGTTCTCTCTCACATCCTCAACACATGGCTACATTTTGCTGCCAAGCAGAGAACGATCTCTGTGCTTAATGTGCCCTAATGTATGAAATACCAGAGGGATGTTCCTAGTGCCGACCCTCAGAGCAGAGCAGGTGGAAGCTGGTTGTCTTCAGCTTGAAAATCTGCTCTTAACCCTTCACAGCCCCAGTGTAACACGAGGCGCTGCATTGTTGAAGATAGTATGTGCTTGTAAAATAATAACAATGTTTAAAAGAGGTTTACGAAATTGTCGGTCACGTACTGTAGGAGTGCAGCCTCTGGCACATTCACATGAAGTTAGTTTTATACGGTGCTCAACTGCATGGCAGATTTGTTCTAAGTAACATTTAAGTTCTGAGACACACAGGGTTATAAGCACTTAATGTATGTAAAACCAAGAAATGTCAGGAAATTTGATAATTAATTATGTAGATAGCTTACATTAAATGTACAATAATGCATTTAATATTCGAAATATGTAAAATTATTCATTTTAAATATTACATTATTAAATGTAAATATTTATTCTTGTTAAAATATGAATAATTTAACAGAAAAAAAGATACCAACGATATTACATTGAACATACAAAATTATTAATTTAATTAAACATTCAATTTAATTTTATTTGAATATTAAAAATGTTGCAAGTGAAACATGGTTTGAATGTTTAAATCAAATAGTTATTTTCTTTTTGAATTATAACAAAAATAATTTAACAGGAAAATTCTGTAAAAAATTACATTTAACATTTAATTTGTTAAAGTTATTTAATTAAAAAATAAATTTTTAAAGTTTGAAGTCTGGAAGTGTATTTTTGTGATTACAACATGAAAATTAAAAGTAAATAGCATGTTTAGTAAATAATTAGGAATTAATGTATCATTATATTTATTTAAATATAAAAAGTGATGGACATTTTTATAGACAATACAAGTTTTCTAGATATTTTCTCAGCCCTGCACCCTCTAGAAAATGATTTATAAAATATTGACCCAGTAATCAAGAACATCTGGAAAAGTCATGGAACCCTTTGCACAGAAAGCCCAGCACTTGAGCATGCATCAGAACACAGCACTGCAGCATAAAAACTCAGTAAACAGAAGCGACTGCAGGCCTACATGAAGTGCATTTGTAAAAAGGTCTGCAAACCATTTAAAAACTGCCCATATGGTAACATGTTTGCTTTATAAAAAAAAAGAAAAGGAAAACATCTTTGCTTGCAAGATAAATATGAAGCTTAAAGGCTTAGGAAGGCTCGGGTGCATTGTTTTAGCTTAGCTGTCATGTTTACATGTTTTATTAGGTGGTTCTAAGCTGGAAACGTTTCTTTTTAGGTTTAAAAGTGCCTTAGTTGAAGGGCATCCATGTCAAAAACTTAAGAATTTCATGTACAGTTGTGGCCAAAAGTTTTGAGAATTACATAAATATTAGTTTTCAAAAAGTTTGCTGCTGAACTGCTTTTAGATCTTTGTTTCAGTTGTTTCTGTGATGTACTGAAATATAATTACAAGCACTTCATACGTTTCAAAGGCTTTTATCGACAATTACATGACATTTATGCAAAGAGTCAGTATTTGCAGTGTTGGCCCTTCTTTTTCAGGACCTCTGCAATTCGACTGGGCATGCTCTCAATCAATTTCTGGGCCAAATCCTGACTGATAGCAACCCATTCTTTTATAATCACTTCTTGGAGTTTGTCAGAATTAGTGGGGTTTTGTTTGTCCACCCGCCTCTTGAGGATTGACCACAAGTTCTCAATGGGATTAAGATCTGGGGAGTTTCCAGGCCATGGACCCAAAATTTCAACATTCTGGTCCCCGAGCCACTTAGTTATCGCTTTTGCCTTATGGCACGGTGCTCCATCGTGCTGGAAAATGCATTGTTCTTCACCAAACTGTTGTTGGATTGTTGGAAGAAGTTGCTGTTGGAGGGTGTTTTGGTACCATTCTTTATTCATGGCTGTGTTTTTGGGCAGAATTATGAGTGAGCCCACTCCCTTGGATGAGAAGCAACCCCACACATGAATGGTGTCAGGATGCTTTACTGTTGGCATGACACAGGACTGATGGTAGCGCTCACCTTTTCTTCTCCGGACAACCCTTTTTCCAGATGCCCCAAACAATCGTAAAGGGTCTTCATCGGAGAATATGACTTTGCCCCAGTTCTCAGCAGTCCATTCACTATACTTTCTTCAGAAGATCAATCTGTCCCTGATGTTTTTTTTTGGAGAGAAGTGGCTTCTTTGCTGCCCTTCTTGACACCAGGCCATCTTCCAGAAGTCTTGTCCTCACTGTGCGTGCAGATGCGCTCACACCTGCCTGCTGCCATTCCTGAGCAAGCTCTGCACTGGTGGCACTCCGATCCCGCAGCTGAGTCCTCTTTAGGAGACGATCCTGGCGCTTGCTGGACTTTTTTGGACGTCCTGAAGCCTTCTTTACAAGAATTGAACCGCTTTCCTTGAAGTTCTTGATGATCCTATAAATTGTTGATTTAGGTGCAATCTTAGTAGCCACAATATCCTTGCCTGTGAAGCCATTTTTATGCAACGCAATGATGTCTGCATGAGTTTCTTTGCAGGTCACCATGGTTAACAATGGAAGAACAATGATTTCAAGCATCACCCTCCTTTTAACATGTCAAGTCTGCCATTCTAACCCAATCAGCCTGACATAATGATCTCCAGCCTTGTGCTCGTCAACATTCTCACCTGAGTTAACAAGACGATTACTGAAATGATCTCAGCAGGTCCTTTAATGACAGCAATGAAATGCAGTGGTAAGGTTTTTTTTGGGATTATGTTCATTTTCATGGCAAAGAAGGACTATGCAATTCATCTGATCACTCTTCATAACATTCTGGAGTATATGCAAATTGCTATTATAAAAACTTAAGCAGCAACTTTTCCAATTTCCAATATTTATGTAATTCTCAAAACTTTTGGCCACGACTGTATTTTACTGTTTGGTGTGTAAATCCATATTACAAACTGAATAACCAGAGTAATGGCAACATGTCGCCTCTGTAATTCATAGATGAATGGCTTTCATTTTTGTTCTGATTACAAGAATTAATATTCTTGAAACTTAGTCATAAGCTAATTACAGAGTTTGTGGTTTGAGGGCTTTTGTTTTTCTCCCTTGAGGCATCTGCTGTCTATCCTGGTGTCTGGTTTTCATTTACACACAAGAATGCTGACAGCCCTTGTCTGAATTTTTGGAGGGTTTTGAGGGAAAAGATCAGTTGAAGAAACGCTGATGCTTTCCATTAACTTCACTTTGCTTCTTTATATGAAATATCACAATGTCACTCTTTCAGTCTGGCTCTCACTGAGGGACTGGTTTATAGAGGTCAGTGTGTAAAAATGCTCCATTGTGTTGAGTCTGAACTCACTGAACTGTGCCACCAATGTAAGAATGGGTTCTGTTGAAGCACACCGCCTCAAGAAAAATAAATGTTTCAGCTGGATTTCATGCCCATTCGTTTACAGCCACAGAGATATATGGATATGTGTTAACATTTCACTCAAGGAAGTATAATACAAACTGAATGTAATGCCTACAAGTGTGTACATCTTCATATGTCAAAGCACCTTCTCCTGACCTATAGTTTAATATGCAGAGGTGATTATGAATAAACCACTGATAAGTTGACTTCCTGAAGAGCATAAATACTTAAACATGTCACTTTTGGTTTGCTTTTTTACCCGCAGTTGGTCAGAAAATAGTGGCAGACTCCAATGACAATATCTGTTAAAGTCTTATTTGGGTCATACTTCCCAGACGTAGGCTAGAATCTGTGATTGCGAAGTACAGTGAATATGCACACCGGTGCGGTGACTGACAGCCACACATTCACCTCAAAACATTAGATTCATCCGCGCTGGAGCACACCGGTGCACAACTCACACAAGGAAGATAATTTCACAAATAACTGCAATTGCAGGTTTTCAAACAGAGATGGCGACAAAGAGGCAAAACTTACAGACGGCAGCTTTAACTATAACAAGAAGTGTATAAATGTTAAGTATATGTGAGGTATTTATTTAAAGTATGTTTCTAGTTCCATTAATAGTTTAGGTATATGTATGTTTAAATACATTTATATATGTATCATCGTGGTCCATGATGCATGAGATTTCATACTTTTATGTTTCCACATACAGCGGATTGATGGTAAAGCTAACTTGACTTGACAACGCTTTCTCTTGGTGGTTTTCACTGCTTTCATGGTTTAGATACACTATCAATTATGTCCTGCAAAGAGCAAATTTATCTTCTGCTTATCTTAGACATCAGCTTGTAAAATTGTTTTAGGACTCGGTCAAGGAATAAAAAGCCTGTGGTTCATCGTAGTACACTGTTCCTCGATACAGACTTCTCCTATACACTGTATACTCTTCAAATTATATAGGAGTATATAATTATATATACTCTTATAATTTTATAAATATATAAATTGTCAACATTTAAAGTGGATCAAAACCTTTAATCAAAGTTGTCCTAAAACCTAAAACCAAACTGCGTACTTATCTTAGAACAACTTTGATACATTTTTTGCGATCCACTTCAAATGTTGACTATTATATACACACTCTTATAGTTTATATAATTAGAATTATAGAAGTATTAAAAAGCATATATATATATATGCACACACACACAAACATGTATTTATGTATGTTATAATTGCAAATACTTGATGTCACTTTTGGTTTATAGTTATTTGTTCAAATCTAGTCAAGCATCCAGTCCATCACTGTTCAGATTTAAAGTTTAAAGTTTTCATTCAGGGTCAATAGATTCACTGCAGATGTCTTCTCAGAATCAAAATGAACCGAATATATCCTCAATGCTTTTTTTACTTCATTTATTCTGGCCAGAAAGACCATTTCTCTAAGGATATCTGCCATCTCTTTACAAGCCAAGAAAACATTGCCCTCCATCATGGTTTATTTATGTCTTTTCTATGCATGTGTTGTTTTGTTCTTGACCTGCTGGACGTGCCGGTCATATTTTTGTTTCCGTGCTACATCTCACCCGCTTGTATGGTTTTGGAAGGGAAAGATTAAATTTATGTGAGAGGTCAAGGACGATCTTTGTGTAGAGCAAAATGAATCAATTTCCTCTGAGAAAATAAATTACTACACCTACTTCATCCGACCTGAACACTCCCCGTGTAAAGCTCTTACAAAATGAGGAGAATTTGAAATCACAGCTGCTGGACTGTGGACATAAAGACAGAGATCATTTCTATGCTTGTCCTTAAGACCTTCAATACCAAAAGAAGGAAGTATTCATCCATATTTAACACCCAGACGAGCAGAAACTGGCAGCTCTTTTATATTCCTTAAAGGGATAGTTTCAGCCCTAGTAAATTTATTAATGTTTCAGATTATAAAGAAAGCAAAAGGTTTGGAACTATATGAGGGTTCAGACCTTCTCACTCACTAGTTATTATATAAATATGTCCTCAAATGAGTTTGAAACAACATGAGGTAGAGTAAATGCTGACATCATTTTCAGGTTCATGGGAAATATTCTTTTAAAATCCCGGTGCTTCGCTGCAACAACTGCCACCACAAGCATTTGAGAAACTCCCTTTGACATTGATGGAAACCCTGCAGTGATCTGAGGTGCCAAACACTGTTTTTACATTGATAAAAGCACAAAGCGTACATGGTTTGACCTGGAATACAGAAAGATTTAATTGCATAACAATCCTTGTAATCCATTGGCTAAATCAAAAAGAAATGTCTGACCTATTGTAATCCCAAAAGATTAGGTGAAATGCTTGAGTCATGGATATGGAGATAGAGAACAGGTGGAGGCAGGCATGACAGGTGAATTAATCCTTCCTCGGAGCATTTTAAGGCAAGGCTCAACCTGCACCTGATTTAACTTGAGCTTGGATTCAAAGTTTTGAATTCAAGCCTCCAAAAAAGAGCAGCGTTCATTCCAGACTATCCACCTTATTTTTAATGCAGGTCCAGGCAATTCTATTCCTAACTAAAATGTGGTTTCTGTTATCATTCGCCTCCACATATTTTAAGCTATAAAAAAATCTGATCTTTATGCTGCCTGTTACTTAGAACTTATAGATGGATTGATGGATAGATAGTCCCTTAAATCTATTTGTATATAAATAAACCAGCAAGCCATTTTTTTAAGTATTTAATTGTTAGTTATAGAACAGCAGACCATTATATTTAAAGGGTTAGCTCACCAAAAAATGAAAATTATGTTATTAATAACTCACCCTCATGTCGTACCAAACCAGTGAGCAACACTTAACCAACTAATACTAGCACCTTTCCTTTCTTTTCTTTTCTTGTCTTTCTATTTATTTAAAAAAAAAAGAAGAAAAAAAAACACCTGGCTAGGTGTTCTGTACTAGACTAACTGAGACTTGTCATGGCACTTGTATACTGTTGTTGTTCTCTTGTTGACCTGACTGCTTCTATTGTTCTCATTTGTAAGTCGCTTTGGATAAAAGCGTCTGCTAAATGATTAAATGTAAATGTAAATGTCGATGTAACCGGATCTTCTTGAACCAGTTCACCAAATTGACCTGAATCGTTTGAAACGGTTCACATCTCCAATAAGCATTAGTCCACAAATGACTTAAGCTGTCAACTTTTTTTAAATATCCTGGAGTAATTCATTTACTCAAACAGTACACTGACTGAACTGCTGTGAAGAGAGAACTGAAGATGAACACCGAGCCGAGCCAGATAACGAACAATAAGGAAATTAAAAGGTAGCCAGTGCAGAGACTGTAAAATGTGGGTAATATAATCATAATTTCTTGACCTGGTAAGGACCCTAGCCACTGCATTTTGGACTACCTGTAGCTTTTTTTTTTTTTTTTTTTGAAGATGCAGGACAACCACCTAGCAGTGCATTACAATAGTCCAGTCTGGTTTTCAAAAGACAAGTTGCTGTCTAATATAACACCCAGATTTTTGACTGAAAAGGAAGTAACAGTACATCCGTCTAGTTGCAAATTGTAATCTACGAGATTCTGTGTACGGTTTTTGGTCCAATAAGTAATATCTCTATCTTATCCGAATTTAATAGGAGAAAATTATTGGTCATCCAATGTTTTAAATTTTAAACACACTCTGTTAGCTTAGATAATTTAGAACAGGGAACCTCAAATCTGGCCCACGAGATCCACTTTCCTGCAGAGTTTAGCTCTAACCCTAATCAAACACACCTGAGAATGCTAATCAGTGTCTTCAAGATCATTAGAAAATCACAGGTAGGTGAGTTTGATCAGGGTTGGAGCTAAACTCTGCAGCGCATTGGCCCTCCAGGACAAGATTTGAGGAACCCTGATTTAGAAGTTTCATCTGGTCCCGTCGAGATATTTAGTTGAGTATCATAAGCATAACAGTGAATCCCGTATTTTCTAATAATATTACCAAGGGGCAACATGTATAATGAAAATAGAAGAGTACCTAGGACAAATCCTTAATGGTGACATATCATGAATATCTGACTTTTCTGTGTTTAAACAAACTCAGAAGACATGAAAAAGATCAACCTGGTAATTTTTTTGGGTGGGGGCAGTAAGCCTTTCTCTGCAATATTAACACCCATTAATCTGCAAGTTTCCACCCACGGTGGAGTTTTCTCAAGCGACAACTGTGGAATAGTTCTAACGCAATGGCGAAAGTTCAAGTAAAGCATGTGTGTTTGACAGATCACATTAAGACATGAAAGAGAACTTACTAAAGCCCACAGTATCGTGAATGACCTCACCCATCCCTCCCACAGTCTCTTCCAGCTCCTACCATCAGGAAGATGGTATCAGGGCATCAGAGCCCGCTCCGTCAGACTGCTCAACAGCTTTCTCCCCAGGCTGTGAGAGCCGTGAACTCAAATCACATCCCGTCCTCCTCTGAAACCCCACACAAACCCCCTACCTCCTGAAACATGGACCATCTCACCTCCATGCAACCCAAACCATCCCCAACCTTACCACATCACAGAAAAACTGTTTGAAACACTCTTTTTTTTTGTTTTTTAAACACACTCTCCTCTATGTGCACTAGATACTTTTCACAATTATTCAACAATTTTTTTCAAAATTATGCCGGTTTTCCAGTTTATGACTTTTTTTTTTCATGCATAATCAGGTGTACAATGCATTTTCTGCTGGTTGATATTCCAAGACGTGCTCGCGGCTGAGGTGCTGGAGCAAACTACTCATGTTGCCGCCTCTGGCCACAATTTTAGCCTGACAGCACTTGCATAAAATGGTTGTTTGGTCGACGTCGGATTTTTGAAAACCAAAAGACTCCAAACAACAGACCAGGCTCCTCTTTTTGGCACAAGTTCTTCTTCTTCTGCAGCATCCATCTTCCCTGTAACGCCTGTTTCACACATACTCCGCCTGTGGTGCATATGCAGTCCGCAGCACGGACTCGTTGTGCTTTCACACAGGATGCGTTTGCAGTTTAGTCCACAGACACAACATTTGTTCATTGTTTCTATTTCAAATCATGTAAAATAAATAAATAAATAAATAAAAAATTTCACAGAACAGTAAAAATCTTTCATAGTTATATACATTAGTTTAAACTCAATAAATATAAACAACGCATTATTCATGCATTTTACTTCTAGGTTTGTATAATAAGCTGCTCAAGCAAGCGTCAAAACATTTAAACACAATAATTAGCCTACTTTTGTTGTTAAAATATTTAAAATTAAAACACCACAGACAGAAACAGTCTCGTGCCTTTTCCATTTGAATCTTTATCACAAGCAATCCCCAAAGGTCTTAATGAACTTTGTTTTTCTGCTTCCATAAAAGTGAATATATATATTGTTTTCCTTGTTTATCTAAAAGGGCTAATTTTCTTGTTTTAAACCTTAAGCCAAAATCCCATGTGTTGCGTGTGAAAAACAGTAGGCTTTAATTAGTATACGTTTATTGTGAAATGACTGCATTACCATGTCAATCCATGTGCATTTTTCCTTCGAACAATACACCGGTTTTCGGTATGAACCGGTATACCGCCCAGCACTAGTTGCATACAGTCATAATCAGATGTCCGTGGTATTACTTTTACAGTGCATTGTTTTTGTTTGTGTTTTGTCCTTTTTCAGACATTAGGGTTGTTTGTTGGAGGTGGTTCAGTTTGGCGGGAATTTTCCTCTGTTGCTCAAGGCAACTGTCAGTTTCAATCAGGTCATTTTCCCCTGGCCAGAGACTCGATACATGTTCCAGGTCAAATAGTAAATGGAAACAGACCCAGTTCTTTCTTTCCTTTATTCACTGTCTTTCCACTATGAGCACTTTTTCCATGACCTTATGATTCCTTTCACTTTCAGAGCAACTCACACAAAGAATCCATTTCCCTTAGTACATCTCCATTTTTACTTCATCTTTAAAGTTACAGTGTAATGGAAGCAGAAACAGATCTTTACTCCTGTTTTGTGACAGATATCTGAGTGAAACGGATTACAGAAAAATGGGTAGGGTTTGATTTTGTTCAGTGGTTGTTGATGAAGGTGGATCAGAATCAGAGCTTCCAGCCAATTGTAGAAAGCGGCAGGTAAAAATGAATCACATTGTTGAATTCTTCGCAATAATATAAATAAATTATATTTATATAATTTAGAAAATAGAAAGTTATTTTTATTTCATGTTTACCTTGATTAGAGCAAAACAATTGTAATGTGTTTTTATTTTGCTCAAGGCAATTTGAGTCAGGTTATTATTATTATTATATTTTTTTATTCATTTTTTTTTTCACATTTACCAAGCTGCTCTTATCATTATAAAATGCAGACATGGTTAGGCTCCAAAAATAAGTAATTAAAAATAATAAATTGTGTGATATTTCCTATATAGTGATTCCTATAGTCCCTTGGCTTTATAATGACTTATGGAAATGCTTAGGGAGGCTTTCTTTTTTTCAGTCCTAGTAAATTGCATTGACCTTTGCAGTAAATGCCCTACTAACAGTGGCATTTGCTTTGTACAAGAGAATCTCTGTAATTTGAGGAACATCCTGAAAAAAAAAAAAGCTGCAGTGCATTTTTCTTGCCATTTTCCCAGGCAGTGCTTGTAGAGCGAAATCTAATTTATCAGCAGCCCCACCGGAGAAGACTAATGCAAGCCGCATTCACTATCTGCTCCAGAGTTTTCCCTTTGCATCCCATTATTCTGTCAAGGCCTAATGTTGCTAATAACAGGGCGGTTGACTGATAAGTTGTCCACAATGAATTACCAGATTTTAAGATGAATGCCTTTTTTTTTTTCAAGAGTTCTTTGTTTTGATGGTTTAATCCAAACCTCTTTCATTTTTGCTGTTTATGTGCATAAAGGATTCAAGGATTCAAAGCTCTTATTGTCATATGCCCAGTGAGGAAACAAGTTTCCCTGAGCAATGAAATTCTTACTTTGCTGTCCACAATGAATGCCAAGACAAGTGCAAGACTATACACACATACATACAAACGTAATAAACATAATAAGAAAAACTATGCTGCAGGAGTAGAAATATAGTCTATGAAAAAATAGAAATATCTAAAAATGCGAATGTACATTATTAACATATGGGCAAAAAAAAAAAACAATAGTGCAGTAACATGCAAATTGAGTGCAACTACATGATACTAGCAGCAGTAACAGCAACAGATGTACAAATTGAGATGAGGCTACATAAGTAATATTAATAACAAATATGCAATAATGGCAGCAATCACATTACAAATGTGCAAATGAGATAAAATTATTTGGACCAACTGTTCTCTGAGATAGATAATCTACTAGCTACCTGTGATTCACACTCCTATACCTCCCTCCTGTAGGCTGCTTCATCCCCGCCAGTGATCCGCAGTCATCAGCGAACTTCAGTCTGATGTTGTCCTTGTGGGAGGCAACACAGTCTTGTGTGAACAGTGTGTAGAGGATGACACTGTGGGGTGCCAATGTTTGTTATGACAGTGTCTGAGGTCATATTTAATGTAGCTTATATCACAGCAGGGCATATCCACCTTCTGCCAGCACTGTTTTATATGGAAAATTTCATTTGCAATGTGGATTATGTGCATGGTTGTTGGCGCGAGCTAATATTTTTTGTTAACCCTGAATTAGGGTTGGGTACACTCTAAAAACTGCTGGGTTGAAAACAACCCAATTTGGATTATTTTGGCAACCCAGCGCTGGGTCAAAGAGGGATGAACCCAACGATGGGTTATTTTAACCCAACCAGTTGGGTTATTATGTTTAACCCAGCATGCTGGGTTGCTTTTTTATGGTTTAAAATGATTACATTGCTAGGCTAAAATTAACCCAAATTAAGCTACACATTAAACCTACAAATCTTGTTCATTTTAAAATCACTTTTACACCAAACTATCAAAAGGTAAATATTTATTAAAAACAAGAGAAAGCAGTCAATAAGTAACATGCATGTAAGAAGAAATGCAGAAAAGTATGGCCTTAACAGATATAGTTAATAAATAAAGCATTGGACATTTGTTGAATATAACTTTTAAGATAAAATGTGACTTTTTTTGGTAAATTTTATATATTGTATAAAAATATATATGAAAACACTATTATACAGTAATTGTAAAACTAGTTAAGTTCTTTACAAACTATTCTGGCATGACTGTACACAAATAAACCACAACATTAACACTGGTATTAACATTTAACAGACGTGTGTGTGTGTGTGTGTGTGTGTGTGTGTGTGTGTGTGTGTGTGTGTGTGTGTGTGTGTGTGTGTGTGTGTGTGTGTGTGTGTGTGTGTGTGTGTGTGTGAAAGAATGTGAGCATGTGTGTGAATAACAGAGTGCAAACTCCATTTCTACTAAACCACACAGAACAAGCATTTAAGATTTTGTTTTTACAAATAATACACTTACAGTTTGTTCCATGAATACAGATCATGCATCACTGTCAATTTTCATGATCAGCATAATTGATGTAGTCATGAAGAAGCCCCATCAGCACAGCATGTGACGACATCTACATCATCCAGGGCAGTGTCCTCCTTTAAAACCACCGCTGCATCAGTTTAGGGGAAAGAAGATTCTCCTCTCTGACCAGCATTCATGTTCAATGAATGCAATTAGGTCGGTACCCTTAAAAGTAGAGTTCAGTACCCAACACTACCCTGAATATACTTTCTAACATTGTTTGGCTGTGAGAGACACAATGCAGTCTTTAGAAGTCATGGAAGACATTACAGTAACATTAGTTGCAAAGAATGTCATAAAACAACGCCTGCAATAAATCAAAATCTCGTCAGGTTTAAACATTTGCCAAAATGAAAAGCTAAAAGAATTTATGAACATCATAAAACCTAAGAATTAACAACTTGGGAGTAGTCTGTAGATACAAATTACAGGTTATTTGGTAAAGGGCTCCAATTGGTTGATTTTGGCTTGCAGAGGCTTGCAGATCATTCCAGGTTAATGGCACCATGACATTTTTGCCAAAACTTTATATTTGATACTCAGAGATCATTTCGCCAATTTTAAAATACTTGAATTACAAGACCTTACTTAAGTGGAAGGCTTCAACATTTTAGTTGCCAATGACATACAAGTTTAACGCAATAGTTCGTCCAATTCAGATTTCATTCAGATTTGGAGAAATGTTACATTTCATCACTTGCTCAGGAATGAATGCTCTGCAGTGAATGGGTGCCGTCAGAATGAGGGTCCAAACAGCTGATAAATACATCACAATAATCCAAAGCATTCCAGTCCATCAACTTCTGGCTTGTGAGGTATAAAGCTGCACGTTTGTAATAAATGCATAATTTGCCACAATAACTTTGTTTCTTGCCTTAATATGCATCCATACACGTTATCCATTTATTCTTCCAGTGAAAAAGTCCATCTCCTGTTGTCTTTCATATCAAAATCCACCCACAGATTTGTTTAGACCTGTTTTGGTTTCTAAGCGGTGCTTAATTTTTGCAGATTTCTCTCCTGATTCAGAACAGTAGACTTTTAACTGGAAAAAGCAATATTATGCACAACAGATTGTATTTTAAAACATTAAAAGTTTTTTTCTAATTTTCATTTATTTCTTAATTTGTTGGTGAGCTATTCCTTTAAGTGACAGAAACACAGCTCTGTTTTCATTATATAATTTAATATAAGAAAACATAAATATGTTCATTATAATTTGTGCTTATTAATCTGCCCACTAGTTTTTTTTTTTTTTTTTACCAAATCACACATAATGAAAATGTCGAAGTAATTTTCATATATAATATGTTTATATTTAAATCGAAACAAATCTCAATAACATTGACTTATTTATGATTATTACCAAGCATCGACATTCTTGTTTATTTTTATAATGCTTTTCGCAATACATATTTTTGAGTAGCTTTAATCGGCTAATGATTTGCAACTTGTAATTTAATGTTCATTAGCAATTGAAATGTTTAAACAAATTAGAAAACAGAATGATTTAGCAAACATTATGTACTAAAGCGTTTCAAAGTCGCACCTGGTTTAGTGTGAATTCTATTAGTGTTGCGTCACTGTTTCAGGATGTAGTAACACAATCTCTGCAATTATTCAAACCTTTGACCCTTTTAGTCCTGAAGGCAGTACAGTTACAGCTCAGCACACCGTGGCCCCCTGAGGCCTGCGCTGCCTTTTTGCACAATAACCAAATACTGGATATTTCAGCTCAGAAATGCTTGTCTACAAAGCAGCTAATTCCTTCCAGACCTCCATGTCTGAAATGATCCCAATATCTGCTTTTCATAAATGAAAGGATATCTGCACTCCATTGTAATTCAGGGAGTACTGTCATTAGATTGTCACTCCTAACATGAAATATGCGTGGCTTTGCGTTCCCTTTGACCTCTGCATCTAGGGTTTGATGACATGTAATGACTCGCAGTAGAACAAAAACCAAGAAAATATGGGAGCAATTTCACAGCATGAGAGTGCAATTCATATGGCTTAGATTAGTCATGATGAATCTGTGGATACATTCTGGAATATCAGAATCTGTAACTTTATCATAAAGGAAGTTCAAAGCATGTTATGTTGCAGGAAATTTAAGTTTCTGAAAGTTTGCATTTTACATTTTAAGAGGAGCCACGAATAAGCTGGACACAACAAACAAAATATACTGCTCGAATTAAACCCTGAAAAAGACAGAACTGTTCTGCACAGCAAGTAATTATTTTGAAATGTAGTTGGGAATTTGCTACCAAAGTTCGGCAGTGCTTTAATGAGGCCGAATCTGGGAGAGTTGTAAAGAAGAGTTCACTCAAAAACAAAAACTTTCTGAACATTTACTTAGCCTGGCCATGCAAGATGTAGTTGAGTTTGTTTCTTTATCAGCCACAAGTAATGCACACAACTCCTGTCCATCAATTAACCCCTTACGAAGGGAAAAGCTGCATGTTTTTAAAGAAACAAATCCATTCTGGCTAGAATACTGTTTTAGCTTGTAAACTGTGCTTGATTTGTGCATATTATTCTACTGATTCAGACAAAACAGTGTTTCACTGGAGAAAGCAATATTATGCATCGAGGACTTTAGCCAGAAGTAATGGTTTACAGGAAGTAAATCATTTTTTGTTAAACTGTTGCTTTGATGTGCATTCATAACTTCTGAAAACAGATGCTTCATCATAAAATACAAATAAAATCATGTAATACAATTTTTTGAAAAATAGAAAATAGTCAATTGTAGAAAATGACATTTAAATAATTTTGAAAATAATAATGAATTATTTTTCTACTATATTGAAATTTCCTGTGCTGTATTTCAGTAATTTTTGCCATTTTACTTAAAGCAACTTGTAGACAACAACCTTTAATTTAGTTTAATGTAAAATAAATAACCCAGACTCATTGGAAAATCTGCCTCTACTAACATTTTTGCAATTCTCAAAAACATACCTATACATACAGTACAAATATATAATGTGCTGCAGTTTTCAAAACAGAGGCAGTAAAATACCAAATCCTTTTAATATATTTTTTGCAATTTATGATTATAGGGAAAATATACAAAGAAAAATATATTTATGTATTTTGTATATGTTATTTTATCAGATTTATTATTATTATTATTTGACTCACAGACATGACATAGTGTAGCTAATCATGCATGTCTAACTCTGAAGTAGTGCATATAGGGTGCAGTTCCCCAAAATGTATCAACTGTTTTATAATATACATTATAAGAAACCTCTTTAAAGAAATATTTTGCTTGAAATTTGCTTATGCTTTATTTTATTGACATAAATTGCACATGATTTAATATTTAGAAGGCAATGACATTCGAGCATTTTTATATAGAAGTATAAAATTTAGATTTTGTTAAAGTCACAATATATAAAGTCACAGTTATAAAAATATAAAGTAGACCAGTGAAACTATGAATTTCAATTTTTGTTTTCATCACAAAGCCAAGTAGAATTTACCTTAATATGTTTTACACAATCAGTAGAATCATTATTTTTCTCTTATGTAGCTTTCTTAAAAATTCTTCCCTTATAGACTCTCTCATACTGTATACTGGCTGTTGCACTTTGAGAAACACATCAGTCACTGGACTGGAAGTCTCCAACATTTCTCAAAGCCTTTGAGACAGAATTATTCAACACAAAGCAGTTGTTAATGTGGCCAGTTGAATAATAAAACCTGCAGTTTGTTCCAGACTTCTAAACACTGGAGCGGCGGTGTAAACATTCGATATCCATGCACTGTGCTTCATTATTTCACAGCTAGTGTGAAATAATGAAATCTCCATTGAAAAATGCAGGATTCCTTGCCAATCCACATCAAGGTAAACAACTACATGAATCTCAACCAAATCCTCTTGATTTCTGCTCTGTTTTGGTTTAACCATTGTTTGACTACATTCAAGCACAGTTGACATTTAATTGATGTCCTCATTGCCGTCAGTTAATCATGTCTGAACAGATCAAAACCAGACCCCTTCGTTGCCTTAATGAAGGCATATGCCTTGATGCTTAATTTGATGATCATTTTGATAAGCCAAGCTGGAAAACATCTTGGAGACCAACCAAGGCAGAAGAACATAAATCAGTGAAGTTCCCCAGCAAGTGATCTGTTCATATAGCCTCTGGCCACAGTCTCTACACCATTCAATGTCTCATCCAGTGTTGGACGTACAGTAATGCATTCAAAATAACACAAGTTATGTAACCAGGTAATTTTTTCAAGTAACTAATAAAGTAACGCATTACTTTCAAATTTACAAGAAAATACCTGAGTTACTTCTTCAAATAAGTAATGGCAGTGGCTTTGTTTTCTCACGTGTTCACTGAAAGCTCTCCTGTCCATATTAAAATATTGAGTGAGTGCAGAGGTGTTGTGTGCGCTGTGTGAACATGATGCATGATGCTTTCGCACCGGAGAAACCTTTTCATAGTCCCTAGAACAGAAACTAAGAAGGTTTTTTCGTTCTGGGAACTCTATTTGGGGAACTAAATCAGCTCCTACTTCAGAGCAGGGTCTAAAACAGATCTAGGAACTAATGACATACTGTAAGTGTTCACTGATTGGCCAAACAAACAAAACACCGGTTACCTGGCAATTTTAAAAAGCTATTTAAAATATTTACTCCACGAACATGGAAAATGGCTATAACGGTGTCTGCAGTGTTGCGTACTTTTCTCATCCTCGATAACAGTCAGATTTTTATGCTTTTTCAATCACGTAAACTGTGTGTTTTCATTACATCTCCATTATCACAAAACCCACAACACAACAAAAACAGCTCAGATTAAGGCATCCTCCATTCACTGGTTTGTTGATGTTTGTTAATGGTGTGAATAAAGACATCGCTGTCAGCCGCTTCATAGTTCCTGCTGTCGGTGCGAATGCAACCAAGAAAACTGCCCAAGGAGGAAACTGCCCAACTGGTTCTCTAGGGATCACCCTCCTGGCTATTTCTTGAACTGAGTTCCTGGAAGTACACAGTGCTAGAGCGCCTGATGTTACTGTAATGTCATCAATGTTGGGGAAAGTTACTTTTAAAAGTAATGCATAACTAATTATGTTACTTAGTTATTTTTTCTTGAAAGTAATGAGTTACATTTCTTATGCGTTACTTCTTAAATCTGGACAGGGCTTGCTTGTTTGCTTTTAAAATAAAAAGTTCTGTTTTTGGCCAATGTAAAAGCCCTCTTAAAACTTTACCCTTTAACTGATTTGGACTTGTAGGGAGGAACAAAAGTACAGTGTAAATGAAAGGAAGCGTTGTTGAACGGAATGCAACGATACACTTATTTCACCTCATTTGTCTTTTTTCATAATTTTTGGAAGTCATAGGTCTAAGTAAAATTGAAATGTATGTATCATTAATTTAAATAGGTTACTTACCTTGAAATGTTTCAATTAACAGGCAGAAATTCTATTGTTGCAATTTTTCCTTCACGAAAAAGTCCATTGTCTAAAACATAAGTATAAACACATTTAGTACAACACATTTAAAAAACATGTCAATCAATCTAGCTTCATAAGAGAAATTGCTGTAATTACAGGGTATTCTGATAGATGCATAACAATATTCAATATGAATAAACCATAAAAACACTATTACTGTACAATTAATTAGTGCTGGTGCACTAAGACGAATGTGGCTTCTGTTTTACGCTCCCCTCTTAAAGGTTGGTTGTAGGAGTAGCGTTAACGTTATGTAAATTTGGGGCACTGAAAGAGCGGATTGCCTCACGACTGCGCGCTTTTCTTTCGTCTGGGTTTTGAACTTTTATAACAGAAAATTTGAGGTTCATTCAAACGATTCTCGCGGAGTCTGTTGTCTGTTGCATGACTGATGTGTGAGCTCAGAGGTCCCTCGAGCAGCTTCTTTCACTGGTCCGATCTAGCTTAATTCTAATGATTTCGTCAAACTTTCAAATTTCCCCAGACATTTTTATCAACTTTAAGTAATACTTGTCTAAAAAGTTTTGCAGATAATCTTTTAATGTAATAATGCTGGCGAACAAACAGGAATAGGATTCCTCTCTGGGGGAAACAAATGAACTAAAGGGAATAAAAACTTTTTTAACGTATAAAAAAAGAATAATTAACGTATCAGACACATTACTTAATGTTATAACAGTTATATACATCATACGATTATATTAAAAGTTCCCTTTCAGTTGGTCACTCTCGACACCACGTCGGTGACCGACGAATATGGGAAATCGCTTCGATAGACCAATCTACTTCGAGTGTAAACTAAACAAGCCAATGCACATTGGCATGCAATTATTGCATCCAGCTGCCGCTGATCACTGCGTGAGTATAAGAAGGCAGCAGGTGCAATGCATACCGGCTTTTCGCTTCGGAGCCGAGCGTTAGCATCGCTCTGCTCAACTGTGTCTGCTGTGAACTACGAGTTCAGCACGCTCTCGGAAGCTTCGTGTGTTGGCAAGACGGCGCTTCAGCGGCGGTCGTTCCTGTGTTGCCTGTTGGTATCCTTATAAGGATGCCGTTTCACCCGTGCGTTTCTGGGTGCGGTCGTTACCTGGCAACGGGTGATGTTCACGATCGCTGCCTCACGTATCTGGGCGTCGAGCACGCTGAGGTGGCTTTCGTGGATGAGTCATGTTCTCACTGCGGGAATATGACCATCTCGGAGCTGCGAACCAGGCTCCGCTACCTTCAGGGGGGCTAAATCCCGTTGCGGCGGCCGCGATCTGGGGCTCATTCTGGCGGCCGACAGACTTCCGGCAGTAGTGCGGGTGGTTTGAGGGTCACAGTGGTGGCAAACCCCGCAGGGAACCAACGCTCTGGGGACCACCACTCCTCTTGCACCTCCGATCCAGTTGAGCAACCCACGGAATGCGCTGGGCCCTCTTCAAGGAGCGTACCAGCGGTATCCAGTGTGTCCCGAACCCTCGCGGCTGGATGATTAGTTTCTCGGGGTGGCGCACGCTGGTTCTCAGCGCCCCACCCCAGTGCCTTTCTTTCCGGAAGTGCATGACGAGCTCACCAAGTCGTGGACGGCACCTTTAACTGCCAGAAACCGGCCGGTGGGCTCCTCCTCCCTCACCATGTGCTGGTCCGAATGGACAACACTGTGACTGTTGCGTACATCAACCGACAAGTTGGTCTGCGCTTTCGTCGCATGTCGCAACTCGCCCGCCACCTCCTCCTTTGGAGTCAGAAGGTTCTGAGGTCACTTCGTGCCGTTCACATTCCAGGCCTGCTCAATCATACAGAGGGCGACTCCATCCCCTGACGGTCCAGCTGATTTGGAGGCGGTTCGGAGTCGCTCAGGTAGACCTGTTTGCTTCTCCAGAGACCTCTCACTGCCAGTTGTTCAACTCCCTGACCGAGGGAACTCTCGGCACGGACGCACTGGCACTCAGCTGGCTGCGGGACCTGCGCAAGTATGCGTTTCCCCCAGTAAGCCTTCTCGCACAGACACTGTGCAAAGTCCGGGAGGACGAGGAGCGAGTCTTGCTTGTAGTGCCGTATTGGCCCACGTGGACCTGGTTCCCCGAGCTAGTGCTCCTTGCGACAGCCCCTCCTTGGCCAATTCCTCTGAGGAAGGATCTACTGACTCAGAGATGGGGCACCATTTGGCACCCGCATCCAGACCTTTGGAAACTCCATGTCTGGTTCCTGGACAGGACGCGGAGGTTCTAGGTGAACTACCCCAAGAGGTAGCGAACACCATCACTTCGGCAAGAGCACCGTCTACGAGACACGCTTACGCCTTGAAGTGGAACCTGTTCGTTGAGTGGTGTTCTTCTCGCCCGATTGCGGTCGTGCTGTCCTTTCTGCAGCAAGGGCTGGAGCAAAGGCTGTCTCCCTCCACCCTCAAAGTCCAGGTTCCTGCTATTGCTGCGTACCATGACCCTGTGAATGGGAAGTCTTTGGGAAAGCATGACCTCATCGTCAGGGCCAAGAGGTTAAATCCTTCCCGGCCCCCCTGTATACCCTCTTGGGACCTGTCTCTAGTGCTTAAATCACTACAGCAGGGCCCATTCGAGCCTTTGCATTCAGTTGAGCTAAAGTTTATTTTATTGAAAACTCTGCTCCTGCTTGCACTGGCCTCCATCAAGAGGGTAGGGGACCTGCATGCATTTTTGGTCGACGATTCGTGCCTAGAGTTCAGGTCGGCTGACTCCCAGGTAATCCTGAGGCCCCGGCCTGGCTATGTGCTAGGGATGGGACGATAACCGGTTTTATTGATAACCGTGATAAAATGTGCTGAAGGTTAGTAATATCGTTTAAAAATGAATTATCATTAAAACCGTGTTTGATTATCGCGGTTTTAATAACTCACTATTAAATCATGTCCAGCCAGCAACAGTCTGACGCAAGCGCAGCGCACAATGTTTTTTTTGTTTTTTTTCGAGAAGGAATGGCGAAAGTCAGTGACTTTTCTATGCTTTTCTATGCTTCTACACTTTTCATTGTAAGGAAGGAAATGCCACAGAATTTAATCTTTCTTTAAATTAAGTGCATAGAGTTGCTTGTTTTATTAGTTGTTTGTTGATTATTAAATATAAAACTTGCTGAAATGTTTTCAGTGTGAGCTTCAACTATTTTTGAACACTTTCATCTCGTTTCAACAAAACCGTGATAATATTGATAATCGTGATAATTTTAGTCACTATAATCGTGATATTAAATTTTCATACCGTCCCATCCCTACTATGTGCCCAAGGTTCCCACTACACCCTTCAAAGACCAAGTGGTGAACCTGCAAGCGCTGCCCCTGGAGGAGGCAGACCCAGCCCTGGCTTTGCTTTGTCCCGTCCGAGCATTAAGATGCTATGTAGACTGGACAAAAAGCTTCAGGACCTCAGACCAGCTCTTTGTCTGTTACGGAGGCCGGCAGAAGGGGAGTGCCGTCTCTAAGCAGAGGATGGCCCACTGGATTGTGGATGCCATAACCCTGGCTTATCAGGCTCAGGATGTGCCCTGCCTGTTCAGGTTGTGAGCTCACTCAACTAGAAGTGTAGCATCCTCCTGGGCGCTGGCTCGTGGCGCCTCGCTGACAGATATTTGTAGAGCTGCGGGCTGGGCGACCCCTAACATGTTCGCTAGGTTCTATAGCCTTCGTGTAGAGCCGGTATCCTCCTGTGTTCTCACCTCAAACGGGTAGTGACACTGAGAGGCCCCGGTTAGTGTTGGCTTGCTTAAACTGCTCCAGAGTGTCCGTACTGTAGACCCTTTTGAGATCCTCCATCACCCTAAGCAGCTGGACGCGGCGGAACGTCCAGCGCCAGGCCTTCATGATGTATCCGTGAGAACCATGGAAGGGTGTGTTCCATATTGAGACCTAAGCAGTACTCGTATGTGTATTGTCCACGGTATAGCCTTAGAGCCCGTGTTTCCCCGGCAGACTTCTGCCTTCCTAAGAGGGTTTTTAATCATCTCAAATTTCTCTGTATACTCCTAAACGGAGGCTATATGTGTATTTGCCTCCGAGACCTCCTTCGGGAAGGATGGGGCTTCCGCAGCGTCCCGGTTCCAAGCGGACCGGGTACGTTTTCCCAGTGTTATCCAATCTCACCCAGTGAGGTAGTGCTTTGACAACGGTGAGTGGAGCTACTTGTTCTGAGCCCCGGCCTACACCTAATAGGGGCGCAGGCGGCTCGCACAGGGCACTGGAAGGGGCAGCACCCATGGCGCTTTGATAGGGATCCCATATTCGTCGGTCACCAACATGGCATCGAGAGTGACCGACTGAAAGGGAACGTCTCGGTTACGTATGGTAACCCTCGTTCCCTAAAGGAGGGAACGGAGACGCCACGTCCCGTCGCCATGGTTGCTGTACCGCCGCTGAGCTGCCGGGTCCCCGGCTCGGCTCCTCAGCGAAAAACTGGTATGCATTGCACCTGCTGCCTTCTTATACTCACGCAGTGATCAGCGGCAGCTGGATGCAATAATTGCATGCCAATGTGCATTGGCTTGTTTAGTTTACACTCGACGTAGATTGGTCTATCGAAGCGATATCCCATATTCGTCGGTCACCGACGTGGCGTCTCCGTTCCCTCCTTCAGGGAACGAGGGTTACCATACGTAACCGAGATGTTACTTACCCTTCATAATCATGCAGGCTGCCGCTGATGTCCGCGCTGAGTCGCTGACTGGACCGTTAAAATCTTTACCGGAGTGAAGCGGGAAACATATTTAACCCAACAGTTGGGTTATAACTAAAAATAACCCAACGACGAAAAAAAAAATGACCCAACAAATTTTAAGATAACCCAACACATTGACCCATATATATATATATATATATATATATATATATTATTTATTTATTTTTTTTTTTTTTGTGCATGAGATGAATTAGTGCATGTTCAGATTTATTCTAGAACTAAAGTAACATCTTACTTCCAATTTCTCTCAACATGAGTACAGGAGAGCTTTCAATAAATAAATGGGGGAAAAAGTAACTTAATTTATTTGATATTTTCTTGAAAGGGCTTTTACATTTTCCAAAAACAGCACTTTTTTATATTCAAAACCAGAAAGCCCAGCCCAGATAAGAAATAAAAAAATATTAAAAAGTAACATAATGCATTACTTTCCATGAAAATTAATATAAATAGTTTACTTTTTTCGGGAGTAATGTAATATGCATTACTTCTAAAAGTAACTTTCCCTGAAACTGGTCTCGTCCTCTTATAGTCCAAAGCTTGTGTTTGGTCTTTCTAACCCCGTCTCCTGAAAGACAGCTGGAGGAAGATTGGAACCTGATCTCCTGTGAAGACCACAATGCTGAAGGTAGATCCAAACAAATCTACTGATCTCTTCCGTCAATAGGAACCAAATGTTGGTTTGATCTTTGAGCTTTCGGTTAGATTCTCTGCATAGTGTTGATGTGCGTACAGACTATTATTTGGCGTGAAGGCATGCAGCTGCGGGTAAGAAACCAAAGGATTGTGCTTGAGCCATGGTTTATTGAAATGATTCTACAAAATCACAGATAGACAAATTCTCTTCAGCAAATAACAGGGATACATTAGTTGAGATGATCCAACGTTTTTTTTTAAGAGTATTAAAGATCATTCACATTAGCGAAATTGCACAGGGAAAATGTCCATTGTGTGTTGTCAGTAGAGTAGAGATGTATGAAGCAGCTCACACAGAAAACACTATCAAACCAAGCAGCTTTATGTTCGTTTAAAATGGCAAATTTGTTTGACCGAGTTGCAAAATCTGCTTCGCTCTCATTTGAAATTCCAAATCATGTGGATTCGTATTGAAATGACTAGATTTCGCCAGCATAAAATTGCTGAACATTTTTAATATGAATTTACTTTTATGGCCCATTACACCAAGCACAATGACTATAACGATAACAGTAACAATATAATTATAATTTACAGTAAAAGTTCTCTAAACTACAACAAAGCAGAACAATATTGCTGGAACTTCCAAAATTATATTTTTTGAACGATAAAACATTGACAGCCAATCAGAACTCCTGCTTGAGTTGAGAGCTTGAGTATATAAAGTAGCAGAGACAAAGACTGCAGTTTGAAACCATGTTATTGTACACTGGTCTGAATGCTAATATAATTATCAATATAGTAATCGATACTTGTGTGAATGGGCCTTTATGGTAAGAGGCATATCTACACCCTTAAAGGGATAGTTTATGCAAAAATTACAAACCGAGAAAGAAAAACAGATTAAAATTTTTGACTGAACTATACCTTTTATGCCTCAGGTGCTGCTCGCCTTTTAAATGAATGTACTATATTTTAGTTTCAAAAATATTGTTATTAAAACTAAAATATTTTAAGGTGATTTTATGGTACTAAATTAAATTTAAGGAATAGTCATGATCCATTTATTTCTGTTAACCACTTTTTGAGCATAGACCTGAAAATGAAATTTCAAACATCTGATCTCTTTTTACTCTAAGACACCTGCTAGATTATTGCTGAACTGAAAAAAAAACACTTTTAGAAGTTTAAGTTCTTTTTTGTAAATTATATTTGATATTTCATATTAAACATATTTTCCAGAGCATATTTTACTCTAAAACTGAAAAATCTAAGCCATACGTTTGAACAAGTTATGTTAAAAATATGAGGTTGATCTCTTAAAAAAATTAGCTTTCATTAAGATTTTGTTTGGTACCACATTTCCACTAGATGAAGTCTGTTTCCAGTACATTCATTTTCGACCACGAACAGTACGTCTAAATAATTTTCAGAACCATTTAACCTTTTCATATCATTTTCATGATTTTCGTGTGGTCACATAGCACTGCCATGTTCTGTACCATTCCAATGAAGTAAATAAAATAGAAAAAAAACCATAAAATTTTTCTTTAAAAAATTGCTGAACAGTACCAGAGAGGTTTAACAGACGTTTTAAATATTAGCAGTAAACAACTATGCCAATGTATCTAACTGTTGGAAAACCGCTGTTATCTTGACTATAATAGTCATCTGAGATGTTCTCCAGAATCGCACATGACTGGGTTTGTTCTTTCGTAGCCGTTTCGAGAGTTCATTTAGAAATGAAGTGCCGTATCTTGTGTTCCTGGCCTTCACCCCGGTGTCCCGTATCCTCCTGAATGAGCTCCACGAGCAGATCCTGTAGCTGTCCTCTCACGGCCCGTGTGCGCTGGGCGTCCTCCCCGTCGTCTATCTCAGCGCACTCCTGGACGGCCCGCTGCAGCGCCACCTGCAGGGGGAACCCTGCTTTAGCACCGAGCAGCGTGGGAGAAATCCAAGGCCTGAAGATCTTCTCACAGATCACCTGCGGGGAGACAGAAAGAGAGAAGCATGACAGCTATCCACCCCAAAGGGAAAAGCATAGGTATGGATGAGGGAAGCAGCCATTAGCTCCATCCTGGTCTCGTTTCATCATCTCCGGAGCAATCATCAGCCATATTTGCTATGTGTGCCATTTGAAAGCGATGGTCTCCTTGACCCAACGGCCTGAACATTACAAAGCCCTCATTGTTCTGAATCGCAGACCATACAATGGGAAAGTAGAGGTCACCAAGGGTTGGGTTAAGTGATCGGGAACGGAGAGAAGGATTTGTCTCAGCCACCTGTGGCCCGGAGCTGGACTTGGATTCATTAGCTTGTCTGTTAGCTTGTTCTCCTTAAGGGAGCTGGCACTGACAGCAGGTGTTGACTACGAACAGATGAAAGACGTGTAACTGAAGTATCTAATGGAGAAATTAAACCTGCATATACTTGTAATGGTGGTGGCATTAAAAAATATATATATTTTTTGTCCTCTACTTGTAACTTCTTCGCAAATAATATTTTGTAACTTCGCTCACAGTAACTTTGTCTGTTTGTCTCTAAGGTGATACAGATATGTGGTTCTATTGAAGCTTATTTACACCACGGAAAGAAACTATTTAAAATGTCATTGTCATTTAAAAGAATTCAGAAAAAAATGGTGAGAGGTAAAATTGTGAGATATCAGATGACAAGGAAAAAGAGTTGTGAGTTATAAAGTAGCAATAAAATTTGCATAATGGTGGCAGCATTCAGAAAAATAATTATGTTACTCTTATGATCATCTGTTTCTAGTAATTTCCTTGCAGCTTTCCTCTAACATAGCACATATCTGTTTTTATGGAAGCGTATTTCTGCCACAGAATCTTTTATTTTGCAGTTTTGAGTTTATATCCCTCTGTTATGACTTTTTGTTTTTAATCAGAATTGTGAGATATAAACTATGAACTTTTAATAGCGAGTAAAAATATCATAATGTCATAACTGTGGGATAAAAAGTTGCAGCTAACTCAATGCAGTTTAAAGGGTTATTTCACTGAAAAATGAAAATTATGTCAATAATAACTCACCCTCGTGTCGTTCCAAACCCGTGAGACCTCCGTTTATCTTCGGAACACAGTTTAAGATATTTTAGATTTAGTCCCAGAGCTCTCAGTCCCTCCATTGAAACTGTGTGTACGGTCTACTGTCCATGTCCAGAAAGGTCAGAAAAACATCATCAAAGTAGTCCATGTGACATCAGAGGGTCAGTTAGAATTTTTTGAAGCATCGAAAATACATTTTTGTCAAAAACAAAATAGCAAAAACTACAACTTTATTCAGCATTGTCTTCTCTTCCGTGTCTGTTGTGAGAAAAAGTTCAAAACAAAGCATTTTGTGATATCCGGTTCACGAACGAATCAATCGATGTAACCGGATCTTCTTGAACCAGTTCACCAAATCGAACTGAATCGTTTTAAACGGTTCGCGTCTCCAATATGCATTAATCCACAAATGACTTAAGCTGTTAACTTGTGTAATGTGGCTGACACTCCCTCTGAGTTCAAACAAACCAATATCCCGGAGTAATTCATTTACTGAAACAGTACACTGACTGAACTGCTGTGAAGAGAGAACTGAAGATGAACACTGAGCCGAGCCAGATAACGAACAATAGACTGACTCGTTCACGAGTGAAGAACCGGTTGCATTGGTTTTCGAATCACCAGTACTTCTCTCGGACAGTTCGATTCGATAAACCGGTTGAAGAAAACAGTTCACCGGTTCTTTTGCACTCGACGTAATAGCGTCATTTGCGATGATTGCCCTTGATTCAAGCCTTTGGTTTACCCGCGCTCATAACATTAGCACAGAATCAGTTCAGAATCAATCATCAAAAGAATCAGTTCAGTTCAGACGCTCTGTGTGTCGGTCTGCTTAACGCTGAATCACACATGCGCAGTATCATCAGCTCCTCGGTTCTCGAATTGGACGCGTCTGACAGAAACGGTTCTTGACTCAAGAATGAGTCAATCTTTTGTTCGTTATCTGGCTCGGACAATGCTGAATAAAGTCGTAGTTTTTGCTATTTTTGGACCAAAATGTATTTCCGATGCTTCAAAAAATTCTAACTGACCCTGTGATGTCACATGGGCTACTTTGATGATGTTTTTCTTACCTTTCTGGACATGGACAGTAGACCGTACACACAGCTTCAATGGAGGGACTGAGAGCTCTGGGACTAAATCTAAAATATCTTAAACTGTGTTCTGAAGATAAACGGAGGTCTTACGGGTTTGGAACGACACGAGGGTGAGTTATTAATGACAAATGCTAAAATCATTGAATTACATGAGGATTTTCTGATCTGAGCCATTTGCATTTTTGGTAGTAATCAGATAGTTTTGGGTTTTATATGACTGTTCATTTGTCGCTAGGGATGGGACGATAACCGGTTTTATTGATAACCGTGATAAAATGTGCTGAAGGTTAGTAATATCGTTTAAAAATGAATTATCATTAAAACCGTGTTTGATTATCGCGGTTTTAATAACTCACTATTAAATCATGTCCAGCCAGCAACAGTCTGACGCAAGCGCAGCGCACAATGTTTTTTTTGTTTTTTTTCGAGAAGGAATGGCGAAAGTCAGTGACTTTTCTATGCTTTTCTATGCTTCTACACTTTTCATTGTAAGGAAGGAAATGCCACAGAATTTAATCTTTCTTTAAATTAAGTGCATAGAGTTGCTTGTTTTATTAGTTGTTTGTTGATTATTAAATATAAAACTTGCTGAAATGTTTTCAGTGTGAGCATCAACTATTTTTGAACACTTTCATCTCGTTTCAACAAAACCGTGATAATATTGATAATCGTGATAATTTTAGTCACTATAATCGTGATATTAAATTTTCATACCGTCCCATCCCTATTTGTCGCTTTTTAATAGTAACTTTTTTTGTAGAAATTACTTAATTAGGTGTGTCTTAATTCACCCTACAATATTATTATTTTTTATTTTATTGTAATCAGTAAATTAGGTGTGGTTTAATTCAGCTTACATGTTTGTTTCTTTCTTTTTTTTTGTCTTTTTTTTTTTTTTGACTTACTGTAAGTTTGTAAAAATGTTAACCTAAATCTATAAAACTTAGATGAGCATTCCAGGGCAGGGTGTTTCACACATACGGTTCAGTTTTGAAACATCTGTGCTGTTAAAAAAAAGTAAGAAATTGTGAACAACTCTCAAAAAAATAGCAAATTTTAATTGTTGGATTGCAGTTTGAATATAGCCTTATTTATTACACAAATATCATTCACTCAGACTGATGCGGTTGACCGTAGTCACAACTCATGATGATCTGACACTCGCCCGTAATCAAAGTTGCTTCCTTTGTTTGACTGTTAACCCCATTGTGTTCAGGAGCAGTAATGACTGCGCTATATGATTCCCTTCAGCGTTATCATGAACTATTAACATTCCGTGCATTTTTCTTGGCAATGTTTACCGCTGAAGAATGATTGTGTCCTCAAGCTATTTTACTGGTATTCTTTTATGACAGTTTTCCAAAACCACATATATAATGGCTAACCACATACTCCACAGGATTATTGAATGTTGAAATAGAAAAGAATTGATGCAAATTATTAAAGAATTACAGTATATAATGGAGTCAGAATAATGAATGCCTCACTCACCTGAAGGTTACTGTTCTTGCGTTTCGGCCCACATCTGTTTTTAGTTTTGTCACACTTGGAAATGCAGTCGAAGAAGTTGCAGTCATTGTCACTGGTGCAGTTCTGCTCAAGTATGTCTCTCATTTTAGGCTCAAAAAAAGCCATGTCCACATCTATGGCCACCACCTGACCAGTGAAAAACAACACAATAATCAGAAATGCAATGTACGGTATTCATATATATATTCAGTCCAAAACCACTTAAATATTCTAGTATTCAAAATCCAATTTAAACCTAGAAATAAAAATACATTTAAAAATAAAATAAATATTTAATATTCTACATTATTTCTAAGATGCAATTTTTTTTTTCATATTTAAAAAATCTTTTGTATATGTCAGATGTATTTGCTTAGATTGTAAAATACTAAAACTAATAATCAAGATACTTTAAGAGAGATCTTAAAACATGCAATCATTTGCATAGAAAAAAAGACATAACTATTAGACATAATTAACACTGTATTACCGTAATTAAAAACAAATATTTAGAGATAGATGATTCATTTCAGATGGATAGATTGACTGAATAAATGGCATAGGATTTACTTAGAAACTATTATTATTTTGAAAATTTGACAAATAAACAGCAAGTAGTACTACATTTTGCCAACAGTGTGAGACAAGGATGGATAACTTTTTAAAACAATACTTAACTATAATAAATATTGCAGAATAGTTTAATAACAATGAACTAATTATTACAAGAATATTCTGATCTAATACTAGAAAGATATATACTCTTAATAGAAATGTTTTCATTAGATTTGGATCCTTGGATGATTCATTTAACCACAATCACATTGTAGTGAACAGTGAACCGCATGCTTTTATGTTCTCCTAAAGAGTCGCATCAGTTCATAGTTTTCTGATTAAATGAAATGATCTAGCAGATACTATAATAATCAGCTGGTGAAGGCGTCCTAAAAAAACACTGAGAAATGGTCAACTTAAAGCAAATAAGAGATGAATTGCTATGATGTCTATAACAATGCCCAAATCTTGCCAAAGATATTGGCAAAAAATAAAAATAAAGCCTTAAAAACGCATCAAATGCAATGCAAAAAATGGATCTTTTTGTCTTCAAATACAAATATCTAAACATACTTACGTCTAAAGACAAGTATGTTAATGTTAAGTATCTTAAGACAAAAACAAATATTCAAATGTCTTGAATTAAGTAGATTTTTTGAGCCCATTGACAGTATGTTTTTATTTTATTCATAAACTTGTTCAATTTAGATCAATTTAGATCCTGTGTCATTTTGTTTCTCAAGTAAATGTAAAATAATCTTTAGACATGTGCACTGGAAAACAGGACAAAAATACTCATGAAGATCAGAAGAATATCACTTTTTTCCATTCAAATTTATACTTTTAACTTTTAAATGTGCCCCCTAGACATTTTAATTTAGAGAATATATTGACGTATTGTGTTTCCTTTCTTTTCATTCCTTCATTTGGTCTTAAAAAGTCTTAATTTTTTCAGCCAGAAATTCTTACATTTATAGTCACGGTATTAAATGTTGCAAAATGTTTCTCAAGATTTAAGAGTCTTTATACATTTTCACTGGAAAACATTTTGCAGTGTGATCAGAAATTGCAGTAAAAGTTATTTCTAATCTAATGGCTTGGAGCAGAGCTATTCAAGCCATAAATAGCTAATTTATTTATTCAACAAATTAAAAAGTAATGGAGATCTTTTGGAAGTTACATTTTCAAATGTTAACATATTGTATTCTATTTTATTCTCCTATCCATTCTATTTACTCTTTACATTTTCATTACTTGGTTTTAAAAAGGTATTAATAAGTGTTTACTCACCGTCAGGTCCTTCCTGATGGCGAAGTTCTCTGGTTTGATGTCACAGAGGTGTAAGCTGTGGGAAAAGTCGTTCTCGAAATGCTCCACCATCTCTAGAAAGCTCAGGGCCACTCGGGGGACCATATCTCTTGCGGTCATCGTCTTCTCCTGTCCGCTCCGGGGGCTCGGCGAGGGGCTCAGAGTCAGCTCCTCCAACGAGAATATGTGCTGGTCCCACGCATGTCCGGCCGCCAAGTACTCCACGGCGTAAAAGTGACCACAGGAGCCCAGGATCTTGGCCACGTGGTGGGTTAAATCCTGCAGGACCCTGAGGAAGGTGTACTCCTCCTGCTGAAGGAGAGCCCAGAGCGAGGCCAGCTCCGCTCGAGAGTACGTCCGCTCGTTCTCTTTCAGCTTCTGGCCCCACAACCGGGGCAACGTCAAGTTAGCTCCCGTCTCCAAACCCAGAGAGTTTTTGATCTCCAGCGTAGCGAAGAAGACGACATCCAGCGGAGAGAGCTCCTCCTCGCCTCCCGCTCCTCCCGCTGCATCCTGGTACTCCAGCAGAGCTAAAGCCTCATAGGAGGAGAAGTTCTCCAGCTTTGACTTGAGAACGATAGGCACCCCACGCCAGCTGGCGGCCATGACCTTCTTGCCATTCTCGTAATAGAGGCAGCGTTTGTATTCCACACGACCGGCCACGCAGAGGTCCTCGCAGAGGTCACCGGTCAGGACTCCCTGCTGATACTCAGCACACTGAAACAAAGACACAGAACAGGCAGTGCTCACTTTAGAAGTCAAAGATGCACTGTGATTGCAATTCGTCACTGGTCACTTCGTCACTTTAAGTCACTGGTGACCAAAACAGCTTAGTTACCAACATTCTTCAAAATAACTTATTTTACGCTTTACAAAAGAAAGTCATTCAAGTGAGTAAATGATGACAGGATCTATTTTTTTGATTTTTGGTGAACTATACCTTTAATGTTTTTATTTATTTATTTATGTTTTTTAATAAATGTATTGATATTCTGAAGAAACTGAAACTGCCAGCAGTTGGTGGTAAATGTCTTTATGAGTCGATTCGTTCAAGCGGCTGATTGACTCAGGAATGAAGTGAACGGCTGTCTCTGTGAATGAGCATTTGAATCATTGATTCACACGATTCTTTCAAAACGCGGATTCATTCAGAAACTTGACACTGCTGTGTTACTCGGAGATGCAGCTCTGCTGTGGCTTTATAGGTTATATATTCGTTGGTAAAATTGAACAAAAACACGGTATTGTGTTTAAAATATAACACAGTAGCAACACATTTGCACTTGTTCTTCATGACAAAAACAGCACTCGTGTGATATTGCTCTCACTGCTGGTGTGCTTATCATATAATAGAAATATGAGACAAAAACTCATGAAGGGGGAACTTTTGCTCCAATATCTTGAATTTTACCCTGCATCATATGTCAACCGTGATCTGTACGAAATGTAAGATGATGTAAAGGTCTGGGGGTGGGGCCAGTGCATTACCAGTGTTAAAATGTTTGAATCCCGTTATTTTTTTATAACTCATTAAGTTAACACGTTTAACTGACAGACCCACTCAAAATTAATTTCTCGCAATTGTGGGATCTCGCAATCCTGACTTTATTTCTCACAATTATGAGTTTATATCTCGTAATCCTGACTATTCCTTGCGATCATGAGTTTATCTCTTGAATCTACATTACAATTTACGGTCGAACCAAAAATTATTCAGACACCACTTGTAATTTTAGATATTTTTTATTTTCTAGTGGGTGGAGGACACTTCATTTAATTTATATAAGTGAGAATAGCTAAATAAACTGTGACATACAGGTATTATACCAAAAACATTCTTCTTTTTTTTTTCAATCTAATTAATTACATATCTTTCTTTCAAAGTTATCTGATATTATCAAGATTAATTTGTTATGACAGGTTAACTTCAGTTCTTGTTATATTGTATTACAGTTTTCTAAACTATAGTAATTAAATTGTGATAATGTGAAAAAATTTAAGGTGTCTGAATTAATTTTGGTTTGAATATATAACTTGCAAGTCTGACTCTGTTTCTTGCAATTATGAGTTTGTATCTCACAATTTTGACTATATTTCTTGTAGTTGTGAGTTTATATTGCAATTTTTTCATCGCTTTCAACATCTCTTACTGTTAATTTTCTAAGCATTTAAATTTATACTTCTTTCAAAAATGATTAAAAAAAATGTATGATCAGAAGTCAAAGTAAATGATTTTATATATTTGAATAAGTACATGTCAGACTCAGAACAAGTATGTTGTTTTAAATTATTTTTACAAAAGTATTTTGAAACATTTGAGTACACACTCTCTTACTTGCATTAAATATGTATATATAAAAACGTTATATTTTACCGTTATGTTTATTATTTGTATTCCTAGGAAGTCAAGTACAAATTCTGATAGTCTCGGTATGATGTGTGTCATGTCAAACTCATTTCCATAGCGTTAAAGCTGTTTTTAATCACTGCATATATCTTAATTCCATCTCATATCTCACTTATTAAATATGTGCCTATGTTGAGATACGGCACCAATGCCACCTGTCAGCATATTTTAATAGCATGCATGAAATTCACATATTTAATCTTTGTAAAACAGTCTAATAATCATTTTAATGCATGGTGTTAAAACCGATCTGCTTTTGCTCTTGGATTTTTCCTCTTGACCCTCTCGTGAAAAATGAAGTAATTACTGGTTGTTGCTGCAGTCTGCACATATATATGGCTCAGGGGCTTCGGATGATTTGTGTTCCACAGAGATTACCCTGCAAATCGTCCTCTGTCACCTCCCAAAGTAAACAGCTGTTATCCTCACTCAGTCCGGCTCTGGTCCAGCTCCTACAGTATCTGCATTGGCTTTAGCATGTTAGCGATATGTTTTCCTTATCATTATCAATCATAATGGTTTGGTGGATGATCTCCCATCCCTTGCTTGTCCCCTTACATAAAATATGTCCTCTGGCCTGCTAAAGCTCTTTACTGTTGTGTCATAGAGCTGAACCTCACACGTTTGTATGATTAAAAATGGCAGTGATAACACTAGGTTTTTACGATCTTTGAAGACTTCTCTACTTCTCTGAAGATGAGTGCAACATCGTGTGGATGTGCATATTGTCTCAGGTCATAAAATCTGTGATATTTTGGCTTGGATTTAGGACATTTTCTTTTTCTTTGTGTTTCATTGGAAATCTTTGTTTGAACCCATAGAAAAGTAAAGGCATTTAAATTTTTATTGAACCAGATGGTGAAGAAAACAAAAAGTGTATAAATGTCCTTTCTTACTAAAACTAAAAGTTTTTTTTTGACCAATTTTACCAAAAATACTGGAGATTCTTGGTAATTTTAAAGAACCCATAGCTGTGTTAAAACAATTGTTCATCAAAAAAATGAAAATTTGCTGACAGTGTACTCATTTTCAAGCCATCCATGATGTAGATGAGTTTGTTTCTTCATCAGATTTGGAGAAATGTAGCATCTCATCACTTGCTCACCAAAGGATGCTCTACAGTGAATGGGTGCCGTCAGAATGAGAGTCCAAACAGCTGATAAAAACATCACAATAATCCACAAGTCATCCACACCACTCCAGTCCATCAGTTAATGTCTTATAAAGACAAAAGTTGTTTGTTTATGACAAACCAATCCATCATTAAGATGTTTTTTTAACTTAAACCCATCACCTGTAATATGAGGCTATAATCCATAATAATGCTTCATCCAGTAAAAAAAAGTCCATCTCCTGTTGTCTCTCACATCAAAATCCATCCACATATTTAATTAGAGCTGTTTTGGCTTGTAAACAGTGTTTGATCTGTGCAGATTTCTCTCCTGATTCAGACAAGTACACTATTCACTGGAGAAAGCGTTTATACTGTAGGACTTGTAGTTTTACCTGGAAGCAAAGGTATGATGTTAAAAACGTCTTATTGATGAATATGTTTCTTACAAACAGCTTTTGGCATCATAATATATTCTGACGGCACCCATTCACTGCAGAGAACCCATTGCTGAGCAAGTGATGCAATGCTACATTTCTCCAAATCTCCAATGAAGAAATATTGGTAAACTATCCCTTTAAGATTGTATTAAATTCAGATCATGTGTACTTTTTTAAGTAATGTTTAAATTTTTCTGATTCTGATTTTGCTTTGAAAGCAATTACAGGCCATGCTGGAGACAACTAAATTACTGTACACTTTTCTCTCCAGCATGTGAGCGTGTTTCTTCTGCACCAGTGGACACGCACAAGTAATAATAATAATAATAGCCAGCACCAGTAATTACCTGAATTACTCCCAGTTGGTCACTTTACCATGACAACACTCCGAATAAAGCACTTGAATCTCAGAGGTCTGTTATCAGCTCGACTGAGTCTAAACATAGAAAGAGCTTGCTCCCAACAGATCCTCTCATGAGCCTCTCAGTGTTTATGTGCTCTGTGCTCACTCTGCGGCTTCCGCTGTTTTCGACGCTGTAAGTGCCAGCCAAATTCCCCACATGTGTTTTAATTCTTCAGATGGGGCAACAGCTCCCGTTTGCATGTAAACTTTCCCACTGTGAGGCCCAAAGTGACTCGAATGTTGTAAATCATGGCTGTGTTTGTAATCTAGTGGTTAGGTTAATTTTTTGGGTACAAGAAAGAAGATTAAGTACTGGATTTGAAAGTTCTCAGAACTTTGGCAATGTTTTCTCAAAGTTATGAATGAATGTTTTCCTGTAACGATTAGTCAGGAATGTTAGTTTAAACTTATCTTATCTTAAATAATGTTCTCAAAACATAAAATGTTATACATAATTCCTAGGATGTTTTTCTTCTCAAATGTTTTAGTTGGACACCCATCTAATGTTTTTTTGTTTTTGTTTTTTATGTTACTACTCGTTTCAGAATTTTCAGGGAACAATCAAGGTAACATTCAAAATATGCAAAATTCTAAAATAGAATGTTCCAGCATTTTTGTAACAAAGAATGATGAAAAAAAGTAAAACATGTAAAGAGAACATAACCCATAACCTTTTCATAACCTAACGGGAAAATTAGCCAAACATTCCTAAAACATACTTTTGGTTGATTTGGCACATCATGTCTGATGCTTTTAATCTGAGTATTTTAAATGAACTATAGCAATTTATTTATTTATGTATTTGTTTATTTATTAATTTATTTATATTCTTGGTTGCATTGACTAAATACACATCACATTCTAAACATAATTATTATTTATTTGTTTATTTTTCATGGAAAAATCTATAACCATTGAATATTTTTGGCTTAATGGAATTTTTAGTTCCAGTCAGGAGTAAAATATGCATCCTCTATCCAGTCAGGCTGTTGATAGTTATATATTTAGCACTGTTTGCATCAAGCATCACTAATACTAGCTTGTGATTTGTATAGCATTAAACCCTGGTAATAACTCATTCTGGACAGTTTGTGCTATGATATAGACATGAGTCATTGTTGAGGAGATGTGTGCTGTTACTAAGCAATTGCACTTATTTTTTTCACCTGGTGGAAAAACTGAAAACACACACACACACATACTCTCACACTGGAGGAGGCACCATACTGAGACATATCTAGGAAGCAGAAAACTAAAAGGCTCCTGTGAGTCATGCCAGTAAGCGAGCACAGCTCCAGTGCTGCGTGAGGACATGAAATAAGAGGGAAACAACATTTTCTTTATGCTTCTGAGCATGTAAGGTAATGATTAAACATTAGGCCCCAGAGAATAGCAGTCTATTTCTGTTGCCCACAGGCTGTATCTCCATCTGGCCTGAGTGCTGGCCAGTCCCAGCATGCCAAGAATGTCTGCATAGGCTGCTCTGGGTCACTCCATCACTTTCACTTTACAAGAAACTCACTAAAACTGGGATACAAAATGAGAATGGGCCTATTGTCCTCTAGTGTACTCTTATATGCCAAGAAACACATACAGCGGTTCCTAAAAGCTCCATTTAAAAACATTACATTTTATTATAAACAGAGTATTAAATCAACTGGCATCTGCAAACAAATGAATGCTCAAATAATGATTTTTACTCAGTTGGTGTTTTGGAGGGTTTTTTTTTTTAGTGAATGTATGAAGTATGAAGTACTATCCATTACATATAGTACCATTCAAAAGTTTGGGGTTAGATATAGTTTGAATATGTTTTAATACTTTTATTGAGGTAAGGATGCATTCAATCGATGTGACCGATTTATTTCCAAGAAATGCTGCTCTTTTGAACTCATCAAAGAATCCTGAACACAATGCATCATGGTTTTTACCAAAATATTGTACAGCACGACTGTTTTCAATATTGATAATAATCAGAAATGTTTCTTGAGCAGCAAATCATCATATCAGAATGATTTCTGAAGATCATGTGACACTGAAGACTAGAGGAATGATGATGCAAATTCAGCTGTGCATCACAGAAATAAATAACACTTTAACAGAGATTCAAATAAAAACAGGTATTTGGAATTGAAATAGTATTTCACAATATTACAGTTTTTACTGTATTTCTGATCAAATAAATGCAGCATTGGTGAGCAGAAAAGACTTTTTTGGCCCTTATATAAGTAGGGCTGTGTATTTGGTCTCTCCAACAATACGATTTCTTATCTTGAAACTATCATAATGACACATCCGAACCATTCATTTTACTACCAAACAATGATCTGTGCATGAAAGTCCGTCCAGTCACTGGATCATGTCTACCCACCGCATGAAAGACCACCTGTGCTTAACCTTCACATGAGAGTAAAACAAAGCATGAAACTGTATCGAGAGCCTGCAGCAGAGCACCACTTAAAGAACAGTTACTGTAGGTTGATTTGATGAACTCATGCCAACACTTCTACTCCACACAGGTGACAGATGGTACGGCTGATTACAAAAGGCCTCGTGTAGTTCAAAGCTTCTCAGCCACATGCTGCCAGATACGATAAACAGTTTATTGTGTGAATGTGCAGCACTCGCCGCTGTTTATTACAACGCTGAAGCCCTTAGAAATGCTAAGTGTTTGGCAGATTATCAGACTGTTTTAACAGTTCATCAATTGAGAAATGACTTTTGTGTTTTGGAGATAAAGTAAGTAAGTTGCATTATCATAACTAAAACCTTGTAACTAAAACGGTTTCGTTTCTTCATTAAATTCAGCACTAAATTATTGATTCACCTATCAATCGTCACACTCGTTGTAAATAAACATGACTATTTCTGTTCTACGTAAGTGTTTAAACCAGGTGTGTGGTCATAAGAGGAAAGGAGATGACAACTTATAGTTGGATTTGATTCTGCGGCATTTCCAAATAAACATCTAATGTGAATTATGAGAACCATCTCTGTGCTTTTGACTGCGCTAATAAAACAATTCAGTGGGAAATTAGACATGGAGTACAGAATAAACGAATCAAAACTCGAAAACTTGTATTTTTCTCATTTGGAAGCTGCTCTGGATAAAAGCATCTGCTAAATGAATTAATGTAAACCACATTTTGGCATCCTAAAGCTGAAAGCTTTTTCCTCCTTGTAAAATGAGGGATCATATAGAATTACATTCTTAATGCCATAGAAGAAGCATTTCTGGTTCCATAAAAAACATCCAAAGGTTCTTTAAAGAACCATCTTTCTCTTACCTTTTTATAATCTGAAGAACCTTCTTTGGCCACAAAGAACCTTTTTTGAAACTTCTTCAGATGTTAAAGGTTCTTTATGGAACCATTTACACAAAAAAGGTTCTTCTAAGGCATCATGAAGCACCTTTATTTTTAAGAGTGTAATGTGAGAGGAATTCCAAAAATTCAATTGCTCTGAATATTATAGAAAAAAAGTCAAAATCCAAATGGACTAGAAAATAACAGTTTTTATTTCACAATAACATGAAAATTTTGAAAGGTTGAAAAAATGCAAAGATTATTTTCTTGTAAAAAGTACTAAGATGAAACAGAGGAGCGCCAAATATGCGTCCAGGGGGGGGGGGGGGGGGGGCATAAAAGTCTTCAGATGTGTATATGCAGATCTTCATTTTTCATTGTTTGATTTGTTAAAATAGACCGATAAAATGTTTTATTACATTTTTAAAAAAAATATGTTATTTTACATTGTGCCTTTTGACTGCGCAGATATTAAGAGGTTAAAAGAAAGAAAATAACACAAAGTAAAACAAAACTCACTGTAGAGCCCTGAACTGTGATGTCTGAGCCGAAATATTCTCCCTAAACGTCCCTGAGAATTTAAAAATGACTTCGACCCAACAATTACAGCAGCCAGTCTGTTATTTTCACTTCATCTTCAATGCCAAAGTGACATGCACCTCATAGTTACATCTCCAGCCGGTCATCATTTACACAATACTGGCACACAGCACTCCATCGGCTTGCAGCTGTTGAATTCAATATAATATTTATTTTAGCCTGATCAAATATTAAGAATTAGATGACATTTGTGTCATGATCTTAAATATTACAGAAGCAAAAAAATGTAATTCACTCAGTTTCACTTTCATGACAGCTCAAAGGATTGCATCAGTCAAAGTTAATTCAAAAGTATGATTTTAAATGAACTAGTCTGATACATTTACTAACTTTGATAAATAAATGATAATATATATATATATATATATATATATATATATATATATATATATATATATACATTCCACAGAAAGTTTGATGTATGATTTACTTTGAAATGTAATTTCAACATGAAATTTTGTAGAAAGACAAATATTTTCTTGTAAAACATACTACAATAATCCATTTTAGTTATCATTGAAAAGTTATTTTTTTACTGTGTATATGTGACCTTGGAGCTCAAAAGCAGTGTTAAGTCTCTGGGGTATATTTGTAGCATTAGCCAACAATGCATTGTATGGGTCAAAATTATACCTTTATGCCAAAAATCATTAGGATATTAAGTAAAGATCATGTTCCATGAAGATATTTTGTCAATTTCCTACCGTAAATATATCAAAACTTAATTTTTGATTAGTAATATGCATTGCTAAGAATTCATTTGGACAACTTTAAAGATGATTTTCTCAATATTTCATTTTTTTTTTTGCTCCCTCAGATTCCAGATTTACAAATAGTTGCATCTCGGCCAAATACTGTCTTCCTAACAAACCATACATCAATGGAAATATTATTTATTCAGCTTTTAGATGATGTATGAATCTCAATTTCCAAAAAATTGACACTTATGACTGCTTTTGTGGTCCAGGGTCACATATATGTTCTTTATAATTTGACATTTTAGTGCTAATATTATTAAAGACTTTATATATACAGTATATATATATATATATATATATATATATATGTGTTTTTTTTTCAATTAACAATATTTGTTCAGCAGTCATTTTGATAAGTAAATAATAAATAAATAAAATCTCTGAATCTGCTCAATTCGTTTAAGTAATGATAGTTTGCGTGCAAAAACTTTCCCACTAATTGACCAGTAATCATCTTCCAATCCCCGTCTAAAGCCCGCCAGGATTGTGCGGTTCCCAATGTGGCAACAAACAAAATGTTCTTTCCGCGCTCACTTGACATCACATAATCCAGTGACTCTGAAAGAGCTTTAGGTTTCCCCCGAGGAACAAAGCTTAAGCCTTTAATGGAGGAGCGTTCCTGCTGGTACCCATGATTCAATGCAGGACGGAGTAATCCTACCGAATACACTGTGTGTCATTTGGTGGACAATTGATCAAAATCCCCGAGGGACCACTACAACTGCGACAGGACCGCTGATTTGCAGATTGTACTGAATTATATTTTGAAAAATGTAGCCTATTGATCTGTTGTAAAAGTACTGAAGTTTACGTTTACGTTTTTTCACGCGCTGGTCAGTTTTGAGATTTATTTTGCTTCGAGTGTGAAGAATAGTCAGATGTTCAATACATTGTATATGTTTGCATCTGAAATAATACATATCTTTAAAACCTGTAAGTTTACTTTGAAACAAAAAAATTAACTACACTGTAAAAAATATAAACCTCTCCAACTCAAAAATTTCAAAATCTAAATTGAATTGAATTTTCAAAATGAAATTCACACTAATTCAATTTGGTCAATCATATGTGATCAGTCACTAGAAAAATGTTGAGTTGGAGAGATCTGTATATATATATATATACTTTTTTTACAGTGTATTAATATTCTTAAGGTTTTTAAAAATAATTTATATTTCATTCCAGTGTTTTTTAGTACAGTTGAGATTCTATTGTAGTCCGAATATGTTTTATATTTTATACATTTCTATTATTTTTATATTTCTATGTTACATTGATGTTTTAGTTATTTTGTTGAGTCGTTTCGAGTAGTTTTGGTCTTGTATGCATGTATATATTTTCTTTTTTCAGTCTTAGTTTTAGTTATTTTAGTAGTTAAATATAATAATAATTATTATTATTTTCAGTTAATATTTATTTCAAGTAATGAAAACTACTTGACATACACCAGTGGTGTCTTCCCTTAAGTTTAGACAACATTTTACTCTAAACAAATACCAATATTGTTTTTATTTGCTCTCTTTTCAAGTTAAGCAAGTTGATATCCAGACATTTTGGTCATATCCATAAAGTACAGACTTGTTGCTATAATCCTGATTTGAGTGATGACAAACAAGTTGGTCTTACCACCCTCTGCAGGATCTCTTTGCTCTTGTGGTCAGTGCAGAAGTCAGAGAACATGTTCCTGTGCACGAACACCAGTCCGTTGAGGAAGAGCCAGGAGGCCAGCCACAGCAGGACGACCAGCAGAGCGCTCCTGCGGCACAGCTTCGCCCCCAGACACCTGAGGACCCCACGCAGGGACCGCTGCATCTGTGAGGACCCCTTCGACAGGAGCCCTCAGCTTCTCTCTCCAGGAGGAGGGCGTCTGTGGCATCTGTGCGCCTCGCTGCTGTCCTCCGCCCTGTTACACTCTCTCTCTCTCTCTGTCTCTCGTTTGTTTTGTGAATGAGCGAGGCGAGCGCCGGAGTGTGAAGAACGACTCGCTCTGCCTCATTCACTTACTCTTCCTCTAGGCTCCACTGTGTTTTCACTCTCTCTCTCTCCTCTCTCTCTTTCTCTCTCTTCATTAAACACTCCACCTTTTTTCGCTCTGCCTCCCGCCCCCTTCTTCAGTGCTTTCCTCCTTTGGGTCGCCTTCTTCTCTGTTTCCAAGGCAGCCGGGCCTTTCCTGACAGATCCGTCTCTTGTGCCAGACGCAGACCCTCGGATTTCTTCACTTGAAGTCTGTTTGTATTCAACAAGAGGCCGGTGTGCAGCAGTGTTACTGCTTATTTGATCAGGGATGGATTCTCCCACGGTGATAACGCCTGTATATTTGATTTGCTCTCGCTGCGGTGGGAATCTCAGCGGTTGTTTTTCCTCTGATTGTGAGAGTCTGCAGGAACAGAATCCCTAATCGCTCGTGCTTTCTGGCCAAGAGCGAGAATCGTTCATGTGTTTTATGTGTGTTTCTTCAGTGTCTTGGGTTACTTTAGTTGCCAATTAAAGCTTTTTTAATGCTATCACAGATACTCTTGAGGTCTCTTTTGTTTGCACGAGTTGTATTTGTTTTCGGGTCTTGCTCAAGGGCTCGTGAGGTCATTTGGAGACACAGTAGTTATGCTGTTATTGTTTCTGAATGTCCATCAAGGCTGCTTTTATTTCATCAATAAAAAGAGTAATATTGTGAAGCATTATTCCAATTTAAAGTAACTATTTTCTATTTGAAAATATTGCTATTTATTTCTGTGACGCACAGCTGTATTTTCAGCATCATTCCTCCAGTCTTCAGTGTCACGTGATCTTCAGAAATCATGAAAATATGATGATTTGCTGCTCAAGAAACATTAATGATGAAAACAGTTATGCCCCTTCAAACTTTTGTGGAAACAGCATTTATTTACTTTGATTTAATTCAATGTATCCTTGCTTTATTAAAGCATTGGTTTATGTAGTATTGCATGTAAAGTGATAACTGTTTTCTGAGAAATATATAAACACACCATTTTGAAGTTGACAGATAAAGCAAACTGACATTTTTACTCAAAGAAAGTATAATCCTGCCATCTTGTGGTCCTAGGACACTGTTACAATTACATCAGTATAAAACACAAGGATGTCATCTGTGACCCTGGAGCACAAAAGCAGTCTTATATTTGCAGTAATAGCCAAAAATATCTCACATTTCATAGTTTCTGTAAACTTCTGTAGCAGTAAACAGGAGACTACATTTGTGTTCTCAAAACAAATTGTCATTTAATGAGAGAGATATTAACTTAGTTTTAATGTAATAACTTAAACTTGGATGTACCTCCATTGCTCCATCTGGATATCTGTTTCCAGGCGTGAAGTCTTGATGAAATGAGTGACTGATGACATGACTGCAGTAAACACAGACACAACTACATGGACATCTTCTTCTTCTTATTATAATCTGATTGAAGCTGAGCACAATAGTTCTGATGTTTCTAATCACACGTCTTAGTTTCCTTGAAACACCACATACTGCACGTGGATATCAGCTTTCTTGTGTGAGAACATGATTAACATGGACAATGTGTTCTACATTCCTGCAGAGAAATGGCAAAATAATACCAGATACAATAAGTGAGTGCTTCCTAACTGGAGGGTCATAGTTCAAGGTTTTTCGGAGGTTGACAGCCCTGGTCCAAACTTGTGTGTTTGAGAATGAAATGACATGAGAGTGAGTAATTTATGTCAGAATGAGTATTTTGGGGTAAATCTTTCCGTAAGGTAGAGCCTGGATAAAGTCTCACAAGAGTTTAGTTTGGTTCTCCTCTGAACCAGAAGAAGGCGCAAAAAACTCACCACAACTTGTTTCACGAATTTGGCTGCAACACAAATCTGATTCTGCTAATAGTCCTACAGTATTTAAGTGTTTTTATAAGATCTATGCAGCAAATTGAATGTTTTGAGACAAAGGCCTTGTTGATTATTTTTGTTCAAGGTAATTAAATCATCAGGTTTTTTTCAATGAAAAATCATTTTAAAAAATTGTTGGGGCTAAAGACACAATCACTGAGGTAACAATTAATAGCTGACTTTGACATGACATAGATTTAAATAGGTCTAGTTAATATTATTTATAATATCAAGTTGGATGTTTAATTTAAATATAATCACCATGTTTGTAATAAAATCATTATATTTAAAATATTACATTAATCTTATCACTTATTTGCATGGAGGGAAATAAAACACAATTAAACCTTTAAAAACTCTATTAAAAACAGAATTAGCTTGAGCTGTTACACACACAGTTAACCCATGCATGTGCTGAAGTTGAGTAGCAAAAATGGCAACCGAGATCTCACAAAAGCTATAGACAAGCTAAAGAGAATAAATAATTGTATTACTTTAGAAAGTCAAAGGATATATGAAGATTTCCACGATATTAAAAGCTCTCAGCCTTCTTTCTTAGCTTAAAGTGTGTTGTACCAGAAAACCTTTGAGGGTGTTGAAGAAAAAGCACAATATCATAAAAACTTTCTGGACCCATGGATCAGCAGTATGTCTGCTGCAAAACAGACAAAGCTCATAAGCAGAAGAACACCATCTCCATCGTGAAACTTGGAGGTGGATCAGTCCTGTTATGGGGTTTCTTTGCTGTAGAAGGAAGTGGAAATCATGACTGTATGAAGGACATCATGGATTCTTTAAAGTGTCAGGCCATTTTGACAAGAATTGTGATGCCTTTGGTGCAAAGACTGAAGCTGATGATCAATGGACTTTCCTGCAGGCCAGTCGTCCCAAAGTACACATCCAAATCTACTTCTGCTTGGTTCAGGGATCAGTTAAAGAATGTACTTGAGTGACCTGTTCAGTCTCCAGGCTTAATACTCATTTCAAATATCTGGTTGAATTTGAAGAAAGCAGTGGCAATGTGAAAACCAAAGATTATCAGTGATCTGGAAGCTTTTTCAGGCGAGGAATGGGCCAAGACTGTAGTAGAGAGCTGACAGAAGCTTCTAAACACCTACTTACAGCTTTTATTGGTGATTTTAAAGAATAAAAAATTCTGCACAAAATGTGACTTTTTTTCATTATCCATGCACTTCATGAACTGTGTCACTTTGCATTGGTGAATATGAAATTTACATGAAAATGAAATAAAATTTATGATGAAACCAGTGTAATTTCAATGATGATCCTTAGTAGAATAACTATGAACCACATGTTTATAGGATGAGAAAAATGTATCTAAGAGATTGTCAATTATCGTCAGTTTGTTTAGGGTGTACTCCAAAAAAGGTACAAAAGCTCCCAGTGGGGTGGTAACCTTATACCATTTGGGTATATGTCACAAAACAGATCAAAATAGCATAGATTTAAGCATGCAGTTTTCTGCCAAATTAACCCTGCTGAAAACACATTTGAAACTATCACAGAAGTATAAAAAGCATCAACTGTGAAACAATAAAATCATTACTTAATGCGTTCAAGTACTGTAGCAGTGTTGCCAAGTTTGCAGTTTTCCTGAGAAATTAGGCTACGTTAACTTGATTTTATTTCTGCAGTTTAAAGATTTGACATATTGCATAAATTATCATTGACTGAAATAAGTTTATTAATAAGTTAACATTCTACCAATTATAAAACTGAGCTAAATTATGAGTTTTGTGAAGGGGGGGGGGGGGGGGGGCAGTTGAGCTCTTTAATTAAAATAGACTGTGAAAGTTGAGATTGTGTATAATGCATACGTTTAGGTATGTGCATGGCATATGATGAGTTTAGAGTTTTGCATAAAGGGCCATTTGGCTTGTTTTGGCCTATTTTTGAATTTGTTGATTTAACATGCCACCAATAAAAGGTAATTTACTGGCGGAGATCGACGGGGACCATTACACTTTCTATTACGATTCCTTTTATAACTATAAAACCATTACACTTTCTGTGAGGAAATAATCTATGGTTTGAAATACATTTGAACACTACTGCTTAGAAGGACAATATTATACATGAAAAATCATTGAATCTCACTACAGTATCAATCAGATAAAAAAAAAATCAATTCTCAGAAAGATTCTCAGTACTTCGGTACATATGGTAATTTACATCTTAAACATGATGTGGAAAGAACTAGACACTGGAGGAAAATGAATAGTTGCAAAATATTTAATAAAAAAATCTACAATGCATTATAAAGTCTTATTAAAGGGTATAATGCATTATAATTATACATAATTATAACTTAATTTAAAATGCAAAGTGACAATTAATTGATAAGTGTTATAATGGGGTTACAGTTATTCATGAGATTGTACAATGCATTATATTTCATGCATAAAAACCTCTTTTATAATGCATTACACATATAATGCATTACAAGGCTTTAATTAAAGTGTTACATAATATTTTTACTAAGCAGCCACATCAAACTCAAGACATAGTCAAGTCGACCTTTGCATATTTCTGGTGCTTTCCAGATGATGTCAGTGTTGTGAAATGCATTTTTTTTTTGATGCATAGATCAACCCTGATAAAGCAGCTCTCAAGTTGTCTTCTAATAGTTACATGGGGATCCATGTACTGTTTTAGACTGAGAGTTACAGTAATAGTTACATATTCACAACCAATGTTTTTTATCGTAACATCCATTGCAACGTATTTGTATTCAAAATAACCCACAGTGATATAAAATATGAATTAAGGATGGTGACAGAATGAAATGAAGCTCAAAAATCCAGACAAGACACATTGTCATAACTGGATGCAAAGTTATGCTCACTAAAACATGGCTCACTGAATAACAAACCACACTCGTATTCGTGTAATTCTAATAGGATGAATGAGATGAATCGAGTGTGTCTAGTTCGCCGTGCTGTTGCTATAAAGAATGATCTAACTGGTACGGTTTGCTTTTGTATAAACAATTTGTAAAGAGCCATAAGTCTGCAGATGGCAGTTCTTTTGGAAACATGAATCTGTGCCAGCCCTGCACCAGGTTCAAGATGTTATATAAATGTTTAGGCACAGGAGCTATATATATATTTTCTAACCATGCACTTTGAGAAGTTAGTGTTACTTTGCACCCATCTCTAGCTAAGCATCGACATCGAATATATCATAGTTGGTTTAAACAAATGAGACTCCAGTAGATTCCAGATACATTTTCAATGCCTTATTGGGGATGCTGCGACACACTCCCACAGTTAGTGATACTGCAGCTAAAAACCGTTGGATATCCCAACATGCACAGGGAATACAGAGCAAATGAACTGCCAATCACACATAACTATCCTCCCAGTCTTAAGACCGGAGGTTTCAGCATTTTGGTTCGTACGGAAATGTGAGCAAGGCATTCTGACCCACTTTCCTCTCAGCTGTTAAACATACCAAAGGAAGACCTCTAAACCCCTGCCTTTCTTTCTTGATCCTGCGAATAACCATTTCATATTTCAGAATATCCCACACATAGACCTCTTGTGTTTTTTGTTAAGAGACTGCATCACTCCTTCAGCCTCGTTAGCAAGTTATGAGGAACTAGGAGAGATGTACTGTAAAAATGTGAAGCAATTACTTGCTTACAAACTGACATTTAAATACATACATACAATCATTCATTTATTTTCTGAATAAAATGTAATTATATTATATCATTATTTTATTTTATAATTACATAACTCTTTTTAATGCTGTGTAAAATGGACAATTATTTAGCAAAGAGAAATCACCAAAATGTGGAGATGTGAATTAACGATTCAAAAATTAAAATAGAAAGTAATCGCTTTGCAAACTGACAATAAAATCTATAAAAAACAAAATAATTTTGTACTTTACATTTGTACTTATTAAATCATTTGAAAATATAAATACATATACAAAATATGCAAACATTTTATTTTTTTAAATAGAATTTTATTGGATTATTTACAGAATTTATATATATATATTTACAGAATTTTAAGTTTAGAAATATATTGTTAATATTAACATTTTACTTTATTAATTATTATGGTTTATTTGATCTATCTCCATTTCCTTTATTTTATTTAAATGTAATTAATACATTTTTCTTTTCATTTTATGGAGGACTAATTTATTTATTTTTAATTCCTTTTTTTCCTAAATGGCTTTCTATTTCCCAAATGAATTCTATACACGCTCAGAGTCCAGAGATCAGGATTAAAATTCAAATTTGAAAAGCTTCTGTAAATCACTCCTAATACAGAGTTTAGAGCTGAAAGCCCTTTGTGCTTGTTAATGCTGTGCTCTCAATCGTTGTGTCGAGACTGGACTTCCTCTATTGTTAGCTACAGTGTAGAACGGCTTGCTCAGCAGCTGGTGAGAATAATAAAAGGTTGAGTGAGCAGGATTTGCGTCCAGGGCTGGAACAAGAGCCTGTGTGTTACGAGACACAAGCAGATTTGAACAAAGTTTGTGTTATTCAGAAAGACTGGCTCTAACCTCACCTATCCTCCATAGGGTTTTAGCTCAATGACTTGTGCTCAATGACAAATGCTCTATGACTACACACCCGGAAAAAATAAGAAGAAAAGAAGTTACAAAAGCTGTTGCTGAGATGATATCCTTTCAAAAGGAACTAATATCCTGTGTAAATACTGATATGTACAGTTTAGATTAGTAATAAAATGCACCCTTTAGTGATACTTACAGTATACCTTTGAAAATGTACTGCCCAGTTACAGCTTTTGAACCTTTTTATGTGCAACATTATATAATATTAAACAATATTTGCTGCAACTCTTAAGAGATAGAAACATACTTTTGCCTATTTAAAAAAAAAAAAAGTATTTGTTACTGAAATAATATCATTTGGAAAAATACACTGTATTTAAGTGTGAACTGAATGTATTGTTCTCAGGCACGTTAATTGCAATGGAATCAAAATGTGTTATAGTTTAAATTTACACTAAATGCAATTAGCTGTACTTTTAAAGTGCTTTTTGACCCACTTAAATAGGACTTAAGTACATTGTTACTGTATATGTATTTTAATTCTATTGCATTTGAAATATTTTTTTAAATATTAATACAGTTTAAGTACCGCCAAATATACTGGCAAAGATTTATGATCAACTAAAATGTACTTTAATGTCATGTTTTATTTAACTTGTATGCCATGTATTTAAATATATGAATATTCATAGTTGCACGTTTGTAGTGATAGCTGCAATTGAATTGATTGTAATATCAAATAAGACATTAAGATATTTGGATGTTAAAATATTTATATATTTTATTAAAAATATTTAATATTTTTATTATGTTAGTCAACAAATAAAAAGGTATTTTAAAGTAAAACTTTTTAAAAGTGTACTTAAGTGTGTACAGAAACTGTAATCTCTCCCAATATACTCTCTTTAATACACTTTGTCAGTCGTTTAGGTAATACTTTATTTTAAGCTGTCCTTGTTTTACATGTACTTACTGTTATAATAACAAAACCTTATGCATAATTACATGCAAGCAACCCGAAGCCAAACCCTAACAACATAGTAAGTACATGTAGTTAATTAATATTACTCAGTCCTTAAATGTATAATTACACTACAACAAGGATATCTTAAAATTAAGTGTGACTTCTTTTATTTCAATTATATTTTATTTTCTGCAAGTACAGCTTTTTACTATAAAAACAGTACTTTTTAGATTTGAAGTACACTAAGTGCACTTTCAATTAGGCACACTATTATATATTAATATATTCAATTATTTACATTTTGGACGACATTTTTAAGTGGTGTTTAATTAAGAATTTGATTAAAACAGTTCGATACTTAGTTTTAGCATAATGAATAAATTCCAATTGGACAAAAAAGTCCAAGAGTATTGTAAATAATACCAAATAATGATAAATAATGACAATAACAATTAATAATAATAATTATAAAAAACAAAAATAATCACAGTACAAATGTATGGCGTCTTCAAAAAGCATTTATTGCAAGCTGTATTTGTTTACTAGGACTTCAGTCTTCCACATACAAAACTTAAACATTACAGCTTAAAAAACGACAGAAAAGAAACTGCAAAAATGCATTCCTGGTTCACTCGTTCACTTCTTCCTCTTCATCCTCAAATGCTTCCTCGCCGTCATTGGCCGTAGCCTCCTGGTACTGCTGATACTCAGACACCAGGTCATTCATATTGCTCTCGGCCTCTGTGAACTCCATCTCATCCATTCCCTCGCCAGTGAACCAATGCAGGAAGGCCTTGCGTTTGAACATGGCCGAGAACTGCTCGGAAATGCGCTTGAAGAGCTCCTGGATGGCAGTGCTGTTGCCGATAAAAGTGGAGGCCATCTTCAGTCCCCTGGGTGGGATGTCACACACCGCCACTTTAACGTTGTTGGGGATCCACTCTACGAAATAGCTGCTGTTCTTGTTCTGGATGGCCAACATCTGCTCGTCGACTTCCTTCATAGACATAGGGCCGCGGAAAACGGTGGCCACCGTGAGGTATCGCCCATGCCTTGGGTCACAAGCAGCCATCATGTTCTTGGCGTCAAACATCTGCTGTGTGAGTTCAGGCACAGTGAGCGCGCGATACTGTTGACTTCCTCTTGCGGTCAATGGTGCGAAGCCGGGCATGAAGAAGTGAAGGCGAGGGAAAGGCACCATGTTGACTGCTAGCTTGCGCAGATCTGCGTTCAGCTGTCCGGGGAACCGCAACGAAGTGGTGACGCCGCTCATAGTCGCGGACACTAAGTGATTGAGATCGCCGTACGTGGGTGTGGTGAGCTTGAGCGTGCGGAAGCAGATGTCGTACAGCGCCTCGTTATCGATGCAGTACGTTTCATCCGTGTTTTCCACCAGCTGATGCACCGACAGCGTGGCATTGTAGGGTTCCACCACCGTATCAGACACTTTGGGTGAAGGCATGACGCTGAAGGTGTTCATGATGCGGTCTGGATACTCCTCTCGGATCTTGCTGATCAGAAGAGTCCCCATTCCCGATCCGGTTCCTCCGCCGAGGGAGTGCGTGAGCTGGAAGCCCTGCAGACAATCACAGTGCTCACACTCCTTCCTGACCACATCCAGGACAGAGTCCACCAGCTCGGCTCCTTCCGTGTAGTGGCCCTTGGCCCAGTTGTTTCCTGCACCTGTCTGTCCTGCAAAAGCAATAAAATAAGAGACGATCAGTTTGCATACAAAACAAAATATAATTTTTTTAGCCACTTGTTATAGGGAGGCATGTAGCAATTATTTATCCAGCATTCATCATAGCCTACGTGACATTTATGTTCATTCTTGAGATGCATTCCAGACGCATTGTGTCTGTGGAATGTCATGAAAATATGTACTGGAGTATTTTGTGAATGTTGTCTATTTCCTCATTTGAAAATAAAAGCTGTCCACACTAGTTTTGGAAGTGATATTAATGGCAGAAAATATATTGTGCTCATTTTATTGTGTATACAATTTGCCATTTACTTGGACACTATATTTATAGTTCCTCATGATTGACACTATGAGTAAAATGTTAGCTGGGAGTATTTTTTTTTTTTTTTTTTTTTTTATTTGAAATGTAAACTTTTGGAAAAATTCCACTGTCACTTTGGATCAATTTAATCCATTCTTGCTAAATTAAAGTATTATAATCTTATTGTTTTTTAAATCACAGTTTGATATAGATATAGTGATATAGATATTAAGGACTTGACTATTGTCTGTTTTTTTTTCTATTCAGCAGTACTGTGGAAAATTAGGTTGATGTTTACAGACACAAAGAAACAACCTATGAACTACTGTAGTGCCATTTATATTATGTTTGCATTAATATTATATTATGTCAAACAGAATCTGACTTCAAAATATACTTTCAGAACAAGTGCTGGGAGAGAGAAAGTTTTTATGTAATGTGAATCTTATGTTATCATAAATACTGAAGAATTGTAGGATAATTAAATGAGTTTAATAAGATTTTTTGTTTGAAGGAATTCAAGTTGAAAGCAAGTATTCTAAAGGCTACGTTTACACGACAACGATGTAGTCAAAAACAGAAAGGTTTATCCCTTTCGTTATTAAAAGGTTTCATGTATACACTACAACGTTTTCAAATAGATTCGTGTCTACACATATCTGCGAAAACAGCCAAAAATGCTATATTATGTATACCAGGCCAGTAGTTGGCGCTGTTGCCTTGTTACTAAACAGTACCTGTACCGACTCTAAATCATTGAAATGAGTCGTTTTTAAAAACAAATCCGATGCCGTTTCATATTGACGTCAACATTAGCATATTGCCCGTCCACTTGTTGGTCTTTTTTGCATTGGTCTGAATGAAAATGCAAATTCATTCTTTGCCACTAGGTGCTGCTTTTGGAGTGATAAAAATAGTGGTTTCCCCGGTAACCCTGTACACAAAGTAGCACTGCGCTCACAAACACTGCTTTATCAGGCATTTCTTCATTATAAAAAGAAAATTAAAACAGTCGGACCAATCCCCGTAGAGTAGCATCACGCAAAGGGATGGTTTTGAAAAAATTAATCGTTGAGCGAATCGTTTGGGAGTCGTTCAGCAAGTAATCTCAAAATAAACGCATATTAGAAGACAATGAAAGTGTTTTTTGACCTTGCATGCATGTCAACCTGTTGTTGGGGACTCCCAAAACTAAAATATTAACCTTTCATTGCCCATAATAAGGTCACTTTACGACACGTACTGCACATGTCTACATACCTAAACCGTACTACGCACACGCATGACGTCACCGTTTTCAAAGATTAACGTATTGGGTGTTTCCACAGAAACGATAACGGTGGTGTTTTCAAAAATTGCACTTGGGCTTACACGACACGACAATGGTGTAGTCAAAAACAGAAACGTTTTTCCTTTGTGTTTTTGAAAAGTTTTACGTATACATGACAACGTTTTAAAAAAGATTTGCATTTACACATATCCATGAAAATGGCCAAAAACACTGTATTACCAGTATGCCAGGCCAGTAGTAGGCGCTGTCACCTAGTTAGTAAACAGTACCTTGTAGGGAAGTGAAGATTATATGTTGTATATGATGCGTCTCCGCTGTTGGTTGTTATATTGGAGTAGTAAATCCACATTGAACAAGCATTAGCAAACTCTAGAGAAGCAACAACAGTACCATGTACTCTGCCATTGTTGTGTATGTTTGTTCATGCTTGCCTTTAAAATGGACACGCCATTGTCATGTAAATAAAGAGGTAAAACTCAAAAAAAGTTTACATTTTTTGTTTGATAATTTTGTCCTGTAAATGGCCCCTTACTACTTTCAAAAACAATTAAATGTGTTCCTTATACATTCTTTGGCTTGACGCTAACAGTCAGTCCTACAAGTAATAAGTAGGCTAGTTGAAAAAAATGAGAGTTTGACATGTTGACACAATACCAAAGATGAAGTTGTCTGGTCGGAAAAGCTGTCCGAATGCCCCAGAACGAACACTGTCCATCGTTCCAGGCTCCAGGTCCACCAGCACAGCTCTGGGAACATACTTGTGAGCTGAACACACACACACACACACACACACACACACGCGCACACACACAAATCTTTTTTATGGCTGTAAACCCTTTAGTACTGTAAAAGTTATTCAGTGAAATTTTCTCACTAAAACAGATGTTACATTGATTAACTAACTTATTAATTAATGATAGAAATGTAATAAAAAACAAACAGTGTATCCTTTAAAATTCAACTCCTATTTATTTTCATTCATTTATGTAAATCATTTAATAAAACATTATGCTAATGAAGTCAGAGAATCGCAGGAAATTCCTGTGAGCTGACTACACCGCTCAGAAGTTTAAGGTCACTGTTAGTTTGATTCATACTCACACACTGACACACACACACACACACACACACACACACACTTACAGGAAGCCTCGTTGTAGTATACATTAATCCTGTCGAGCTGCAGGACGGAGTCACCCACATAATTTCCGGCTGGATCGATGCCGTGCTCGTCGCTGATGACCTCCCAGAACTAGATGTGTCACAGTTGTTTTGGGTTAGTTTAGATGTCATTAAAGACAGTTTCCCCAAACTTAACTGTGTGATAAAGGACGATGCATACTCGACACACACATAGGCAGCTCATGCGCCCTTAAAATGTTGCGGGTTGTTTCCTGTCATGACTCAAGGGTTGATCACGTTTAAGTATGATCAGACTACATAAAATGTAGAAGAATGAAGAATGTGTATCTATCTTACTGCATGTTAGAGAAGTGGCATTACTGAAAATCGTTATAATCATTAGCTTCAGGTATTTCCTTCACAAAATGTATGCACTCATCAAAGTTAAAGTAAATCGTTTTTCAAAATGCAAAATATAAAGTTTTAAATCGATGGATAGTGTGATAGGAAAATAAAAGATATTGAGCGCACCTTTGTTCCGATCTGATTGCCGCATTGTCCGGCTTGAATGTGGACGATCTCCCTCATGATGCTCCTCTGAATCAGCTCTGGCTCTGCTCTGAGTTCAGTCTAACTCTCGATCTTCAGCCTTCACTCCTCCTCTGCTCGATTGGTGGGGATTTGAATGACATATCAGCTGCACAATCACAAGTGTGCTGTCATTTCTCTCTAGTCACTGTCACAGATTCTGCATTAGGCCTACTTTGCAAAAAATATATATATTCTGCTCTATAAATACAGTAATATACGTTCTGCTTTTGCTCTCCAGAGTCCAGAGTAACATGTGTGACCTAGACCTGATGTTTTAAAAGAAAGTCTATACATTCATACTTATACTCCACCTTTCCAACATTCCAAGCAGTTTCTGTCTTTAAGATATGAGCTTGATTTCTTCAATTTTGAACTGAAACTGGATCTTTTGGATTTCTTTTTTTATGGACGTATGTTTCCAAAAAAAAAAAAAAATATATATATAATTTGTTTTATGGCAGAAACAGACCTATATAAATATATATTATTTTTTATTTGTACATTTTTCTAGGGAATGGGGATATTCAGTTTAAACTTAGAATTCAGAGAAAAAAACTCTTTTCATTTTATATTGAGATAAAATGTCTCCATTCCCTAAAAAAATTGTGAGATATAAACTGTGCAATTGTGAGAAAGTCGGAATTTTGAGATAAAAAGTAACATTTAAATGTATTTTTATTGCACTACAGGGGAAAACAAACAAAAACAGAATTGCTACATATAAACTCAGAATTATGAGGGAAACACTTTTTATAAGTAATTCTTGATCAGTCATAATTGTGAGATAGAATCTCAGTTGCGAAAAAATTTGCCACAATTTAGTTTTTTATTATTATTATTCCAAAGCGGAAATGTGCTTGCGTAATTTTGTACCAGTTTCATTCTGATGGATAAGCAAAATCAGATAAAGTCTTTCAAAAATTCAGTCACACAACAAGTTCAACTGCAGATCATTTTAGCACAACTCTGATAAAAGATGACATGCAAAATATTCAGTTCTCCTTAAGTTCACTATTTTTTTTACACAGTACATTTGAGAACTAAGCAGTTATGAAATAAGCCACATAAAACATAACGTACGAAGGACAAATATATATTCATATTTGTCTAAGCAAAAACTAAACGTAAGTGCAGTATTGATTTCTTCGCACTATTTCGATCTGTCAGCAGCTGATGACGTTTAGTCAGAGGTTTCCTCGTCTCCAATATACCACAGCACGTATGTGGAGCCACACAGGAGAACCTGACCCGCCAGTTTGGCCATGTACACGAAACACCACAATAAAAACCTGAAGAAGGAAAAAAGAGAGGTAAAAACTTTTCAGACAGGCCTTTTATTGAACAACTAGGGACACTTTCCATGCCATGGTAATCCCAAATTGCTCTTTGAAGTACATCATTGTAATGTGAAAAACATCTGTTTTAAATGAGGAAAGAAGAGTAGAAGCATTTTCACTGATAGTCAGATCCATCTGTAAATGCTTATAGCTTATTTCTGACACTTGAGCAGTCAAGGGTCCATTTTTTTCCGAAATTGAGCTTTATACATCTTCTGAAAGCTGAATAAATAATATTTCCATCGATGTATGCTTTGTTAGGATCAGACAATATTTGGCAAAGATACAACTATTTAAAAATCTGGAATCTGAGGGAGCAAAGAAATCATAATACTGAGAAAATCCCCTTTAAAGTTGTCCAAATGAAGTTCTTGGCAATGCATATTAGTAATTACTAATTATGGTAGGAAATATATTCATGGAGCATTATCTTAACTCAATATCCTCATGATTTTTGGCATAAAAGAAAAATGTATAATTTTGACCTATACGATGTATTGTTGGCTATTGCTACAAATATACCTGTGTTACTTATGACTGCTTTTGTGCTCCAGAGACACATACATGTATGATTGTCCTGACAAACATTAATATGATTAATACTGCAGCCTGGCAATATGACGTGTGTGTGTGTGTGTGTGTGTGTGTGTGTGTGTGTGTGTGTGTGTGTGTGTGTGTGTGTGTGTGTGTGTGTGTGTGTGTGTGTGTGTGTGTGTGTGTGTGTGTGTGTGTGATCTCTTACTTCAGTAAGTACTTGGCTCTGCTGGACGTGATGTCATATGAGAGAGTGTATATTTCACAGAGTGTGGCTTTAACGGTGAGGCATCCCAGAAAACCCTTTGGGTTCAGTTTGTACAGGTCAAAGCTCAATTTAGCAATTCCACTTCTTTTTGGCTGTCTGAAACTTGGCAGAACCTGTGAAATATGGATTGAGGGCAAAACAAATGCCTGTGAGACAAATCACAGATTGAAGCGAGCGATAATGTCATGAGCGTTTAGGGTAAATGCAAGCCTGCTCCCTGGTGGAGCAAAACCACAAAGATCGTTTCAGTGAAGACAACTCTTGCAATGATTAAATGAAGAAGTTTAAAATAACAAATGCTGATGAAAGTTTCAAATCAACAAAACTGATAAATGAACAGCTGTAAATGGAGCAACACATAGGATACAGTTAATCAGCTCTAGGGAAAACAATCCTGATTAGACCCGCATCTAAATCCATTTTCACTGTTTGCTTAATGGGCACAGCTTATGAAACATAAAAATACAAATACAAACTGTAGGTACCAGGTCATAAATATGACAGCAGTAATGTGTAAATATATCATGCTGTATTACACTGTAGATAAATAGCATTCTGTAAAAAAAAAAAAAACCTTGTATATGTATTATTTTGCCTTATATGAATGTAATGCAGATAATGAAGATAATATACTATACTAAATATATATTTTTTTACATTTTGTTAAATTATAATTACAAATGTGTATAACAGCTGTACCAGTGTATTGGGGGTCCACGCTTCCCCTTTGTCCAGGACCATGAATGCTGTATTTGTAGGCAGAGACTGAAAAAAAGCTTCAGAGTCCACCACCGTCCCATCATCCTCCAGCACAAGTGTGAGGAACTGACACGTTATCAAGAAAGAACTGGCCACCTGTAGAGAGAGAGAATAATATATGAGTATTCATTTATAAATCTCCAGTAAGATCTGACTGAAGCTCAATTAACTAACGGATGTTATCTTGGAAGCTTTCAGGCACAACTGCAGAGAGCAGCTAAATAAATTAGGAATACATATATTGGCATAACATATTTCCATGACTTTTAGTATTTTACTATTGCACATTGCTAAGATAATGCATGTTTTCCATGACTGCAAAATAAAAGAAAATAAGATTTCCTGGGTCAACAAGCATAAAAAAACATTGATTATTAGAGTACATTTTACAGTACAGTCTTTCTACTTTCTACCCATTTTTTGTAGTTATTCATGAAATGTACAAGCAATTTCATATAGTGAAGATTGTTTCAAACCCTTTTTCACTTTTTTTATTTTTTTTTAACTCAAATAATAATAATAACAATAATATCCTAATATCCTAATAATAATATCCTACGATTCCATGGTGGCAATAAAATTTGTATTTTTTATTTTTTTTTGAAAGAAATGAATAAATACAGCAAGGTTGCATAAAATTTTATATACTTTTTGCTAAAAAAATATGTTGGAAATAAATGCTGAAAATTCAGCTTTGCCATGACAGAAATAAATTACATTTTAAATAGAAAACAGTTATATAAATGGTTATAATGCCTCACAATAATTCACTACACAGTAATGATGTTTTAATAGTTCTTTTTATTTTTTTTGCATAAATGCAGCATTGAATATAAGTGTAGAACTAACTATATATTAGTATAATATACTGGTATGCAGCTTCATGCACGACATCCAGAGATCTGACCTGCTCCATGAGGTCTGCTAGACAGGTGGAGGTGAAGCCTTTCCTCCTGCGGCGGTTCTGCGTACAGACCTTGTACGGACGGGGCTGAGGAGGGGACAGCATTCGCTGGATAAGAGACGTCTGCACAGACGACACAGACCTACAGAACCACATCAACACACAATCAGAGCTGACCCTTTAATACAGCACGGAGACATAACGTCAAAACTAGACCTGCAATCTCAGGATAGTCTGTTAGGAAAAAACACAAAACTGTCACTGGGGCGATATCCTTGATATGTTCTTAAAACTACATTTAATGTTAAGAGTGAGTTATGGTTATATAACCAGGAAGAGAAATGTTCACGCCGTCTGCTGCTGAAGTGATAATTCAATGCTTGATAACACACTTTCAAAGCAGAGTATATTGCAGTACAGAAAACTTTCACAGTAGTTTTATTTTGTTTCACTTACAGCGGTTTAATTATTTGATTTGTGCATGAGGAATTTTACATTTAACAGGTAATACTTTAAAATAAGGGTCAGTTTGTTCGATTTTTAAAAACCACAATGCTAATTTATGTTTGTTTTTGATACATTGTTAATGTATACCAAATTTTAAAAAAGTCTTAGCAGATTTACTGTACTACGATTAATGTATGCTTGTTACTGTGTGTTACTGTAAAACATTTCCTTAATTTTTTAGGTATAATCACAAGTATAAGTAATTTCAACTTGATATCAAAACTGATTTTAAATTCTGTTGAAATTGTTTAAAATTTAGTTCAAATGTATGCCAAACATAGGCTGTCATGACTTGCATTAATTAATGTTACTGTCTCACTATTAATTAGTGCTATTATTAAGAGATTCAATAAAATGTAAAATAGTGCAAGAATTTCAAGCTTGTATTTACACAAATAACCAAGAGACTCCCCAAAACTCCCGTTGACCTCTAACACTGAAACCTAAAACTATGAAAAGTCTCTTACCTCATCAGAGATGTGGGAACCAAGGTTTTTGCGTACTCCATGCTTCACAGAACACATGCACTGAGCTGTAACTGAAAACACTAATGCTCTGAGCAGACGTGTGACCCGCACTAATGACCACTAGTGAACATACTCAGGACTTTTTCTAACACAATGCTATATTTGTTGTTTTCTAGGTCTGCTGCTGGAATGGAGCGGTGCTTCATGAATATGACATGAGTCTGTATAATACCATTATGAAATAATAATAATTTTGATCCAACTGAAACGATGTAGTTGTTAAATTAAATTTAAATATTTCAAAATATTCAATGCATTATTAAATTGTTATTTAATTTGTATTTAACTATATAGGTATTTAAATAATTCCGCATTATAGGCTGTTGTCTGGCTTTATTTATTTATTTAAATGACAAGTGACTTTGTGACTTCCTGCACTTGCTCTACTTTAAACTTCAGTGCAATAAAGTACTAAAATTAGTCATAATATTTATTTGCTAATTAATCAAAAAGCAAGACAAAACAACTAGGAAGTTGAAATGTCAGCTGCAGCCAATGAGTGATCCTCATCTCCTTGTTATAACATTAATTTCATTTTCATCTTAAAAAGACTTTATTTTTGGCATATTTCTTCATGTCATCTTCATGAATGAAAAGTGAACCTTTAATAAAGTGAATTTTACTGCACAGCTGGAGAGAAATATGTATGTTGAATGTTGTGAAATAATAAAGGATTTATAATTTTATATCATTTTAAGAATGTGTTCATGGCTATGAAGGTAAAATATTGAGTGTCTAGATATTGAGATTAGCCTTCTTCGAGAACATGAAACTGTACTGTCTGTTAATTCTGCGATCATTATTTTGTGGTGTTACAATTATTTTGTTTCTCAGTTTCTGATAAGAATGAGGCAGGAGAGGTTTCTGTCAGCGTTTCTGTATAGCACATATAAAATGAGCTTCACCGGTAGATTACGAGCTGCTTATCTTTATCCAGAAGTTTTAAATAGCGCTTCATGCATATATGGTCAAATTTCTCAGTATTTCGTTAGGATTTAGAGGTTAAACCACCAATAAAAGAAGTCCAATTAAAATCATGAAATCCCCCAGGATTGTTCAGCTAAACAATCAGTGCATTGTAAAGCAACAGTACAAAATATTCCATGGGGAATTTTTTTTTTTTTTTTCTTTTTTTTTTGTTCCTGTTTCTCTGAAGAAAATAAAATCAAGCAGGTGTATAATGACATTAGGTGAGTAGACTAAATTGTGACAAAAAGCTTTCATGCTAAACATTTATTGTTAATTTGCATTATTACAACATACTCCATGGCATCAGAGCACAGTACAACAACAATACATTGTGATTAATACAGTAAGTTAGTTAAGATTCCTTCCAAGCAGAGAAAACATTTCCCCAAACAAAACACAACATGTTGCAGATGGCTAAGGATTTCATAAGATTCAATTATTTATTATAGTTCTCACACTTGTTGATTTAAAGGGATAGTTCTGCCAAAAATGAACATTTTGTCATTTACTCACCCTAATGCTTTCCAAACCTGTAAACATTTCTGTTCGGTTTGTCAAAATGTCTGCTGTGTTGCACAGAACAAAGAAAGTCATAAGAGAGTCTGCATAATTTGTGAACGAACTTTTCTTTTAAATTCAGTTGGGTAATCAGGAGCAATTTGATATGTAACATTTAATTATTTAATTATTGGTAAAAACATATTTGCTTAGTGAATCAAAGCAAAGCAATGGTAAAGGAAACTCTTCAATTGCGTTTCCTCTCCGGTTCCTCTTTTCTCTGTCTTGTTCCCAGTGTCACTCTAGTCTTGCACTACTTCAAATTCAATCTGATTGGTGACCTGTCTCAGTAGAGGGCAGTCTAGACACGCCATCAGCACCTTCTTCCCCAGAGACAGAGGGAAAAATGACACTTTATATTTTACTGAGGCACCAGGTAATATCCGGCTGCAAGTGGAAACACACACAAAACAGACTAAATATTTACAGAATTCATCCAAAAGGTGTATTTAGTTTTCTATGTTTTTATATTTTTATGTTTCTATTTGAATCAATGAATATATAAATATAGTGTATATGCACAAAAAAAAAATCCTATATTTTTCTTTGTATATGTCTGGACGTGTTTATGGGTATGGTGTAGTACACTGTAAAATCCAATAGTTTACCTTACTTAGATTTAATTAGTTATCTTTACTTAGTCGTTATACTTACTAGGTTTTATTAAGTTTCAGGTACTTTCAAGGCAAATAAAACAATTTACTTACTGTTTTGAGTGACACTTACTTAAAATATTCAAGTAGCCACAAAGGAACCAATGACATTAATAAACCAGTGAGAGGCAGCAGTGCACTAATATGTTGCTAATTGCCGTTTTTCTTTTTAGCTCACCATTATAGTGATTAGCATTCCCTTTGGTTGGGCACTTGAAACTTCATTTATGTTACTATAATTTTCTCTCTATTAATGGAGAAATGCATCATGAAATCAGAGTTAATGAATAGGTTGCTTTTATAAAATGACCTATTTTTTAATTAAAGCATTTTTATGTGTGTGTTTAATAATGACCTTTTTGAGATTTTATTTTTCATAAATACCTTGATATGCTTTTTATATAATCCTTAAATAGTGAGTGGTGATATGCTGAAGTCACACACAGACTTAAACATTCATCACGTGAATCACAACAATGGTAACAATTAAATTTAATTTATTTTCATTAATTGTAACAATAGCCATTTTATTTGCTCTTTTTGTTGTGCTACTGCTGACACAAGACAGCAAATAAAATTGGCAAATAAAAACAACAACTTTAAACATACAAGTTCTTCATACTTTAAAATACAGTTCTTTTTTAGTTACTAGAACTCTTGTGTAAGTTAACTATACTAACTAAGCATTTGTCAGTACAACATACTATTCCTATTTCACTTTACTTAGTTTTTTCAAGGCAATCAGTTTGCATGCTTTTTTTAAGTAAGCCCAACTTATTAGATTTTACAGTGTAGTTATTGCAACATCTCTTTGCATTTGCTTTATTTCACCTGCCAGTGTGATAGAAATCTAAAGTTTACCTGTAATGTTTCAATTTGGTCGGTATCAGACCAGGTCCATCAATGCGGAGCTGAACGTTTTTCAGGATGAAATCATAGGGATTCTGGAAATCCACACTGACAATGACTTCCTTGCCCACCCGGGGAGATGCAGTCATCTGTAGATAGATAATAATGTAGAGCAGCAACAAACATTTATTGCTTTTACAAAGCTCTTTGTGCAACTATAAAGGTAAGTTTGGAAAATGGTATCTAATAAAAGAACTATTAATAACTAAAACTCAACTAAATATTGTTTGTAGTGCAACTCCCATCCAGCAGATCTCATTAAATTATTGTTAAAAGAAACTGAAATCCTTTCTACACCAGATGCTAGAAACGTGACAAAACTCAGCAGAAACCATCATAGTTCTGTTCGACTTTTTTTTTTAAATGCCCTTCCCTATCTAACTTCCCTCAATCTCATTGAGTTAGATGGAAGTCATTGATTATCATACTTCCTCTTGCAATGACATCTCTTCTCTGATGACATTTTTACTGGCACGATGGCAGGATAACCTGGCATTCATGTGAGACCGCAGCAATAGCAAATGACATTGATCAAACGTTCCAATCAATTTTCGATGGACACAATCAAGTCCCATACTACAGTGCTAGAATAGATTTCATACACCACAATAAGGGGAAAAAAAGTCGCAACTTCTATTTAATGCCAACTTTTTGTATAAAAAGTACATGTACATGACATTGTAATTACAACTTGCCAACACGTAAATATGGACTTGGCATGAGAAATTGATTGCAACATTACTCAGCTTTACCAACTGTTATTAAAACTTAAAGAATGATTGTGAAAACTGCATCCCCTGAAGTTTTCAAATTTAAAGACAGGTGTATGGAATATTTCAGATTTAGTGTTGCCTTTGTGTTTTATAGTAATGAACAATAAAACATTTTTTCTATTAAGGTCCACATTAATGAGTTACTTTCAACTGTTTTTGTCCTTTTAATGAAAGTCAGTCGATCAATAAAATAAATACAGATTTGGGACAACATGAGGGTGAGTACATTATGACAAAATGATCATTATATTCTGAAATATTTCCAAATTAAAGGGATAGTTCACCCAAAAATTCTGTCATTAAAGCTGCAGTCCTTGAGATTTGCCTCTTTGTCGCCATCTCTTTTTGAAAACCTGGAATTGCAGCTTTGTGCTGAATTTTCTTCCCTGTGTGGGTTGTGCTCCAGTGTGGATGAATCTGATGTTTTGAGGAGTATTTGTGTGTGGCAGTCAGCCACTGCACTGGTGTGGATATTTACTACTGATCTACTGAGGTAAAAAGCCTTAGCCTACCATAAATCTCGCTACTAATGGTGATTAAATATAAAGATTGATTAGCTCATAGCACCATTCAAATTATTTATAAAAAACATTCAAATTATTTTTATTATTGGTGTACTTTATTCTCAAATTTTGAAACAACATCAGAATTGGTGACTATGAGTATAGTGTGTATTAGAATGTAGATTTAGATTTCTGAACAGTCTAGTCTAATTGTACTCTTTGAATTTCATATTAAGAAATTATTTTAACACAAAAAGCAAATTATGCTCCCTTCAAACATAAAAAAAAAATACAAATCTTTGTAATACTAGGCTATCATTAATTAGAATCGTATTTATAACTGGAATATAATTGAATTTCATTCACATGTGTATTATTAACAAATAATACATTATGGATTACAATCCGCTAACAAAATGATGCATTTAATTATTCCAGCTGCTGTGAGAAAAGGACCTGCAGGATCCTCAGATGTGATAGCCTAGTTGCCGGGACAACTTCTATATGTTTACAGAAAAGACGTAATGACACAGTGTCATGCTCAAATTTCCTGTGAAAACCTGTCCGTACCACTAAAATTAGAAAACATTATTATAAGCTAATCATGAATCATGCTAAAGTAAGGCAATCGTTTCGAACACTGGCTGGTTATGTACTTGCTCAAATATTGACCTCGGATCCACAAAAAGTTATGGACTGCAGCTTTAAGTACTCACCCTTATGTTGTTTCAAACCCTTAAGAACTTCATTCGTCCTCTGAAAATAAATTAAGATATTTTTTATGAAATACGAGAGCTCTTTGACCCTGCATAGACAGCAAGAAAACTACCATGATCAAGGCACAGAAAAGTAGTACAGACATCATCAAAACAGTCAATGTGGCATCAGTGGTTCAACCGTAATTTTACAAAGGTACAAGAATACTTTTTGTGCACAAAGAAAACAAAAATAATATCTCTGGTTTACATATGTAATCCTGGTTCCCGGAGGGAATGAGACACTGCGTCAAAAATGCTTTGGGAATGCCTTTGTATGACCACACTCTGAAACTGTGAAATCAGTTCAATGGAATGGCGAAACATCACGGGCAGGGTGGCGTAGAGACCAGAGAGCTTAAAAGTGCATCCGAAACAACCAGCATTAGCTTCTGATAAGTTGAAGCAAGTCACTAACAGGGATGCAGGAAGTATGGCGAGATGCAGCGTCTTGTTCCCTCGCGGAACCAGGGTTACATACGTAACCTAGAGATGTTCCCCTTCAGGAACTCCAGCTGCATCTAAAAAGCTTAGGGAACCATTATGACAAATGCCTGTCTAGTGTGAAATCATGGCGAGCACAACTAAGACAGATGCACCTGAAAATCTGGAGTGGTACCATATTTCTCTTGTTCTCAAGAACAGTGAAAGAAACATGTTCCAATGGGTTTTGCCCCCAGTGACTGACCACCCAAAGGGAAGTGGTAAGCAGCTATGGCCACCACGAACACTCTAAAGGTGGAAGGGGGTCAAACCTGCAGGAACTCCAGAACTGAACCAGCCTGGCAGTTAATTGGGAGCAGCTGACAATTTCTGCACCATGAATACAGTTTCCTTGTGGAGGGAGATCTGGAGTGGAGTATGGTTGCAACAACCTTAGTTGAAACACTATATCCAGTTAAATGGTTCTCTGTAATGGAGAAAGCACAGTTTCCTTGGCATTGAGTCCCAACCCCAGTTGTTTCATATGGGCAAGGACGACATCTCGATTACATCTCGAGCCTATGGCCCGCCCTCAGAAGTCCTGGGCCATAGGCATCAGAACCTTTTAGTCAAAGAATATCTAGCAAGAATGATGGTCTGCAGATCCACTTTCTGCTTAAAAGACTTCGGCCAGGGAGCACCACTCTGACTCCAGATATACTATGGGAATATGAGAAGTGATACTCCCCAAATGAGGAGCTGGAACATGGCTTGGGCTGCTCCCGCCCAGCAGCCCCTGAGACCTGTGTCCAGCATTCGAAAATGTGGGGGCCTAGGGGTGATGCTGCAATGTGTCACACCCCTGGACACTTTATGTGTGTTTTTCCTCCTGTGACCCAGTTACTGTCTCCCGTCTTTGGTTTGATTAGTTCCCAGGTGTGTCTAGTTTTCCCTCCTCATGTGTTCCGTGTCCCTGTTAAATTAGTTATTCAATGTACAAGTGTTTCCCCAATTATCTTTATAAGCCTTGTCCTTTTATTTCAAAAATCTACAAATGACATATGTGTGTCTTCCTCAGTGTTCCATGTTTGATATACCCTGTGTTGGATTAATAAAGTCTTATTTCGCTTATCCTCAGTTCCATGCTACTTCCGGGCAGTGTGACGTGACACAATGGGAACAGAAAGCCTGCAGGCGTCTGTCTCACTTTGGACATCACCCTATAAACCTACTCATGCAGCATGTGAAATAGAATTTTTTAAAAAGGGCAGATGAGCTGGAATAAAAAATGGTTAAACCGGGGTGCCCAACCCTGCTCCTGGTGATCGACTGTCCTGCAAACTTAAGCTCCAATCCTAATCAAACACGCCTGAAGCAACTAATTAAGGTCTTCAGGCTCACTTAAAAATTAAAGGCAGGTGTGTTTGATTAGGGTTGGAGCCAAACTTTGCAGGACAGTCGCTCGCCAGGAGCAGGGTTGGGCACCCCTGGGTTAAACCCATGCTCTCAACACCTCGGTGTGGAGAAAGGGGAAAACCAGTAGGTCCCGATATAAGTGATGTCTGGTTCGTGAACGAATCCTGTTTGAACCGGTTCTTTTTATTGAACTGGTCAAACTGGTACACCAAATCAGACTGAATCATACAAATCAGTTTGCATCTCGGGTCAGAGGTGATCCTCAATTTTCTAAAGTTTCTCATTTTCAGACTTGCCTTACAATCCCTACGATTTGAAATAAACCAATCAAAGTATTCATAAGTTCTGTTACTCCAACAGCACTGAAACATGCTGTGAGCAGCTGATATACTGAGCATGTGTGTACTACTGAATGAAAAGTACTGCTACTTTCTGTCGGACAAGTTGGACATTTTGGACACGTTCGAGGATCGATTCTTTCATACACACTCAACACACTGAGAACCGATGAGCTGGAGATACTAAGCATGTGTGTAATACTGAATGGTACAGCAGTTCTCGAGTTAACAGTTCTCAAATAACCAGTACACTGAACCGAGAATCGTTTATTTCAGACACGTTCAACATTTTGGACACATTCGAGAACCGTTCCTTTCGGACATGTTCAACATATTGAGAACGGATGAGCTGGAGATACTGAGTATGCGTGAAGCTAAAACTGATGCTGTGCTGATATTCTAATTCCCATGACATTATTTGCTGCAGATCCATAATGCACATGTTGCCTCAGCAATGCGCAAGCTACCTGATTATACATTGCATAAGACTTTCTTCCCTCAAGAAGAAATGCCAGTGGGAGCAGAGCTAAACATCCAAGGTAATGCACACTTGTACACTTAGGGACATTTTATAATTGAACACAGCCAGCCCCCTCAAGAGCAGACTGTGCACGCTCCACTCCAGAACAAACCACACAGAAATTGCTTGCATCCCCACCCCTAATTGTAGCGAGGGCAGAGAGAAATGAGTGATCTAAAATGCAGTATGCTTGTTATATGCAAATGATTGGAATTGCGAGTCTTCAGTCTCATAAACATAATTGCTAACAACATCAACCTCCTCGGAGAAGATAAATGCAGCATAGAGATGTAACTTAAAGAGGGAAGAGACTGCAACGCGAGCTTCCGAACCTTGAGAGAGAGCACTAGAATCATATGCGACCCCCCCGCACAGATCCCAAAAGGAACCGTAAAGACTGCAAACACGGAAACACTCTAACTGTGTCTACACTCTAAGAGCTAACTGTGCATGCCCTGCTTCCAAACAACAACACAACGATAATGTTTAGCATGAGCAGAGAAGAACTCACAATCTAATGTGTTGTCTGTTTAGCTCCCCATATAGAGGTTAATGTGCACTGTTTCACAAACAACAGAAAATAAGACTGACAGGTTTCACACAGAGCGCTTGCTGAAAACAGAGAAGCTAATGCTGCTTGTTTTGGATGTGCTTGTAAGCTCTCTGGTTTGTCCACCCGTGATGTTTCGCCATTCCATTGGAATGATTTCACATGTGATTCAGAGTGTGGTCACCCAGACACATTCCCAAAGCGTTTTTTATGCAGCTCGAGTTCTTGAAGAGGAACGACTTCATTCAGCAATAATTGGAGAGTACAATGACACATGCACATAATAAATGACATAATTTTCATTTTTGGGTGATCTATCCCTTTAATATCCATTGTATTATTCAGACGTTTTACTGAACATTGTTATCGGAGGAGCAGCAGCGCTGATCAAACGCTACAGGACGTGCGGGAGCACTTGACAGACTCAGAAAGCGCGGATTTCGGCGTCGTTGCCTAGCATCCATCTGGCAAATCTCCGCTCTCTTCCCAACAAAACGGACGAACTCCTTCTGCTCTCTCAGACAAATAAGGATTTCTCACACTCTGCTGCTCTGTGTTTCACGGAAACCTGGCTGAATGATGCCATACCGGACAGCGCAATCCATCTGCCGGACTTTCAGCTGTTTAGAGCAGATTGCGACGCAGAATCAACTGTCAAATCGCGCGGCGGTAGGACATGCTCTTACATCAATGAACAGTAGTGTACAGCTGCAAGCCATTCTATTCGCCACGGGAGTTTCACTCGTTCATTCTGGTGAGTGTTTACATTCCCCCACAAGCGCACGTGAGCTCAGCATTACAGAAACTCACTGATCAGATCACAGAGACAGAACAACAACACCCGGACTCTGTTTTAATCATTCTTGGGGACTTTAATAAAGCCAATCTCTCTTGTGAACTACCAAAATACAGACAGCATGTTACATGTCCCACCAGAGACAGTAATATATTGGATCAAATTACACCACAATAAAGGATGCTTATCACTCTGTTCCACGAGCAGCTTTGGGGCTGTCTGATCACTGTCTGGTTCGTCTTATATCGACCTACAAGCAGAAACTTAAATCTGCTAAACCTGTAGTAAGGACAAACAAAGCAGGATTTACAAGCTTGTTTTGACCTTACTGATTGGAGTGTTTTTGATGCTGCTACCACCGATCTGGACGAACTCACAGAGACTGTAACATCCCATATTAGTTTTTGTGAGGATATATGAATTCCTACCAGGACTTATTTAACATTCAACAATGATAAGCCATGGTTTGCAGTAAAACTCAGACATCTTCGTCAGGCCAAAGAGGATGCCTACAGAAATGGGGACAGAGTCTTGCACAATCAGCCCAGGAACACACTGACCAAAGAGATTAGAGCGGCTAAAAAGTTTACTTGCAACAACTCAACTTCAGTGTGGAGAAGACTGAGAGCCATCACTAACTACAAGACACCATCCCCCTGCACTGAGGCTAATCAACGACTTGCTAATGACCTGAATGAGTTTTATTGTAGATTTGTGACGATCGGGGACCCAGTGAAACGCAGGAGATGAAAGATCCAATAGCAGTAGGGTTTTAATGGGTAATCCAAAGAGAAATCAAACAAGCAGGTGTCAAACCATAAATCCATCAGACAAAAAAACAAACAGGAAAGGAACAGGAACGGGAACAGGAACGGAAACAGGAACTCGGAAGACGAGGAACTCGGAAGACGAGGAAACTGGGTAACGGAAGGAAAGGACTCCATCAAGATAAACAGGAAAAGACTGGTTAATATAAGGAGGATAATGACTAACAAGTGAAGACACCTGAGTGCAATTAACAGGAGTGCAATTACTGTGATGAAGGGACAAGGCTTAGTGGGAATTGTAGTGCCTACGGTGAGGTGCCTATGGGGAAGTGAGACCACTAGTGGAGACTCAGGGAAACAGAGACCAGACAGCGTGACAAGATTTGAAACCCCCAACACCCTTTCTGACCATCTTTCTACACAACCGTTAACACCTCCTGCAATCCCCCTCTCCACACCTCCTGCTCTTCAAATCTGTGAAGATGATGTGCACCAGGACTTCAGGAAGAATAAAAGAAGAAAAGCACCAGGCCCAGATGGCGTTACACAAGGCTGTCTGAAAACCTGTGCTGACCAGCTGGCCCCCATCTTTTCACAGATCTTCAACAGATCTCTGGAGTTGTGTGAAGTGCCTTCCTGCTTCAAACGCTCCACCATCATCCCCGTTCCAAAGAAACCCAAGATAACAGGACTTAACGACTACAGACCTCTGGCTCTAACGTCTGTTGTCATGAAGTCGTTTGAAAAACTGGTTCTGGCTTATCTGAAGGACATCACTGGATCCTTACTGGACCCCCTGCAGTTTGCTTACCGAGCAAACAGGTCCGTGGATGATGCAATCAAGTGCTGATTGCACTTCATCCTGCAACACCTGGACAAAACAGGGATTTATGTGAGAATCCTGTTTGTGGACTTTAGTTCGGCTTTCAACAGCATCATCCCAACAGCCCTACAGACCAAACTGACCCAGCTCTCTGTTCCTAGCTCTATCTGTCAGTGGATCACTAGCTTTTTGGCAGATAGGCAACAGTTAGTGAGACTGGGGAAATTCATTTCAAACTGCTCCACCAACACTGGTGCCCCTCAGGGATGTGTTCTCTCCCCACTACTCTTCTTGCTGTACACCAATGACTGCACCACTAAAGACCCTTCAGTCAAGCTCCTGAAGTTTGCAGATGACACTCACATTCAATCACATTGACTCCATTGTTAAAAAGGCCCAATAAAGATTGTACTTCTTGCCAGCTGAGGAAGTTTAACCTGCCACAGGAGCTGCTGAAACAGTTCTACTCAGCCGTCATTGAGTCTGTACTGTGCACTTCAAGAAGACTACAGAAAACGGTTCAGACTGCTGAAAGGATTATTGGTACTCCCCTGCCCACCCTTCAAGAACTGTATACATCCAGAGTGAGGAAAAGGGCTCAGAAAATCACTCTGGATCCCTCACATCCAAGTTACCCCATCTTTGAACATTTGCCATCTGGCCGACCCTTCAGAGTCGCAAATACCAGGACAGTCAGGCACAAGAACAGTTTCTTCCCCCAGGCAATCTACCTCATGAACAGTTAAATGTTCCCCACCTATGCAATAAAAATGTGCAATATCCTTATATTTATTTGTTACCCCTCCATCCTAGTACATGCCTGCATCTTACTCAGTCCTATTCCGTTATCTTTTCTAGCATAATTGTTTATACACTTATTTATTAGCAAAGTTGTTGTCTCTGTGTACTGGAAGCTTATGTCACTAAAACAAATTCCTTGTATGCGCAAGCATACTTGGCAAAAAAGCTCTTTCTGATTCTGATTCTGTAAACTACCTTTATTGCGAGTTCAGGAGGACTAAGAGTGACAACTCTCATTGTGGAAATGGATGCGTCATTTTCCTCAACGTGCCCATACACCATGAAGAGCAGGTTGGACTGTTCCACAAGGTGGGGCATGTACTCCAAAGCTTTGACATCTATTGTAAGGGACTCAGCTATAAAAAGATAATATGATCACACAATGACCTAATCCATTAACAATATTTATGTAGAATTACTTAGAGTTAAAATCGATCTCAAGATAACGAGCAGTTTTACTGAAACACTTGTGTCTGACTCACTCTTTGAGGCTTCCACAGTTGTAGACATGTTTTCATGTTTAAAAGCTGTACTAGTGACCCCTGTGTAGTACACCACACAGCCAGTTATGATGGCACTGAGGGTGCAGGTTTGGCTGGTATGGTTCTTAATGTTCAGCGTCAGCTTGAGGTTGTCACCCATTTTGATGGTGTCAGCCTGGAGCTCGAAGTCCACACCTGCTTCAGTGAGTGGCAAGTAGTCCTTGGTTGGAACTCCACGACTCACTGCCATCTGCATGGTCTCTCTCTCCTTGAGACTTCCTAGAGTCAGGAAGGTTGAAGTCAAAATATTGTAATTTTCCACTCCTTCCCAAATCAATCAAAACATTATTGTTTGGTGCACATCCATAGGATGTTTGGCTTCCTCCTATAAGTCTGTTGAATAATCAAATAACTAAAGGGCTTTGTTGAGTCTTGCAAGTGTCAATAGAATGCTCTTGTGTTATTGAAACCAACTGTGTTTTTAAATTGTTGCTCCAAGAATCTAGAACACAACACTGGGCTGGTTTAAGCTGGTCCTTAGTTGGTCATGAGCTGGTTTAAGCTGGTCCTTGGTTGGTTATGAGCTGGTTTAAGCTGGTTCTGAGCTGGTCATGAGCTGGTTTAAGCTGGTCCTGAGCTAGTTATAAGCTAGATATGAGCTGGTCCTGAGCAGAGGCTATTTGCTTAGGATCACCATATGACCATCTTAAACCAGCTTAGACCAGCCCAAACTAGCTGTCATGCTTCAAAACATACCTAACCAGCATATGCTGTTTTTAACAAGGTATTATCAAATTACCCAGTATAAATAAACATTAAAGGCACAATATGTAATTTTTCTGCTTTAAAAATAGCAGATATGACTATATCTATGTTATATATATTTTTTAGTTGTGTACTTACATTATCCCGAAAGTTTCCACGAACTTTCAAATCCAGAGAAAATTATAGTTTAATTAGAAGACACGGCACGTTTCTTTATTTCCGTTTTGTCGCCCGTCTATGGCATCATATAAACTTTGACCCCTCTAGTTTATCTAACTTCCTGCGGAACCGCCAAATACAAAGGTGAACAGAAGCAAAGACGAGACGAAGAAGAAAAAGTAGTAGCTAGTCTTGATCGAGACTATTATATTTTATATTTATATTGTTTATATTCGTATTTATACTTCAATCAATAACTTAGTTATGGATCATGAGTATGCTTTGCCTGCACGTTCTGTGAAGCGCAAACGTACGGGTGAAATAAATGACCTGAGAAAGTTTTGGGACAAGAGAACAAACAAGACACGGGTAAATATTGGAGTTGCATTTCCAAGATAGAGAGAGCTTCGTGACAAGCTGAAACTACAGAGAGATGTTTGCATTCTAATAAACAGGTATGCATCCATTCAGCTAACTGTATCTATCCATATATTTTGTGAAACGATGATGTCTTGTGTAAAACGCAGACGGACTAGCTCTCATGTAGAGTATAATGTAAATCTACATGTGTTCTATATCTAGCTGGATAAAGTAGCTTTTTTTAACATATATTGTGTTTTATACATATATTACTACTAGCTAGATGGAATATTGATTTGATAGGGGTCTGATAATTCATATATCTCTCCGTTCGAAAAGACGTGATTGTCAAAATACTAGGCTGCTGCTGCTGTAGGTGAAGGGAGACCGCTGACAGACCAGGCTCTTACAATATCTATACTTCATGTTGAACATAAATATAAAGCCTACTGATAAAGGACACCGTCAACAGTATTGACGGCAAAATAGACGATGTTTGACAGGTGCAATATTTGAAAATCGATAATTATTTATTTATTTTTTAAATTACATTTATATCTGAATTTATGTCAACCTATAGACTTCAAACATCAAAATGTCATGAATTAATATGTATTTGTGTACAAAATTACATATAAACATATTTTCCTATTATATTTTGCCTGGAAAAGCTTCCAACACGCGTGCATGTCGCGTGAAAAATAGGCGTCGGTCCTATTTCTAGCAAGCACGCGTTTTCCGCGCGGATCGAGCCGCTCGTGAGACACGCGTCTCACACAGGCAGTCTGCAAGCTCTAACCTATTAACATGGGAGCCGAATTAAAAACTGACACGCCACGCAGCTGAGACGCTTGCGCTACGCATCCAGTGTGTCGCCGGCCTCAGTTAAAATGAGTGAGGAATGTGGGGAGCGACAGAGCGCGTGTTCCAATGAAAAACAACTCCCATGAGCCTACGCTCTTTCCCGACGTCATCAAAGTACGTCTTATGTTATTATTTTGATTGATGACCCCTGCTGGCCAAAAATTCCATACTGTGCGTTTAAATGCTTTTAATATGTTTTTTGACCAAATTAAGTTCTCTATAAACCAGGTTCTATAAACCAGTCAAATTAATAAACTGACACTCTTGATTAAAATTCTGTCAAGCATTTCAACCAAAGCAAGGAAAAAAGGCTCTTCCTAATCACATCCTAGTCAAAAATATGATTAGTCTCTCGAAGACTCATGTCCAAATTTAGTTGAAAACACTTAAAGGATTATCTTTTCAAATGGAGAACCCTTGTAAGCCACCATGACTTCTTGTAGTTCACAAATAGTGTCAATCATGTCAGAGGCCAATCATATGAATCACATAGCTACATTGAATGCAGCTCTCCTGATCTAAATGCCATATTGATTTTTGATTCTGTAGACTTGACTAGAATGAAACATACCTTCTGGGTATTTATAGGTAGACGTGATGTCCTCATATTTGATACTGCCTTTCTTTTTAGTCACAAGGGCCTTTCCCATATATGAAGAGTCTACATAGATAATACTCATTTTTCCATACTTATCAGACTTATGGTATACCACATCACTGTTCACCTGAAGACAGGAAAAAATATTTTTTCCTACATCTGTTTGCATATATCTTAGATTTTAATATCTTGTCAGTTGAATCTACAGGGTAAAAACATCAAAGAACACTGACATGCTTCTTACCTCTGCAAAGACAAACTTTGCATCGAATGGAAAGCTGAGCTCTCCCTCTTTGATGGCACTGACAGATGTTGGGCCGCATCGATGAAGACCTGTATGGGACAAGTAAAATAACTCATATAAACTTGGGTACTCAAAAAGGTACTCCTATGGTACTTGTATGATGTGGCAGGAGTTATGGCAAGGATCATACCATCACTGGTCTCCTGAGGGGTGCTGTCGACCACCTGCCACCCAGAGTATTTTTCAGGCAGATCAAGCCTCTTCATGTACACCTCATTCCAGCAGTGGTAGTTCCTGTGAAATACAGAATTGCATTTAAACATATTACCAACCAACCAGAGAATAATATCATATTGGCTTCATAGTATATGAAAAAGCCATATAAAAAAATATATATTTACATGTGACACAGATCAGATATTGTTGTATGTGTTAAATTAAATATCCATATGAGATCCAATCAGATGCATATCCAATATCTGGACATCTGACTATGTATAAACACGTAAATCTGATTCCCATTGAAATTCCAAGCCATCACAAAGTAAGGAGACCCATTTCCCCACAAAGATAACTTTACTTTGTCAAATTATGATGTTGATGTTGCCTGCATGCGCTCACACAAAAACTCATTTTATTTTCAGCAAGTTGATAATAATATCACTGTTTTGTAAGTAATTTTACTCAGCTCTCATGACCAGTAGATAAAACAACATTCCTCATTTTATCCATTCTGCCAAATTTTGCACTGCACACATCAAGTTTTAACTCATCCATGCAAGTGATTAATACAAATACGAGTCACGTCTTAAAGTCTTAAAGTCGCATCTTAACTTGTTGCCATCTCTGTTTGAAACTTGAAATTGCAGTTATTTGCTAAATTATTTCCTTTAAGTGGGTTGTGCATTTGCACGGTGCTTCAGCGCATATGATTCTAATGTTTGTTACTGTACTTCGAAATCACAGATTCTAGCATACGTCTTGGAAATATGACCCAAATAAGAATTTTCAGCTGATTTTGTCATCAGAACAAGTAAAGTGCACAGGTCTGCCACTTTTGTTCTGACCAACTGAGGAAAGCATTACAATAACTTGTGCTACCAATGGTGATTACATTTAATGATAGGTTAGCTCAATTTCAATTTCTCTACAGTCTAAGATCTAATTGTCATACCATTCGAATTTCATATAAAAAAAAACAAAAAGCTAATTATTCTTCCTTAGAACTTGTGTAATCCCACATAGACTATTTGTAATCAGATGTACATTTAAAACTGGAATATGATCTCATTTCAATTTCTAATTTCAATAATCTAATTTCATGATCTAATACCAATTTTCTGCAATACACAGTTGTCGACGTCTCGGACATCACCTTTTTGAAGAAATCTCACCAGATTGAATCTTTTGTTTGGCTTCGGTCCACTTTCCCATCATCATCCAGCACAATGTCTGTCTTCAGGTTGCCCGTGTTGTCATGAGCAGAGAGGAAATTGGTGATGATCCGTGAAGGGATCCCAAGACAACGCATTACTGAACAGTTGTTGCAAAAAAGGAGTAGAATGATGATGCTCACATAATATTTGAATCTATCATAAAGAAAAAAATTGAAACAGACACCCCATGGAATGTGTCATCGCCATACTCACAAGTGTTCAGCACGCCAGCAAACACCCAGCACTGAGCAAAGCACACAGGCTCACAGCCTTCCTTGACATATTTGAGCAGGATTTCAGGGCTTCCGGTCCAGGCAGTGGGTGCTGTGCCGCTGGAGTAGTCACCACTCCAGTTGCCAACCAAAAGACCATCATCATCTTGGGCGTTCAGCTGAAAATATGCCACCAAATATAAAATGGTTACTTGTTCATGGAATTGTCCATACTTTGATTCTAATTATGAAATCATACCAGAGCTGATCCTTGCCGAACTACTTCAGTGGCATTTCCTCTGAACATAAGTGGTACTTTGCCAGCATCCATTAGCATAAGGCAGGCATCCAGAACCCCCTCTTCAAACTACAGTACACCACATAGTGAACACAGTAGGAAATTAATTCAAGGATGTCCAATCCTGTTCTTGGAGGGCCACCTTCCTGCAGAGTTTACTTTCAGCACTAATTATACACACTTGCATCAGCTAATCAAGGTCTTCAAGATTACATGAGCTGTGTTCCAGTTTAAAATGTTAATTCCCTTCCTTTGCTAACTTCTCGTTGTACCTCATTGCATGTTGCATGAGTGTCCTCTACTAGCGGAACCCTTGCAATGGTTTGAATTGGAATGTCCTAAGTCTTTGTTGACTTGGAATATTCTATGGTGATGATTTACATCCTATTATTTACTTTGGGGTTTGTGTCAATTAAGTGCAATTGGCTGTGTCACAATCGTGTTGCATTATGGCATATGGAGATTCCTGAAATGTATATATGAGCAGCCTCGCTCCCTCAGTCAAAGTCAAGGTGTTGAGGGTCTGTCCATATAAACTTCCCTCATCCACTTGACGAAGTGGAAAGTACCTCAAAATGGTGGCAGGAGTTTGCCCTTAGGGGAAGTGCTTAGGGAAGTTTGCGAGTCTAAGGCTGATGATACACGCGAAAATTATTTTAAACAATGTTTCTTGGGAACTTTCCCATTGAGAATGGATAACAAATTTCTATCTCGATAATTTAGATTATTAGACACTGTGTCTCACCTGGTTGCCCATTGACGGCAACATTGCTAAAAAAATCTTATGTATTGTATGCCCCATGTATTATCAGCCTTAGTGCAAAGTAGACACACTCTAGGGTGATTCTCATTTGGAAGGCTATATAGTGAGACTGTCTCCTTCCTAGACCAGTCCTTCTTAGGCTTATAGGCTAGAGTCCTCCCTTGCACTGAAGACTTGATATGTCCAAGTCCATATGGTAACATCATAAAGATTTCTGCCCTCACTGCTTGAAAATACTATTAAAAATTCATTTGGCTTTCCAGTGGTTAACATTACAGACAGTTTAGCATTATGTGATTAATTTACAACAAAACAAAAGGAAATACATGCCTTCATCACTGAAGACATTTCATTGCATTTCTTTATGAAACTAGTCATACTCGATGCCGGCTCGTTATCGGTCTTGTATACATGTGTACAAAGAATTGTGGGTGATTGGAGGAAACAAAGAATAAACTTGATGCATCTTTTCAGGAACAATTAAATTGAGTTGGGCTTCGATGCCGCATGATAATGTAGCAGCCAAGGTGAGCAACTTTAGTAGGATTCAGCTTTACAATTGAGAAACACCCCTAAAAATTTTCAGGCAGGTGTGTTTGGGCAGGTTGGAGCTAAACTCTGCTTGAAAGTGGCCCTACAGAAGCAGGATTGGACACCCCTAGGTTAAATGATGCTACATACAGTATATGTGAGCTCAGTGGGAGAATTTCTGTATGCCTGATGTGAAGAAACCTCTCCAGATTTCTGCCAACCTGCCCAAAGTTCCATGAACGGTAACTTATGTTGTTGAATTCTCCATTGTAGATGATCCCCACATCATTCATCACATACTCCTGCCTGTCTTCCTCTTTGTCCACGTACACTTGATCCGCTGGGTAGCAACACATACAATATGCATGCGTCATCACATGTGTAATAAGTTGATAATGGTCCAATGATGGCCTAAAGCAAATGTACAGACTTATCAAAGGTCCGTTGCTAAGTTTGTTGTCATTGTGTCACAGTCATACTCACCGGGGTCCCAAGGATTGAACAGCACATAGAAATCCGTGTCGGGGTTCCTCTGAGTGTGCTGTTTTCCCAAATCAGTGATTAATGCTACATAGGTGCGGAAGCGGCCAATGATGCAGCCGGTGTCAGGTGTTATGCCCACTGTCACATCATTGCCTTGTATTTCCACCACACGGCCCTTCCAGTGCCCTTTATGTTTCCTTTTTCCGATAGACACAGTAATGTATGTGCCCTTTTTTTCATTAGGTGAACTGCCTGTGTTGAGCAGATCAGTAAATTATACCTGTGCTAAGCTATGGAGATATACCAGGTATTTCATATACCGCTTCTTCTATACAGATGCTTTATGTACCTTATCATGTATTACAATTTATAACTAAATGCAGAAGCTCACCAATCAGGAATTCCAACTGTACATCGTCCTGCTCTGCATTGAAGGCCCGGTCAAGTTTGATGATGATGGTGAACTCTTTATTCCTGCGCACGATGAGGGTGGAACACTTGTACTTGTCTGTGTTGTGGTCTTTTTTGTTCTCAGTTGCACGCATGTCAACACTCAATACTGAGAGACCTGCAGCTTTTGTTTCTAAAAAAGAAGAATTGCTTTCAAAAACTGTGGCAAATGTTTGTATATTTTAAGTACAGAATGGCATGCATAAATGCATACATGGGTAAGATTTTACCTTCATCTGAAGGTCCCCTCGGCTTTGGGACATCCAAAGCCACATATTTAGGTGGGTCAGACTCGTGCAAGTTTGAGCTGTCAATAGAAAAACGGCCGCGTTGGAGTTCCCAGGGCTGAGTTTGGTCGAGTTGAAGTGACATGATGTGCACAAAATGTCTTGACGTTGTCCTGGATGAAAGATGATTTCAATCTTAGTAAACTGCAGCCATACAGACGGTCCTTTTGGAAGGGCTGGGAATCAATTCCTTGCATCCAAGTTGTTGGGAATCAAAGAATCAATTCTCAATTCTCAACACCTTGGACGCAAGAAATTGATTGAAGTTGTGGGAAAATTTGCCTTCTCAATTCAATAGACCTGAACGCAAACCGGTTCTTTGGACAGTTCAGTTTTAATAAATCATTTAAAAAAACAATTGCAAGCATTATTTTATGCCTTCACATACATATTTGGTTGTGTTGTGGTATGTCTGCTGGAACGTTCAAACAAATGTTTCCGCTTTTGTGAAGACATATTGCTGATGAATTACCTTTCATTAACTAAAATTAATGAGGTTTGTAGTCACTGTTTGATTCTGTGATCCTGTATGTGAGATGCCATATATTGATTAGCCTATGACTAGGTGTCTAAAGTACATGAACAGAATAAGCTGATAATACACTGATAATAAACAATGAATAGCTACTAATTCTTTTCACTAATTTCATCATATCATGTAGTCACATTGAGATAAGGTGAACATGTTCTTCCAAGCTTTAAAAAAAGATCAAATAAAAATAAAATTGGGATCGAAAAACAACAGTGAGGAATCATATGCAGTCAGTTCCAATAATATCTGAATCGAACAGCCTTTGAGATACATCAGCTATAAGGCATAGCAGGTGTTTACAAGTCTGTCATAAATTGTACACCAGAAATAAACTGTCTTATATGTAATGCTAATGCATTCAGAAATACAACTGAAAATGGCAAAGAGTCATAAACAGTGCTGAACTCACGGTCTCTGTAGAAGTGGAGATGGTCTGCTGAGAAGGAACCCCATTCTGATTAATATATGCTCAGGACTTCCTCTTCCACTGGAGAAAAACACCAGAGCAAGTCAAGATGATCCCAAGATCAGCTCAGTCTGACACACACACACGTCTGTGACCTCACTTCACAGCAAACATAATCATAGAAAATGAAATACAGATTAATACATGTTGCAATCTTGTCTTTAAACCAAAATGACACATTCCCTGTAAGTCCTTCATCAGATACTGATCAGACAAGTGTTGTTTAAGAATCATATGAAGGATCGTAAGAAAGTGTTTTGAACACCACATACTAGAATGTATTGCTATATATATAATGTTTCCAAGTAAGACATGTTCCTGGATCAACATTACTGTCCAAAAATACAGACTTAACCCAATCCCTACCCCTAAACCTAACCTTATCCATAATTTATTCCTAAAATCAGAGGGAAATGATAGCTGTTTAACAAGGGTGTCGAAGCACCTAATCCTGATTGTAAACCTGAAACTGACATTTCCTGAAAAATTATATCTCAATTCTAATTGGTTGATTGGATGTTGATCCAGGAACATGTTGTACTTGGTGAAATCACACTCACCCATATATCACATGATTGTGGATATGATGGATAGACCTATATGTGTATGCATAGCCTAATATATGCTGATCACTACCAACTTAAACTACTAAAGATGTTTTTTAAAATATCAACAATAGTTTACTCAAAATGTATATGTTATTTATCTTACTCCCAAATGTCAGATTTCACTATAGAATATTTATCTTAAAGGGACTTTGGCTTTGCTCATAGTGTTTGTGTCTTATTAAATCTAATGTAATCTTCATATGGTTAACAGATTTTACTTAAGCCTTACTTTTAAATTTCTCTATTTTGTTTTCTCTTTAAAATGCTCTTTTAATGCAACAACAAACATACTAACAAACCCACTCACATCAAAGTACCTGCAATAAATTCAGCCCTGTTCCTGTAGCATGCAATGCCAGTGACATTAGTTTGACTCCCAAGGATGGATTAAATGCAGGGTCAGAAATTACTTGGGTTTTTATACAGTACTGTATGTCGTCAAAAGTATGTATGTATTGACATAATTAGGTATGTCAATGATTTTAAATGTGTCAATAAAGAAATAAGTTAATTTACATTTTAAGACATTAATCTCATGACAGTATATATGCAATTGCAATTTCAGTGTAAATTTCAGTGTAAACTGAATGTGTAAATACAGGCTAAATGCGACTTCAAATGCATCTTCCCTGTCAAGGGAACTTCGAACTGCGTCCTCTGAGGGGACACTATGGGGAACACCTCGTCGTGACCCGTGTCTGAAGCATACTTTGAAAAATGCCAACGTGTTGGCCGGCGACAGCCTCTGACGTCACTATCAGCGCGACTATAAATACGCGCCCGTAGGACCCGTCACTTATCTTCTTCATCTACATTGACTGTTTTGTTTGAAGCGTGCATCTGAGAAACGACCAAAACGGTAAAAACGATCTATTATTATTATCATCATGGCTTCCACTAGCAAGGCGTTTAGACAGTGTGTGCATTCGTGTCAGCGTTATCTGACACCCGATGACACACACACTCTTTGCGTCTCTTGTTTGGGCGAAGAGCACGCGTGAGATGTCCTTGAGGGGGCAATCTGCGTGCACTGAGAGCGTTTTTTGTGAAAAAGCTCTGCTCTGCACGGAGGAGAATGAGCTCGTGGGGATCACAGGTGGATCTCGCTGAGGAGTGTAGAGAGGGACTTTCTCTTTCACTCTCTCCGGCGGCGAACGAGGGTGAACTTCGGGAGGAAGATGCGTTGTCATTAACCCATTCTGACACTGAAGTTAGTGCTCTGCTGGGTTCTACCCAGAAAGAGCAGGAGATGTCTGAGAGTGGCGAAGAAGCTGAGGCTGAGCCTTCTCAATCCTCCTGCCCTGCGTATGAGGAGCTGTTAGAAGTTATGGATCGCGCCACGGCAAAATTAGACTTGCCATGGAAGCGTGTCAGAAAGGTAACGTCACGAGGTCGCCTCGATGAGCGTTATTTGTCTGACCATAGCCCTCCAGCCCAGGTGAGCCTTCCATTCTTGCCTGACTTGCATGCAGAAGTCGAAAAGGAATGGAAGAGGCCGTTTTCCTCTCGCATCGGTTTCAGCATACGAGCTATGCTAATATCGAGGGCATGCACGAAAACGGCTATGAGAGGATGCCCCCTGTAGAAGAGACGCTGGCTAGCTATCTCTCTGTGGGGGAAACGTCCTCTCTTAAATCTCCCTCTTTGCCATCTAAGCCCCTCCAGGATACATCCCGCTTAAATGGCAGGTCATACGCGGCATCAGGTCAGGCTGTGGCTTCGTTGCACACAATGGCGGTGCTTCAGGCCTACCAGGCTGACCTGCTGAAGGACCTGGATACAGGCGAGGGCCTTTCACCTGACCAGGTAGCCGAGCTGCGCCGCACCACAGACCTCTCTCTCCAGGCTACCAAGCAGGCCGCCTCCACCATGGGCAGGTCTATGGCGGCCATGGTGGTAACGGAGAGACATCTGTGGGTGAACCTGGCAGACATCGGGAGGGAAGAAAGGGGGTTTCTTCTCGATGCTCCGGTCTCGCCTTCTGAGCTTTTCGGTACCTCCGTCGAGATGGTGGTCGAAAAGTTCAGGGAGGCAAGGGCGTGCTCAGCTGCTTTTAAATCCTTCATTCCACGAAGGTCCAGGTCCAAGCCCGAACAACAAAGGGGTCCTGGCCCATCTCGATCTGAGGATCGTAGACGGGCGCAGAAGGCTAGTGTCACGGCTCGCGCTCCTCCCCCGCCTAAGGGCAGGGGCAAGAGGAACCGCAGGTCATGGAGAGGTAAGCAGGGTCTGAGGGACGTGATTCAGATGAGGCAGCGCCCTCGCCCGGATCAGAGCGATAGAAAAACCTAGTAGCTCCGGATGTTTTTAACCTCTGTTTTAACTTCTGTTTTTATCCTCCCCTGCCTAATTCCCCTGTAGCCACCAGCTCTCCACCTGATAGAGGTTAGGTGGAAAGTCTCTCACATAACAGTCTCCTTTCCTGGACCTATGATGTTTTGGTTGGTTCTATGTTCATAGTAACCGCCTTACTGACGCAAACGGGACTTCAGTACAGGAGGGTGGTGCTCTGGAAATAGCTAGGTGGCCAAGATCACAGGCTTTCAGTAGGCGGCCGCGCCGCGTGGGTTGAACACTTTGCACACTGTCTGAAATCCACGTAAGTGGTAAGTGTGCACGCAAGACTTTGCGCACTTTCTAAAATCCTGTACGGTAGGGGTTACGTGCTCCGCTTCATTCGCTTTCTTAAGATGATTAGCCCTGGATTCCATGGGCTTCATTCAACCGGTGTGTATTTGTTATACACCTCAAGCATCGCTTCCCTTAACATGAGGGGCTGGTTGGACTCCCACATATTGTGGTTATCAGGTAGTAGGCTTCATCAGGCCTCTCTGATGGTGAGCTCCCACATTCTGTGGTTGTCAGGTAGTAGGCCTCACCAGGCCTCCCTGTAGATTTAGCTCCCACATACTGTGCGTTTCCACTAAATAGCATATTGTGGTTTTCAGATAGTAGGCTTCACCAGGTCTCTCTGAAGGCGAGCTCCCACATACTGTGGTTGCCAGGTAGTAGGCCTCACCAGGCCTCCTTGGAGATTTAGCTCCCACATTCTGTGTGTTTCCACTAAATAGCATATTGTGGTTTTCAGATAGTAGGCTTCACCAGGTCTCTCTGAAGGCGAGCTCCCACATATTGTGGTTGCCAGGTAGTAGGCCTCACCAGGCCTCCCTGGAGACTTAGCTCCCACATACTGTGCGTTTCCACTAAAAAGCGAGCTACCACGGTTTGTGGTTGTCAGGTAGTAGGCCTCACCAGGCCTCCCTGGAGTCGAGTTCCATATTACTTTCAGTTTCCACTTGAGGTGGTTATCTGGTAATAGGTAGTAGGCCTCTCTAGGCCTCTCTGTAGGTGAACTCCCACATATTGTGGTTATCAGGTAGCAGGCTTCACAGGTCTCTCTGAATGTGAGCTCCCACATACTGTGGTTGTAAGGTAACCTTTCAGTACACACGCTAAGCCTGTGTACTTTCTCAAAACCAAATGGTGGTCAGTGTGCACGTTAACGCTTTGCGCACTGTCTGAAATCCACGTAAGTGGTAAGTGTGCACGCAAGACTCTGCACACTTTCTGAAATCCACGTAAAGTGGTAAGTGTGCACGCAAGATTCTGCGCACTTTCTAAAATCCTGTACGGTAAGGGTTACGCGCTCCGCTTCGTTCCCTTTCTTGAGATGATTAGCCCCGGTGTTCCTTGGGCTTCATCCAACCGGTGTGTATTTATTGTACACCTCAACATGGGGGGCTGTGTGGGCAATTCTCGCTGTAGTTTAGCAGCGCTCCCCTTTTCTGAAAGGGTCACCTATGAGCATGCTGCTCGGAGCTTGGAGTCCTCCTCTCATGGGAGACTGATTCTTGGTTCTTTCAGAGCGCTCCAGTACTACGTACTGTTTTGAGACACACTGTGAGAGCAGACATCCTGCTGAGGCAGGGGCTGAGGCTCGGGGAATGGCGCCTTCGCACCAAGGTATTGAGGCAGAGTTAGAGAGGTTGGCCAGACTTGGGTGGATCGGTTTTGCGGCTCGAGAGAGCATCGCACTATCCCCTCTGGCTTCCTCTGACTCATCCAGCTCCTTTGGGGACTGGACGCCATGGTACAGGCGTGGCCGAGGCTTCATTTGTACGTTCCGTCCTCCAATTGCTCTGCTCCCGGGCCATTCCATCTACGAGCTGCTCTATCAGAGTTCCACGAGAGCCCCTCCTTAGAACAGTATTTGTAAATCCATGTTATGGTAAGTGTGCACGTGAAGTCTTTGCCCACTTTCTGAAATCCACACTGTGGTAAGTTCGCACGCTAGTACTCTGCATTCTTTCTAAAATCCTATATGGTAAGGGCTTCGCGCGGCTGCTTCGTGCCCTTTCTTGAGTTGGTTAAAGCCCCGTTCATCTTGGGCACCACTCCACCCAGGTATCCGCTGATACCTATCTAGAACAGGGTGCCGCTACTAGAGTACTGTTGGGACAGCTCTTTCGGCAAGTTTTTGCGAAAGCTAGCAGTAGCCCCTGTGTGACAGGCAAAGACTTGGTAGAAGAAAGTGCCAGGTTCTTAGCCATATCCCTTTAAAGGAATCTTTTGTGATTCCAAGCCTTCAGCTCTACCCTGGGCCAGGGCCCTACAGGTAAGTTGGGTATGTAGCTTAGGCCTTTGGCCATAAGGGATAATGTCATAGACAGCCGTCGAACCGTCCCAGGGGCAACTCCCGTTGAAGTGGTAGAGTTGGTACTTAGTGTTTGCCATGATTCTGGTCTGCACTCCCCTCAGCATGGCGGCGTGGGTATACTGTTCCCCATAGTGTCCCCTCAGAGGACGCAGTTCGAAGTTCCCTTGACAGGGAACGTCTCAGGTTACGAATGTAACCATGGTTCCCTGAGAGGGAACGAGACACTGCGTCCTCTAGCTCCCTGCCATGCTTCGGACGCAAGCTTCACGAAGAAGATAAGTGACGGGTCCTACGGGCGCGTATTTATTGTAGCGCTGGTAGTGACGTCAGAGGCTGTCGCCGGCCAACACGTTGGCGTTTTTCAAAGTATGCTTCAGACACGGGTCACGACGAGGTGTTCCCCATAGTGTCCCCTCAGAGGACGCAGTGCCTCGTTCCCTCTCAGGGAACCATGGTTACATTCGTAACCTGAGACGTTCTCTCCTGATGCTGATTTCATTTGATTGTCAAATGTGTAAAAAAAAAAAAAGTGACGTGACATTCAGCCAAGTATGGTGACCCATACTCAGAATTTGTGCTCTGCATTTAACCCATCCGAAATGCACACACAGAGCAGTGAACACACACACACACTGTGAGCACACACCCGGAGCAGTGGGCAGCCATTTATGCTGCGGCGCCCGGGGAGCAGTTGGGGGTTCGATGCCTTGCTCAAGGGCACCTAAGTCGTGGTATTGAAGGTGGAGAGAGAACTGTACATGCACTCCCCCCACCCACAATTCCTGCCGGCCCGGGACTCGAACTCACAACCTTTCGATTGGGAGTCCGACTCTCTAACCATTAGGCCACGACTTCCCCTCAAATCCTGTAGTGTCTTATTATTCTAACAGAATTCATCAATTGCATTTAACAGTCCAAATTAAAAGTTAACACATATATTTGATATGGTTAGAGAAAGAATCCTGTATAAATGTTCTAAAAATAACCATAAATCAATTTTAAGGGGACAAATGTTGTCCCTAAAAGGAAACAAATGCAGTTTTTGTCACTGATCAAATCTAGGTCTATGAACTCTGGGTCTCTTTATTTTTTCAGAAGCTGGACACAAAAAGAAAAACCCTTGATAGGTTTTGGAGATGATGTATCGGTTTGATGTTACACTTTTAGCCAAATAATGTCCAAACTTGTGACTTTTCTGAATCATGTTTCCTCTTTCTCTTCTCATCTTCTCTCGATCCCTTATGAAACAACAAAAGTGATACTGATACTACCAGCATTAAAAAACAAAAGTGCTAAACAATGTTGTATCTGAAAAAGAAGAGAAAGAACGTGCTTTTACCTATTCATTATTTCTCAAAAGGTCATTTAAAATAAATAAATTAATTATAATTAAAATTAAAATTGTGAGTTTAAAAAAAAGACTAAAAAACAAAATGACATGGAAAATTTAAACCTATTTTAATGTCTTTTTAGAAAAGTACTAAAATGAAAAGAGTTTTAAGAAGAATGATTTAATTGTGATGCTTTTTAGCTGAACTTTTAAACCCTACACATGAGCCATCAGGGTAAAAGATGCTGTTCTTACAGAGTCTAATAATTTAGGTACTATTACAAATGCAATTTACATAACTATATCTGGTTGTATTAGGCTAGATATTAGGAAGTAGCTCTAGGGCATGTTGATAAGATGTATTGACATGAAGATGAAGGGAAGTGAAACTTGTGACATGCTGACACCGTCTGAAGCGCTTGACCTAAAGGAGAAGTTAAGTTGCCCTGTTCCACCACATATTTCACCGACGTTAGTCAGACTCTGTGAAGACACGACCGTGTGTCAGTATGTTGTTGGTTGTGATTCTGTCTCTGGTTCAGATGAATGAGGCTCACGCTCAGGATCCTCGATGGCCGCTTCACACAGTCTGCGACTCTGAAAGAATCACGGTGACCTACAGGAGCTGCGGTGAGATCAGTGTGAGATCAGTGTGAGATCAGTGTGAGATCAGTGGGACAAGGTTTGGGGTCAGAAAGATACAGTGTATGATTTAAGAAAATGATACCTGTATTCACTGTGAATATGTTAAATAAATTAAAAGGGACAGTAAAGCCATTTATATGTTATTTATAATAAATGCTGTTCCTTTGAACTTTATATTCAGCAAAGAATCCTGAAAATTTTAAACTATCACACGGTTTCCACAAAAAAATACAGTTTTCAACATTGATGACAATCAGAAATGTTTCTTGAGTAGTAAATCATGATATTATTCTGATTTCTGAAGATCACTGAAGACTGGAGGAATGATGCTGAAAACACAGCTGTGCATCACAGAAATAATTTACATTCACAGTTATTTGAAATCATAATAATACTTCACTGAATTATTGCTGTCACTGTTGTATTTTTGATGGAATAAAAGTGGTGTGTAATTTACTTTCTTTATATATATATATATATATATATATATATATATATATATATATATATATATATATATATATATATATATATATATATATATATATATATATATATATATATATGTGTGTGTGTGTGTGTGTGTGTGTGTGTGTGTGTGTGTTTTTTTCACTTTAAAATGTACAGTGAAATAGTCCAGAAATAATCACCGTTGAGTCATCATTTAAGTCAAAAATAAATCTTCCTCTAAAGGTTTGATTTTATGTTTTCCATTCAAACAGCTTTGATTCACGTCATGTTACTTTGAAAACGAACATGACCTTTAACGCGTGTGTTTTTTCACAGGCTGATTTTGATCTTAAACTACGTGCAATAAATCAAGATGGCTTCCTGATCGCCTGTGTGAATGCAACTCTCAGCTTTCATTGATCCTTTAAGAGCAGAGGACCTGTGCTTCAGCTGAGAGCAACTGTACAATCTATTACACTGTGGTAATTGCAAGTTGTTGAACTCAGATGTTAATCTTATATTACTGCATTTCAGCAAAGGAATGTTTAAGTTATTTTTGTTATTCCTCAATGTAGAGTTATGGGAAATGTACAGAGTGAGTGTCGGCGTATGTTCAGGATTTTTGATGCTGTCAGGTGATTTTTGCCCTGGTCTCAGATCGTTGCTCTTTTAAAACTATAAGAATCCATTAAAAACAAAATGCAAACAGAAAAAAAAGATGTAAAAAAGCAGTGAAAAAAAATCTAGATTCAATATTTTTTTTGTGAAAATTTTAGTGAAAAAAAAAACTTGTGACAAATAAAGGAGTTTTTTTTTTCTCCTGAAAACTACGTAAGACATTTTCAGTGAAAAGCATGATTGAAATACAGTATGAGACTGTCAATAAAATAAAGAACCATATCTTTATTATCTTTCATTTTCAAACAAGCTGGAATTTCCTTGAAAATATGATTTATTTATTTCAGGATACCTGAAATGTCCAGCTATAAAAAAAAAAAAAAAAAAAAAAAAAAAAATCCACAAATGTTAAAGATTTCCATCACAATAACACAATAACAGACTGTAATGGATTAAACTTCCTAATCGTCGGGAAGAAGGAGGCGGGAACCGGCGGACAATCAAAATGAAACTTTAATTTCAAAACAAACACAAAACAGCAAATAAAAACCAAAACACAACTAAAAGCCCAGGCCTGGTCCTCTCTCGTCCTTCACTGTCATCGCTCCAGTTTTATATCCTTCCATCTCCTCCGTGGGCCTCGAGGCCGGTGGGTCGAACAGGTGTAGCTCATCTCCAATCACTCCACCGGCCTCGCTCCCATGTCCCTCGCAGGCCGGGGGGTACCACAGACATTATGATTTACAGTGGAAATAACTCTGCGGTGGAAATTTTCCTTTCTAGAAAACCTGAAATTTACAATTAATAAAGACTGGAATGCTTTATAATAAAAAATATATTTTAATAATACCTTAAACTTAAAAATTAAAACGAAAATATTTTTTTAAATGATTCAAAATATAGTATCTCGGTGATACTAAAATAACACTGCTTGAGTTCACACACACTGAATATAAGTATTTTCACACACGTCTCACAAGTTCAAAGGTAGCACAGCGCAGTTCTGTCTGTCACCAGTAGATGGCGCCATCCTCTTCTGACCCTGTTCTGCTGCTGCACTCTCATCCTCTCACAGACAGATGCACTGCATCTACTTCATGTCCTCTTTAAAATCACTTTCGTTTGTTATATCATTCTAGATTTTGTCCCAAGAACGTATTGAAATTAAGTTAATGTATCGGCCTACTGAATGAAGAAGTGAAAAGTGGAACTTTTTTCAATTGCACAATATATTAGACACCATATTTAATTGCAAGCAACACAAGCAAATACAAAGTTTTTGCCCATTCATAATGACAGCACATACATTCATCACATACCTTCCATTCATCTGGAGTGATGAGACCTGATAATCTAGAGACATACAGTCCTAATGTACACATTAAATATGAAAGAGGCAGGTCTGGTTGAAGTGTCCGTATGCACGTGTCTTCTCTCTTCCTCAGAGATTAATCTGCCTTCTTCTCTTTTTCAAATACATTTACACATTTCACTTCATACAGACCAGGACTTCCATCGCAAAAGCCCGGAAAAATCATTGCATAATCCTTCTGAGTTATACATCACATGCTTATACTTCAGTAAACCATGCACTTTCTGAGAAAATGAAAAAGTAAACATAGCCCAGTTTGGGAAATTCATTTAGTTATTTCTGTGCTTGAAAGACGAGCTGTTTCATCATCCGTCTCGATTCGTAATACAAAAGTCAGGCTTTTATTTTATGTTGTCAAAGCATTGGCAGACAACTTTAGAAAGTTCAAAAAGAAGTTTAGAGCCACTGAAAGACATTAGACGTCTAACAAATGTTATTCCAGTGGTACTGTTAGCACAAAAAAATTATAAAGTTTATATTTGATGTGTATCTATTTTTATTATTACTTCTTTCAGAACGTTCAGAGAACATTCAAACGTAACATTCTGACAATCTTTTAAAAACTATAGAATGGAATGTTCCCTCAACATTCATATAACCAAGAAAAAACATTAAAACGTTTAGGGAACATTTCGGAAATAAAATTTTCATAACGGAAAATGTTAGTAAAATATTCTTAAACTATATTTTCTTGCTAGGTAAGCAAATGAACAAGTTAGTTGGTAAGATTATGTTAACTAAGTATATTTTTTAGCAATGCAATACAATAGTTTGCTATATTAACAGGATCAACAACTTTATAAAGCTTCAAACAGCCTTAGCAAAAGTTATCTGTATCTATATTATGACAGATGTTTCAATGGCTGATAAATGTGAACATATTTAGTCAGTACATCATTAATGTTGTTTATTTATAAACAGATAACCGAATGAATTCCTCAGGCTCACAGTAACAAAATAAAGCAATAAAAATACGACAAATGCGACCTTTGCAACGTTTTTTTTTAAAAAACGCCTTAAATTTGATTGGTTTTACAATACAGGTATTCTGGTTTTGCCGCATTTGGACAGTTATTGCTCTGAATCTGTGTGCATAATTCCCTTTAATCAAGCATATTTTGTAATCCGCTAGCATGAGAAGTTCAGTATGTTGTGTGCTGCAGCTTCATCCTGACATCCATCATTAGTCCAGGAGTGTTCCTAATGATCTGATTAAGATGTTTTACATGTTAACATTTAGGAAATAGCACCATTTGGATGCACTGAGAGATAATATTGTATATCATGGTGTGTGTTGTGATGCAACGGCCTGCAGTGCATTGTGGGATGTCTTCAGACCACGCCGCTGCTGAGGTACTCTTTCAGACTCGTTCACAGAGGATAAAGGAAACCTTTTGTTGCTGTGAAGGGTTGTTCCCTAGCAACAGGTTTGCATTCGGATGCCTAGGTAACGGTCAATAAATAACATCACTCTCAAGTTTCGGCTAGTTTGGAGACTGAGGTCTTACTCTGGAGTATATCTGTAGGCCTTTCAGAACGGGCTTTAAACCCAACCTGTAACACTTAGATGTAGTTTGCATGATAACGAATGAAACAAACCATTGCTTAAATTCACTAATGAACATATTTGACTCATAAACTGAAGTTATTTAACTTTTGGTGGTGTTCTGCAAAGATGCATGACTTGAACACTCAACAGCCATGCAAACTTTGGGAGGGAATGATAAACGGTCTAAACAGGTTATTCATTGACCCGTATAGAGACTGCAAGACCTCCTTAACCAATACATCCAGAAGTAGAGGGAGAAAGTCCCTGTGAAGATGCCAGACAGTGTTTTTTAGTTTATATGAGCAGTGAACACAGCTGGAGTTCTGTGTAGTGACTGATGAGAAGTTCTCAGAAGTGGATCAATTATAATATCCAGTATCACAGTGGAAGATGCTGGCTGGGTGCCGCGGGTCAGGTTTGTCCAGTCTGATGAGTCTGAGCTGGACGAGGAGGGTCTAACACCCTGTGATCAGCACCAGGAGATCACTGCTTAAACCAGCCCTACAGATGATTAAACCCTGCAAAATACAGCCATCATACAATATCTCTTTTGCCATCTGAAGTTAATTAACGTAGTTCTCAGTACAGTCTGTTGCATGCCACACTGAAAACTTTCTTAATGTGAAGTTTTATTAATGTTATTTTCTTTGCACCTTCATCACTAACGTCAGTTCTTTTATTTTTATTTCCCCATTTTTCATTTACTGTGTATTTTGTGTCTTTTTGTTTTTTAGTTGTTGTTAAAGTACTTGTCATATCAATAAAACACTGAACTATAAAATATCAATTACTTCAAGCGTTCTAGTGTTCTTTGGTTTTTAATTAACGCTGTCATGTTAATTTTCAAATAAATTCTTAATTTTCATTTTATATCAATAATAACAACAAAATAATAATCAGTTTTGTTTATATTTGATTAATAATGTGCATAATTATAACTGGCCAAGATTAACTATTGCTATTCATTTTATTTAATAATAATCATAGCCTATTTCTTTATTGTTTACATTTTTACTCACCATATTTTATTACTGACTATGATTATTATTTTATTAGATGTTTAATAGCAGTAGTAGTAGTTACTTATCTTAATATTATTATATTTTAATTATTAATTATTCAATCATTCTTTTTAATCTTCCTAACCATGTGGGATAATGTTCGTAGCCTACAGGTAGTTTGCCCAGATTTACATCGGCTACTATTGATATTTATATTTTTAATTAATATTTATATAACATTATTTTACATCCCATTCTCCTTTCTTTAATTACTTTGTATTTATTGTTTTGAAATATTTTTTGTGACTTCCTGTTCACATAACCCAATGTTAACACAGATAAAGTGCACTTTTATGTGTTTTTAGTATTGCTTTTGCAGTATTTGTGAAAGAGCGGAGTGTGTGTGTGTGTGTCTGCAGCTTCAGGAGCGCGCGTCCCCTTGGAGACTAGAGCAGGAGCATCACGTGACTCCGCCTTACTGATCAGCTTTAGAGAGAGAGAGAGAGAGAGAGAGAGAGCGAGCGCGCGCGGTCATGAGTGTGTTCCTCTCTCCTCCCTGAAGCATCTCAGCGTGGGGGGGAATCTGGGAGAAGTGGGGAACTCAAACGCAAAGTTGACGAACTTTGCACATCTTTTACAAACGCCATCTTGATTCCTCTCCGGAACAACTTTAGCAGCTTCTTTCTGTTCTTCTTCTCTTTCTCTCTCTCCTCAGCTCATCATCATCACTATCATCATCATGTCTCGGCGAAAGCAACCCAACCCCAACAAAGTCAAACGTAAGTCACACGGCTCTCCTAAACTCTCTCTCTTGGGCCTCTTTTGTGTGTTTATTTGAGGTTTTATCGTAACTTCGTGTTGGAGTTAGTGGGAAAGTTAAGAGGACACTTCCCACCCCCCAACTTCAGCTTCCTCGTCGCGTGAGGAGAGACCTGATGCCCAAACAACGCCATTTCTTTAAGACATCGGCTTGTTTCTGCGCACACAACTTTGTGGCTCTCGTTACTAACTTTTTAAAGCTGTTTGGAAGTAGTTTCGAGCGGTGATGGGGGTCAAAGTCTGCGGCGGTTAGCTAGCGTTAAGCTAACGCTGCGGAGCATCACCCCGATCGATGTCGACTACCAACAGTCGTTTTTGATGTGTTTAGTTCATTTAGTTCGGTTTTTTCTTCGTTTGGTCTAGTTCGACAACCACCTGTTGCGTCACAAAGTTCACAAATACAGTGTATCTCTTTAAGGATGGCCTGTTTTGGATCGCGAAGCTGCTCAGGTAGTTTCTGAGGTAACTCGAGTGAAGTAACGTCGGTTGGAAAGCGTTTCGTGATTCTGTCACATTGTTTACTCGCTGGTTTGGGACTCGTTAAGATCTGCCCCGTCAAAGTAAAGACGAAAGGTCGTTGATCTGTTGTTTCTGTAAGTTCTGTCGTACTGAACTGAAGGAATGGAGGATGGATTAGATCATGGTTGCTAGGCAGAAACTGAGGAGAGACGGAGGGAAACGTGGCAGATTCATTCAGTGCATCCTCCTCCACGGTGTCTTTAAGATGATACTCCTGCGGTTATAGTCGAGAGTATCTTGCTTTATTAGTATTTAAGCAAGGTTAGGCACAAGGCCTCTAGGGGTCATCGATAAAATACTACAACAGGATTGTTTATGAATGATACTGCATGACTAATATACATTTCAGACAAGTAGGCTAGTTTGTGGATATATTTGTTTGAGTGGAAATTATCATAATGACTAAAGACAAGTCGTATTTTCTATTGGGAAACTCTGAATTCTTGATGAAATTGGGAAGTTGTGAAGGTGCAGGTTGATTTGACATTGCGGAAATGTGTAGATAATATCATAATGTATCTATAATCTGTATTTAGAGATCAGTAAGCGGAAAGCAAGTCTGAAGCGAATGGCGTTAATCAGTTTCTTCATATTTAGTTGTGGTACCATGGATAAATAAGTTGATAGAAATTAATGTTTGAATATAGTTATTTAGGTTTATTGTTCACAATATACAGTAATTCTTATTTTTTCTTCTTTTTTTTGATTACTTCCAGGTTCTGTTTCCTTCTTGAATTTGTGATATGTCGTAGTAATAACAAAATCAATATTAAAAGGAACTAATTTTTCCATGGCAGCGATATTTCCAAAATGAAGCCGAAGCATCTAGTTTTGAGTGTCGGCAAGTAACAAGCCAACAAAAAAGAATGAGAGATTTCTTTAATCCCTTGTCTCCAGCTCCGCTCCGGACTTTCCATTGCGCTCTCCTCCAGTAAAAACCCATTCCACGCTCCGCTTCCACTTCACACTTTCAAGGTTCAAGGATTGCAAAGTCCCAGTACTGCTCAACCAATCACATTAGATGACCAAAACTAGTTTTGGGGTCGTGGCAAATAAAGAAGTTTCCTCTAGCCTTTTTTTTTTAAAGACCGGGAAGAGAGGATTGATCTGGATGAGCAGTTCACATTCCATTAGGAAACTCGACCCTGGAGACGAGCAGAGTCTACACGGACATCATCTCTGTCTCTAAATATAAGATCTTATGCCATCCCTAAAAATAAAATCCCCACCTGATGTATTTACTAAGCACATTTTGTGTGCTTTTCTCTCAAATCAGTGATGTCAGAGTTTGGATGAGACCGGACGTGTTATGAGTAGGACCATACGGAGGTCTTAAAGGATAAGCTTGATGGTGTTGTGGCTAAAGAAGGAGGATGTTTCCTTGTAGTTTTGTTTGTTTCCTCTTTGGCTAAGGCTAATAGGAAAGATTGCTCTCATATTTGTTCTTTTTTATTTTTTAATGGCACAATCTAGAGATTCTAATGCATGCAGGTGTATAAACATATATATTTTTTGAGTTTATGAAGTGTCTAGTGTTTTTATATGCAGTATGTATTGAGTTAAAGCCCACAGGAAACCGATATAGATGCTAAACTGTCAGGAAAGTTTATACTTTATTCTACTTTAGCTACCAGTGAATAAAAACCAATGTATTTTTCATTTGGTGTTTTTAAATGCATTTAGATGTTTCATACCGAATGCATTGTTCATGCATTCTCAAACATTTGGAAATCTGGTGTCCAGTCCCCCTTGGGATTTTTTTCTAGTGCTAATTAAAAGTATATCACCCTCCCTCGCGTCTCAGTGAGAGTCCTGGGTATTGACATTATCTAAATTCATTATAGTAATTCCCAAGATACCTACACAGCAGGCCTCGGTTGTGTCTGCCAAATGATAAACACTTTACAGCTCTGCTTTGCATCACTGACGTTCTCAGATTTACATTTCATTTTATTTGATTTTCAATCTTGGATTGAACCGTCCTACTTGAAATGCCTTGTGAATAATTGATTCCAGTTCCAATTGCACAAGGTGCATGTGAAATATCACATCTTGTATAGGTACTAATGTTATACCTGGTTTATGCATTCTTCATCCATACATACAAGACGTTTTGCTGCGCATTTTAGTGTTTTTAATGCTATTGAAGTCTAAATGAGACCTGATAGAGAAAATGAGCAACCTGATGGAAAGGGACCTGCTTTTGGCCCTAGGGCATGATGGGTTGGCCCTTTGGCTCCCAAGATATATTTAGCCTGCCTTTTTTTAGATAAGATTATATTCCATCCCTCCGTGAGGCATATAGCAGAGACAGGAACACAGCGGGGGAACAGCTTTGAGTGAGAGATGGAGGAAAAAGAGCCCTAAGGTGTATTTCACAAGTTGTTTTCACAAATCAGGAGTTTATCCATAAAAAAATTAGGACTCTGTTTTAATTAACTTGCTTGTAAAGAACTGGATATTCAGTTGCACCATCTCATTCAAGAATGACAGCAATTAGTTAGAGATGCAGAGTTGTGGGTTTAATTGTTGTAGGGGTGTGTTGATTTCATTAGCACACAGATTAACTGGTGTTTTATTAAAACGAGTGGTTTATTTCGGAGCGACACAGGTGTGCTTCTGTCTGGAGGTCTGTACTAGAATAGTGTTGGGTGCTGACACTTCAGCCTCGGCTATATCTGTGGTTGTCCTGCTTGAAGTCCCTCATTGCCTACTGTTTGTTAACGCAGTAAGAAGAATGCAGACTTTTCATGAATGCTGCTTTACCACCTCCTTCTCACCGCGGCTCATTATTGTTAAACAGCCTAGATGTGTCATATATGGGATTGAAGGCTTAACCTCAAAAATTCAACCAATCCTCTCTGACTGCAGGAGTTGTCTTGGCCCACACAGGCAGCACTTATCTTTGGCTGTGAAAACATGAAAAACACGTTTGGTTCAGAAATAGTGAAGCTGCTGAAGAGCTAGCAGATGATTGTTTAGATGAAAGTGATTGTTCATCTTGCTTTTAAACTCTGCTGTAGGATTGTTAAGAAGCACTGACCCAATCATCTGCCATGTTAACTAGTCCTCAGGCTAATGGGACATAAGGCTGAAGCCCGTCTTATCACCTTTCCCCGCTTCTCCCCCGAGTCGCTCCAACCAGCAAATAATGTTGTATTTGCCAAGAGTTCAAAGTCTAACCCAACGGCTATCACCGATGTGAAAGAATGTCACAAAGGAGGAGAGGACAGGGCAGGGAAGGGAAAAAAGGGAGCTGTAGCAAGCTGAGAAGAGGAGATGAGAGGAAAGACAGGAAGTGAAACTCGCCTCTTCTCTGAGGTGGAGGGGGAAGAGATGAAGGAAGTGTTCGAACAATAGCGAGTTAGTTGCACGACTGTTTTCCCTCTCTTGAGATTCAGACAGCTCAACGGATACAGTGCAAAAAAGGCTTAGTATTTTAGTCTTGTTTGTAGATTAAGATGCTTTTACTAGATGCAAGATATTTAGTCTAATTTGAGTGTAAAACAAGATTATTTGACTTACCCCACTGGCAGATAATTTTACTTATTTTAAACAAAATGGATTAATTTTGTTTGTTTTTTTGCCCCGCTTGGAAACAATACTTAATATCTAATGTAGTTTTGCTTATGTAGTAAATGCATCTTAATTTAGGAATCTTTAGATATTTTTTTAGACAAAGATACTAAGACAAAAATACTAAGATATCATTTTTTTGCAGTGTAGTTTGACTACACTAGCCTCACTTTTATAACTTTTTTTTTCTCTTGTTGTTTCCTCAAGATAAGTGTTTAAATCTGATGTACGGCTCATTCTCTCTCTCTCTCTCTCTCTCTCTCTCTTGCTGACTAAACAGTTTTGGCAGCTGGCAGTTGCTCGCAGGATTTGCGATATCTTCTGGAGGCTGGGACGAGGGGGAGGGTGGTACTCGCAGGCAGCACTTGTTGCTCAGTGGAGCTGGCTGAGAGAGAAAAAGAGAGAGGGAGGGAGGGAGGGAAGAAAGGGTGGAACAGACAAGACGCGAATGGTTGCAGAAAGAAAAAGACAGGCCAGCAGCATCGCACAACCAGTTTCTTTCTAATTACGTGTGAGGGAGAGAGCAAGCTAATGATACAGTTGCAGTAATCGTCATATTGAGCTGGAGTTGGGATGCTGTGCATCCCAAAAAGGGTAGCTTCGTCGCACGTTCTGATTTTGAAGACATGCAGACAGGCCTTTGTGTAAACAGTGCATATCTGGTGTTCTTATATCAGGTGCTAAACAAGGGCCAAGAGGTGTTTGTTTGCTCCTGTCTGCTCCGCTGGTCTGCCACTGGACGGGTAACAAATATAGACCGCCAGGATGAGCTGCCCTAATGACATGTTACCTGGCGGCCGCAGTGCATGATGGGAAAAGATGTAATCCTGGGATGCAGCTTGGCAAACATGTTGACCACATGTTGAGCAGATCTGTTTATGGTCATTATTGTGTTGCTCCTTTACACTCTGGAAGATGGGTAAATATTAACATTTAGACAATATGTTTTTCATATTAAATGTTAATTTATATGGTCATTGTACTAAAGTAAATAATGAAAATATAAAATGTTTTTTACATGTATTTTTTAAAAACAGGATTACGGAAATTATGGAAACAGAAACTAGGGCTGGGCGATATATCGAATATTAGCGATAACATCGGAATAATTTTGACGACGATGTACAATTTGAATATATTGGGAATATCGAATATTTCAAATTCAAGCATACTTTCCCAAAAGAATGCGCCGAATGTCCAAAAAAGGAACCTGTAACTGCTGACTGCTCTACGCCCCTCTACTACGAGAGCTGTAATGATAGCGGTTGCCAGATAACAAGAGTTTAAATCTCCCAATCAGAGCTCCACTGTTACAAGGATACATTTTCTGCCCGGTGTTTGCTTATTTTAAGCAATCTGGCAACCATGCGCACGTGCTCACTCCTCATTGCGGAAGAGCCGCCGACGATAATCTGAAAACACTAACAAGCTGGAATTGAGCGATCTAATCAAAGCGTCGTTCAGCCGGTCTGTGTTCTGTCGTGAGATCTCAACTGTATTGTTTGCGTTTGTGATCGCAAAATAAATGCACTTACTCGACCGCTGATGTTTGAATAGAGAAACATAGGCTATGGCCATTTGGAATTACTATTGGGGAATTTCACTGATATGTTTACCAGTTTCCATAATATAGACAGAGAGAATGCAAAAGTCTTTGGTATTCATTTATATATATTTATATATAAGAAATAGCTATGTGCTTCACCAACTAGCTCCCCATCTAAGAGGGTTTTTAGTGTCAGTAGGAACATAGTTTCATGCCACAGAGCTTCTCTTAAAACCACAGACAGTTGACAGACTTGTGTTCTTAGCTTAAAAACTTGTTAAAATTTTTTTAATAAAATACTTATCCCAGTTGCATAGTTTAAATTGTGAATTGCATGCACTAAAAAGAAGAATGCACTTTCTGTAACTGTTACTTAATTTGCACTGCTTCAGTTACATATAGGCCTACATGTATTCATTTAATAAAAAGCAGTAAGTGATCTCTTGGTCTAGATTTTTTAACTGCTTAAATTAGCTGTTTAATCTAAATAGTTTTTTTTTTTTTTAATGGGCAAAAGAAAATCATGTTTTATTTTTTATTATTTAAATGCAAATGCAAACATATCGAGATATATATTGAATATCGTAAAAATTTTGACAATATCGAGATATCATTTTTTTTTGTATATCGCCCAGCCCTAACAGAAACTGATGTGTGATGTCTGACTTGACAAGCAGATACATTCCTTTTTTTATTTTATAAATTCAACACTTTAAAATCTTTAATTAAAAAAAAACATATCCCCAACTTGTTTACCCTTGTAAAGCCATGCTTTAAATTTTGTGGTGTGAGATGTGGAATTATTAACAGATAGTAACATGAGCAAAAACCTAAAACACCTAGTGATGAACCTAAATTTATTGGCTGAAATGGCCAAAAAAGTTGTGAAGGTTCAAAATCAGTTTAATCAGCACTTCTCTAAAGATATTAGGGCTGCAACTAACGATTATTTTGATAATCGATTAATCTGCCGATTATTTTTAAGATTAATCGGTTTATGTACTTATATTTTAGTTTTGCCCATTTTCCCCCCAAGTAAATTATTCATAAAGGGTCTTTATTAGGGCTGTAGCTATCGAATATTTTAGTAATCGAGTATTCTACCAAAAATTCCATCGATTAAATCAAATAATCGGATAAAATGTGTTTTTGCTTAATTAAAGTGCAATATTAATTATGCAAGAGCAAATCAGACTCCTGGGTCTCTTTTTAAATGCATAGAATGCAATGCATACATCAAAAATAAACATTTAATTATTACCCATTGTTTCTCTGTCTGTACTTGTACTGTGAACAATGACAAGAAAGTTGACAGATGAATTAAGTGCATTTAAGTGCCATTTTAAGTGGGGTTTTAAATAAAGCATTTTCTGAGATGCACATTAAACACACAAAACATGAATTTAATTTATCTTTTAATTATAGAGAATTTACTTAACTTTTTGGGAAACAAAGGGGATTTACTATAAAAAAATAAAACATGGAAGAAATTTTGTGTGATTTTAAAACGTAAAAAAAAAATGTTAGATTTTTTTTGTAGTTGGCTTTGTACATTCTGCTGAACAATAGTCTTTAACCAAACTTTTATTTTGATGGGTTGGCGTACCTTTACAGTTCTGTGTATGTGATGTGACGCTAGTTTTACTCAAATCAAACGGTCAAATGCTCATGAAGTGACTGTCAGAGCAGTTCTGGAGATGTTGTTCATGTGTTCACGTCTTATTTAGTAAGACAGAAGACGCTGAAATCACCGGAGCGCCACACGCGCTTCCGTGTGTTTAATGAATGAAGACGCGCTTCTGCTCCATTCATTAACAGAGACACGCAGAACATGCAGGATTCATATTTAAACAGACTATTCCGGGTTAATATTTACAGATATTAGTCCATATCGTGATTTGATGTAAGTGCAATGACCTATTTTTGAGGAATTCATTCAAAATTTGGCAAATTCCGTGCCATTCCGCGGTTAACTGTAAATTCCGTTTTTATGACTGGATTCCGCGATTCCCGCCACGTTTTCTGCATTGGGGAAATCATACGGCCCTAGTTGTGGTATGCCAGCTCTATCTTGCAACGGACACACACCACGACGTTCTCTTTACGTTTGCCTGCGCCCTCAGAGTAACACACTGCTGACTCCTTGCAGTATGAGATCTCGGACTCAGCGCTTGTGTCTCCTTCCGCTTTGTGGGTGACGTAAACGCTTTGTCACATTAAAAAACATCATTGTGAAAGAACCTGACATGAGATTTAAAATAAATGAAAAGAGGCTTCGAGGCAGAGGAATTTGCCTCGATCCTTTTTTGTAATCGAGTTACTCGAGCTACTCGAGGAATCGTTTCCGCCCTAATCTTTATCATTCAACATAGACTTTTTAGAGATTTTAACCATTTTGCTTTGTCATATCCTCATCAAAAGTATACCTGGAGTTGTGTTTTATTATGTGTTAGTAATCCTTTGTCGAACTCTTCTGCAATGAAACACTGACCCATATGTACTCTAGCAAAATTCACAAGGAGATTTCAAATAATGTTTTCACCATGGCAGTCCTTAGGGCTCCTAAAGTAGTTCAACATCCCGAACAAAGCTTATTAAGGAATCTTTCAGAACATATTTTCACGAAGAATAAGAATAAAACAGAATAAAATTGCAGTACATAGCATTTTATTCTTTTTTTCCTGTAAACACACAGCTTATACCTGGTAAACAGCTTTATAGCTTATGCTTTGAAATTGTAAACAATCCTTCGAATAAAGTGCCAATGGCATGAAACCTGAATGGAACTCACAATTTAAAGTAAAATCCATCAGAAGGTTGTCCAGAAAAAAATCAAACACACACAAAAAACCTGCTGTGTGAAAAAGAACAGTGCATACTTAGAAACAAAGTGCATTTCAAATACATTTTAACATTTACCTCTCTCATTCAGTCATAATTAGGCTGCAAGACTGAAGTATGAACTGGTAAATGACAAACTGATCACAGAACATGTTTGTAAAGCTTTAAATGTTAACTGTTAAAAAGCAATGTTATCAGCTTTTACGACTAAACATTTGCATATAACAACATTATACTGGAGAATATGCACAAATAGTGTAAACAGTTAAACAGTTAAATAACAGTTAAACAGTTCAGTAGTGCAGAGTTTTCAGGTTACTCTTCTTTTTTGAAGGCTCAAAGTAAAGTAATCCCACACTTTGGATGACTTCGTTCGATTACTTTTTTCTTTTTCTTTCTCGAGCTTACTCCACTGCTGTCTGCCTCCACCATCTCACTGAATGCTGCAGAGACGCTGTTCGGGAAGCATGTGACATAAAACGAGGCCAACTATTGGCTATTCGCTACTTCTCCTGCTGTACTGGCTGAGTAAAACCTCCAGTGGCTCATTACTGCCACACTTTGGTCACCGCAGATTTGAAATATGCACAAAAGGAGCCGCTTACGGCAAATAAAAGTTATTTAGCAACTAATCGATGACTAAATTAGTTGACAACTATTTTAATAATCGATTTTATTCGATTAAATCGATTCGTTGTTTCAGCTCTAAAAGATATGCATTTTGACTGAATGCACTAGAATTATCCTTATTACCAAATTTAATAAAACATTTTTGGCCAAATAAAAAAATTCAGTAAAAACTAAATTCACTGCATCACGACACCATGGCATAGCAGTGAGTTTTGCACTTCTTCACTAAAGTGCAGTGCCATGTGTTGCATTAAAACGTTTCAGTCCATCCCTGGTTCTTTTTGGAAGTCCCTCATGTTTGAACTCAAGTAATCAAGCGTCCCTATCACTGTTTATGCAGTGATGGATAAGAAACAGATAATTCAAGTGCATAACAACATTCCCAGTCACCCCCCCCCCCCCCCCCTTTTAAAAACTGAATCTTACACATTCCCATTTGCATCCAAACACACACACATACACACACACACACAATCTCCTGCCATCTCTGCTCATGAGCTGAAAAGGTACAGTTGTTTGTTCAGCAAACACAGGACACACCTCGTATCCACAGAGACTGGAGCGCATGCCCCTAGTCCTGCTGAACCTCAGGCTTGTAAAGAAGTCAGACACACACCTTCTTGCAATCTCTTGTGCAAACACATGGGCCTCCACCTGAGAGAGAGCATCCTTTGCACAGCTGCTATGAGTGTAGGGGGGCAGGGAGGATGAGATTACTGGAATGGCCTTGGGATTGAGGCGGAGACACGCAGAGTGAGGGAAGTCAAGGAAGGGAGGAAGAACTCAAGGCTTTAAAACTCCACCAGCATTCCCGGTTCACACTTTCTTTAATAAAACTAATCTTGGACTCTCGAGGTCATACAAAACGGTTGGTCACATTTGACTTTGAAACCGCCATTTCCACCAGACATTTCCAGACAGGATGGTCTGACTAAGATGCGTGTCAGTGTTATTAAGCAAGCATCGATACTGAAGAGTTCTTTTTGAAAACCACACCCGGTCCACTCGGAAAAATCCCCAGAATCAATCCTAAAACCTTGACAGAATCATCACACTCCTCCATGACAGACATTTTGAAATAGCACCAGGACACACTCCTTCTGTTTAGGGACATCAGCATTAGAAAAGATAGGAGATGCTGATATGCTGGCTACTGTTTCCAAAATAAATGCGTCTTTGCGATGGATCCGGCTGAAATGATGTGCGAGGGGGTTGGGTCAGAGAGGTCTAGGGCGCTCAAGCCCAGTTTTTGGGCTGCGAAAGGTGAAAGGTAAAGGTGTGTCTGCTTCGCTGGTGTGGGGTTAATGGTACACCGTCTAGCTCCCACGGGAAACAAGGAGTCAATGGGGCAGGCTCTGCTGACGCGCCCCTGAGGAGACGCCACAAAAGACAGCGAGCAGGGTTCATTCTTCTTCTGAAACCTGGCCTTTAGCATCAGGGGCTGTGTACACAATGAGCAGACAGAAACACTGCCCTCCTTCAACACCTACTTCACAGGGAGCCTGCACGCTTGGATGTTTCTGAGGGACCCACCCAGAAGACGTGTTAAAAACCATGAAGATGAATCAGGAATGTAAAAGTTCCAATCTACCAATCTCCAAAAATAAGACGATATATTTAGAAACCCGTTTTATGACCATCAGGGATTTTCTGCAATTCTTGGTGTTCCTAAATTAGAACTTATTAAAACTTTCTTTTGCTTAGACATTTTATGAGTTTTTCATGAGATTCACTCACCAAGTGAACAAACCCTAAACCATCTCTCAGAATTTGGGAACCAGTCTTATTGTAGGGCCCTATGATGCGGATGGAATCACGGAATCCAGTCATAAAAACGGAATGTACTGTATAAAGCGGAATGTCACGGAATCTGCTATATTTTGGATGGATAAATTAAAAGTAGGTCAGTACAGTTAAATGAAAACAAAATATGGACTAGTGTCTGTGAATATTATGCCACAGAAAACCATTTAAATATGAATCCTGTGTTCTGTGCGTCTCTTTGTGAATGAGTGGCGCAGATGCATTGTTTCGTTTACAACACACAATCGTGTTTACAGTCTCTGCCTCAGTTATATGAGTACGTGAACACATAAACATATTCTCTAGAGTCACTTCATGAGCATTTTACCATTTCTTCTGAGAAAAACTATTGTCATATTATATGCAAACAGAAACTTAAAACAGAAAACAGAAACTTATCATGTAATGATGGTATTATTAATACTTATAATAATTATTAAAAACATTTTTTTAGGAATGTTTAACCCCACCCCCCCACCCAAAAAAATAAATAAATTAAAAGATTACCAGAATTTATTTGGCAGAAAAATGTAAATTCATAACACAGTATTTCTAGTGATAAAAGAAATAAATATATAAACAAAAAATAGTTATAAAAAAAAAACTTTTTTTATTATATAAAATCAATTAATTAGAGATGCTTTTGATTATTACACCTTAATGAAACCATTAAAATGGAATCCAGACAAATAATAACAAATAATTTGCTAAATAAAATAAAAAAATACAAAACTGAAAAAAAAAAAACATTTCATAGGGCCTTAAAAGTGTATTTTATTTATTTTTTTGCGTTTAAGAATTTTCTTTTAAATTGTAAGTTTCGTGATTTCAACTAATTGAAAGACATGCTATTTGATTCCTAAAAATGTAATTTAACCATTAAAACAGTCTAGAACATTTTCATGAAAAAAAACAACAACCTTCAAACAACTGTTTGTGTGAATGCAGTATAATCCGACCTGTCTGTGCCTGTCAATGAGATTATAAGAGGGGATGAGTGGTAACTTCCACATGTCAAAGCATCTTCATTATAGTTAGTCATCAGAGAACCATGTGGACACATCTACTATCCATCTGGAGCATCTCACAAAACTCATCTATCCAAGGAGTGTTATCATTAACCAGGGAGTTAGGACTCCACTTGTGAACTTTGTTACAAAGTGCTGCGGGAGAAGTAGAGCAGAGGCAATAATAAACTTAATCAGAGATAAAAGAAGATAACCAGGCTGTTGATTGGCTCATGGGAAGACCAGATCAAGGGTCCGTATGAAAGTACAGACTTTACAAAATGCACGTCAGGACTCTGACAAAATGGCTGCTTCACTCATCCTCACAGGTTATGGTTACTACAAGCCTGTATTTTGTGGTTGTGCAAGTTGAAATTGATGAGTTTAGGAATTACATAAACCTTTTGAATCTCATGCAGATATTCACAGACAGTCCAAATCTGCAGCACATCAAGCTCAAAAACATAAAACATCCTCATTTTAATGAAGAGTCCTTCATGCGCCCTTGGTGTTTGATGTGCAAAACGCCTGTTTTGTCTCAATCAGTGTTGTGTAACTAGTCATAAAGTGGGAAGTGTCCCTGTAATGTCTTCTCCTAGATTGCGCTCAATTCATTCTGCCATAATCTTTGAGGAAGGCTGCTGAGAAGTTATGGTAAAAGTTACAAAGAAGTTGACCACCTTATAGAAAACTAGATTATTCTCGCAAGATTTGTTGCACTTTTGTGTTGTTTTGGCTTATAGATCACCATAGATTTGATCCCAGACTTCAGGTGTTACTTCATTTAAATCCTCTCCTGATGATGTCAGGATGGTGTTTGGTCACTTTCGAGCCGCACGCCTGTGTTTGAGATTCAACCTCGTGTTTCATTGCTTGCTAAGGAAATGGCCTATCCCACAAGGCTATGTGTGAGTCTGTTAAACCTCTGCAGAACAGGAAATGGTGGATATTGGATGTTTTTTCAGGTTCTCATAATTATGATAACTATTGTTCTACATATAAGGGATTCTTCATCAGAACTAGTGAAGTAGGCCGAAATGGTTTCAATATTTGCCAGACAGGAAAAGCTCTCCTCATTTCTGCTAATTTGGCTCTTTTGTTAGAGGTGAACATTAAATACTTAATCAGGTCATTCTCTAAGAACCTCTTGCCAAGAAAAAAAAGTGTTTAGAGTTCAAAATCAGTGGAGGAAACCAGAACTTTTTCCATTGAGTCATGTGACCATTTCGGTTAAGCCTGCTCGCCTTTGTTTGAAACTTGTAATTGTCCCTGCATGTTTTAACCCCATTTATCCTTTCGGGACCTCACAATGTAGGGGGCTGTCACCCACCCAACAATCTGTACCCACTCTGGTGCCGCCTTACGTCTGATGGGACACTCTTTATCAATGTGTGGGCAAACATTAAGGGGCCTATAGAGATGGAAATGAGGCCTTTGCGGCCCTGCAGCTGAGATGCTGGTGCCCTAACGCCTCAACAGACTGTCATGGAATTACAAAAGAGATTGGTCTGTAATGACCACCCATCCTTTGACTGCTGCTAGGCTTGTGTACTTTCTTTCATTTCTGTACTGGCTGATGTCATTCAGATTCGTCATTTAAAGGTGGTTTCAAGCTAATTGTAACTTAAAGAACAATACAAGCATGAATAACAGCATGTTGTGATGTCTAGTGGATAACATTGTACATTTGTGTACTCCACTCCCAAAATGAGTCTTTTGAGTTTTACATAATCGTTTAAATATATGTACCAGGATAGTAGGTGACAAGTAAGATCCTTATTTTTTTTTTTAAGCTGACACACTCTGTAAGAATTAAAGTATTTAAAAGCACAATTAAAATAGCTAGATAATGCAGAAGGATTGGAGCTCCAAATAACATGATATTTAATTGTGGTTTTCACCAGCATTACAGTAAAAAATCTAATTAAGTCTGATTGTGAAATGTCTTTTCACAAAGACTAAACCACAAAAGGCTGTGTAAAACAGACTATATAAGTACTGTAAAATATAATTGTATACAGTTATATAACAGTAAATACAGTTTTTCATACCGCAGGTCTGTTTGCAGAGTTATGCTAAATGATCACATTGACTAGCTAAAATATAGGTGTAAAAAAGCTTTGATTTCAATCATGTCACGTATACAGACTACTCTGTACATACGTTTACTGTTTTCAGTTTTGGTGCTTTTGGTAAAAGCTTAATTGATCCCTTTTCTTGTGTAGAATGGCGTTTAACCTAGTGATTACAGCGAAATGCACTGAATGAATTGAATCCGCTCACATAAAGTTCTCGCTTTTGGTTTGCTCTTTCTTTGTAGATGGGCTGTGCAGCCTTTTGTAGGATGGTCAGACTGATGCTTAACAACAAGCTGCCACATTTAGGAAAAGAATTGTGACTTTGACGCTCTCGGGCCAGCAAATTCTCCTATGAAGTTCCAGCGCCTCCACCCCCCCATTCTAGATGAATCACTCCCTTGTAGGAGCACGTCCTCAGGCAGCCGCCTGTGTAGAGAGAGCCCTGCACAGTGACTCTGGAGCAGTACGAAAGGGAAAAAACAATGTGACTCTTATTTCAGGCAGGGGAGGGGGGGCTGTACGTGATGTGATGCTAGGGAGTCGCTTCGGCTCAGCCGAGAAGCCCTGCGCGTCAGCACACACTGGAGTGTGATGGATGACCCCTGCTGCAACCACCAGCCTGGTTGTCACTCAGGCGAATGGCAATAGCAAACAGCTGGCAGACCGGGCGCGATTGGCTGAATTGAGACACATGGGTTGGCTTTTGGGGGCGGAGTCTTTAAAGTGGGTGGCTGACGGACGTCACAGCCCCAGTTGGCTGATGTTTTGGCCTTGTACTTTGGCCTGCATCCTTGCTCTGGAGTTTAGGACATGTAACGTTGTAACAAGCCAAAAGGGTGCAGGAGGGGAGGTGCAGAAATGATAGAGTGAATATGTGAAAAAAGAGCGAGTGAGGTAATGCACAGTGTCTGACGATAACATCGCCATTAGAACTGGGTCCAATAAGAGCATTCACAAATCTTGCTTTAGATTTTTTCACCCAACAAGCTTCTTTTTCATGGGAGGGGAAAAGGCAGCCTTGACGGCTAGAAATCATGTGTGGTCACTGCATGTCTGTTTATGTGTGCACATATGAGACACAGAGATGTTCTCAGCATCAACTCGATGAAGGCTGTATTCTTCTTGGCTTCACAAAGAGCTCTATTATAGCATGAGGCATATCTGCCTTGTTCTCTGTCAAACACCCCTCCAGTGGTTTTCCTTCTCTTAGTCTTCCAAATAAATGATGGAGAACCCTCTGTGGCAGCTCGCCAGCCTTAAAAACTAACTGGCTAGCACATAATTTACAGTGACTCAAACTGTTCTCACTTCTGTAAAACTAAAATGCTCTACAGAATGTTTTATTCGGATTTGTTCAACAACGCCGTTTGCATTGCACTCTTCCATTACTTGATTTTTATTTTGGTGCATTAATCAGTTTTTTTCCAAAGATATTATGATCTGCACTCACAAGAATAGTTTTCTTTTTATGTTTTATTTTACATTCATCACAATTAATCTGATTTGTTTGCACAACTTTTTCATAATAATAATTGATGTTGGTTTTTGCTATTTTGTTCGTGCTGTTTCATGCAGTTGCGAGGGAATCCCTTTGCAGGAATGGTGCATTCACTTAGATCAGTTTCAGGATGTGTGGGCACAGCATCATGGGCCTCTTTTTCAGGATGGCTTGTAGGAGCTTGCCGGTTTAACAGGACTTAAAATGCCTGGAGGTACCCCCATGCACCACCTCCTCCTCTTCCTACTCCAGGTTTCTTTGTGTTCTCAGGTGTACAGTGAATTTAGAGTCTACTTCATGAAACCAGCGGCCACGCCTATACCTCAACCGTGCATGAAAGAGAGATGGTTATCGGAAGCATCTCTATACTTTTATTGTAAAGCACAGGTCAGCTAACACCACTTTATAAGCCAAACTTTCATTCCTTCTGCGGCTTTTTAGATTCATAAAAAAAGTGAAAATAGACCACTTGCATTCATGCCGACTTAAGTGCACTAGAGCTGCAACTAATGATTATTTTTTCTGTCGACTAATCTAACTATTATTTTTTCGATTAGTCGGCTACTTTAACGATTTACAATACTCTAACGATTATTACAATAAATAATTAATCTAATGTTCTTTTTTTGATTAGCTAATGAATCCTTTGGATAACTTTACAAAAAAATATAAGTACAACTTCTAATATAATATTTCAACCTTTATTCATTTTCAACCAATGTGTTTTTACAGCATACAAAAATAAAGAGGCAAAGAAAATTATTTTACTATGGTAAATATGAGTTTACGATAGCGCTTATAATTAAACCACAGTAGCCACAAATTTACAGTTGTCTGAGACGTCATGAAATGTTCTTTAGCATCACAAACCATTAAATGTAGTCAGGGTTCTGCTATGGTTTAGCATGGTTTTTAAGGGGCCGTTCACATATCGCGTCTTTTGCGCGCTCAAGTTCGTTATTTCCAATGTAGGCCTGCGGTATGCGCGACGCGGCCTGCGGTAATGCGTGACGCGGTTGCGACGCGCATTTGAAAACAGGCGCGTCCGCACCGCATCGAGTTACAGTTAAAAACATCTCAACTTCTCAGAATGCCGCAAGCGCACCGCGGGTCATGTGACCAGAACTAACCAATCAGCTTCGTCCTTTCCCGTAACAACGTTGAAAGCTCAGCTAAGATGAAGGAACTGCTGATCATAGCTGTATATGGATTGCCATTTTCAAATAAATTTAGTAGCAGAGCTACTGCAAGCAATTTTTAGTGCTGCAAATCCATTTATCCTTTGCTGAAATTTCTGCGTCTTCATGGAGAGAGCACGTCATGGTTGCTAAGCAACGGCAGATGCCCCAGGGGCGCAGCTGCCCGAGCGCTTTGGAAAGAAGGAGAAAGCGGTGCGACTAGCGTTTTCCACGCGTTTTTAGGCGCGATATGTGAACTGGCCCCTAACGCGTGTTCGAAACCCGCGCCAACACAGACTTACTTTATTTTTTATTTTATCCTTACGTCAGCCGCTATGGTACCAATAACTTGTAATCTTTACAAGAATATCAGAATCATGCAATGAGCAAGTCTGCGTTTATTAGACACTCAATAATATCACATAAGTTTGTTCCATCACATCTGCAGCAGAGACCTGAACCAGGAAGTTGGTCGCCAGATCACACGGTAAACCGTTACACCAGAGAGCGCCAGGATGTTTGTCCTCTGAGGTGCTCGTGCATCGCAGTTGTGCTGCCGTGGTACACTATATCGTTTTTTCAAAGGGAACAAAGGGCCATTTTATTTGGCCTCTGTTTAAAGTATTCCCATACTTTTGATAACAGTGGTCTCTGTTTTTGTGATAGAATGCAACTTTCTCCATTCCCAGTATGCAATTAAGCGAGATGTAAACAGTGTGACGCGTCGATGCATTTCACGCACGTTTTTTTTTAGTCGCCGTAATCGATGACGTTGATGCGTCGTTGCAGCACTAAAGTGCACAATACCCCCAAATAGTTTTTACTTTGACATTTTTACTTGGTGGTTATGCCACATGATATCAAATTAATATCTTTGTTGACAATAGTATAAATGCTTTTCTAAACTTTTTGAAAGTAGATTTTTAAGGACTTGATGTTTTTTAAATTGAATGATGCCGCTCTGAATTCTGAATTAATTGGACTTAAAATCAGTTTTAGGCATGCATTGAACATTCTTTTATGTGCTTCCAGTTGTTGATTGTATCCTTTATTATCACCAATGATCTTCAGAGAAAAGTTGATCAGTGGTAGATGTGAGTTGTACATCTACAGGACCCAAACCTAATTTAGTTGTTCAATAAAAACTGACGTGAGCCATGTACTTGGTGAGGTTTGGAGAGCCCTCTGAATGCCTCTGGATTTATGGAGCTGAGCTGTCACTGCTGCCCCTCGATGAATGTTCCATTTGTTGCACAGATAGACAACTGTCAAAGGAGAACGGCATGGGCCACCCCGACCTAATCTGCCCAGAGAGGGGGAATGGGGAAAGTGGGCGGGAGATAAGAGGAATTCCCATGTGACTGCTTCCCAAGATGATTCTTTTTCCATGGATGAATCTAAAGTTCCAGTTTTGCCCATGAAACAAAATTGAAGAAAAAAAACTTGAGTACAAAATCTAGACCTTTAATCACTCAAATTAAAAAATATTGCAGTTGCACTAAGCAGATGTCTTTATATCCACGGATCGCAGTCAAAGCCAGTCAGAGAGAATGTCATCTTAGCAAGTCGGACAAGGGAAAGAACTCTTGGTCTTCCTGCAGGAACATGTCTGCTAAATAAAGGAGCGATCACAACAGCAAGAACAACAGGAGGCAGATCCTCCTTTCACCCAGTCCTCTACACCTCACGCACTGTTTAACCAGAGTAAGCCTGGGATGAACGTCCCCATGTAGTCTTGTATCATTGTGATTCTTTTCATTCATGGCTCTTGTTTCTATATCAAGGAAGTGTTCTGAAATGACTGGCCTGTCTTAGACGGACTGGTGGGTACAGCGATATTCTTTGAGAGTGCTTGTACACACACACACCATCTGTAATGAGGGCGGACAGTGTATGCTTTTTCCAGGCAGCTGTCAATGGCACACTGATCTGTCAGCATGGACCCTACATCTGCACCCCTCTGTAACTCACACCACAGCTCTCCACAGAAACCGGGCATGAGCCAGCGTCTGTCTTCGCTTACAAGAACTCTATCTCTGCAAACCCAGCCTCTTTTTTTGTGAGAGAATGCAGTTCTTTCTCTTTCCTCCCATGCATATTTGCATGGATATGGAGATGAGCCTGAATGCAAGGCAGTCCTGTCCTCAGACTTCGCTCATGTGAGCAGTCGACTGCTCTCGCAGTACCCCACTGTGAAGTCTGGCCAATCCGAGGCACCATATGTGTCCTTCAGACCCAAATAAAAGCCTGCCGTCTGCAAGAACGAAGGGTCTAAGACTTGTCCCTGTCGCAGGCACCTGTGAGGCTTTACAGCTAAGTCGTCCTTTGCCAATGACCCCTCAATTTGCATGCTTGTTTACATCATCTATTAATCTCTGAAGAGCCAGGAACTACCGATCCTGTGCCACAGCTGGGACTAGAGGTCCCCCAACCCCCTTAAAACATCCAAAGAGCACATATGCACCAAATCTTCCAGTGCGTCCTTGCAACCCTTCAAGGATCTGTCTTAAAGCCATTGAGCAAGAAAAGGCTATGTGTTTTATGATTTGAAGGCTTTGAACATTTTTAGTGCATCTGAGATGTTCGCACAGATACAGAGCTTGTTTGCATGAAGCAAGCTCGCCCTAAGGCGAAGCAGCCAGGGTTGATTTGGAAATGAAAGCCACTTCCTGCACAGTTTAGCATGTTGCCTGTTATGATGTATGCTTGACTCAGGTGTTGAATTATGTTTAAGAGTAAAACAGTCATTCACACAGACGGATGCCGCAATTTCATTGCAGAATCCCTTTTTATTCAATGCTGAACCGAAAGTTGCTCCTTTGATATGTCACCTTTTGCATTCATAGTTTCTTCTTTCTTATTGTTAGTCATGTTACCATGAACAATCAGTCACCAGACAAAACTGGATGTGCTGTCTTGTCAGTGGTTGATGTCAACATCTTTGCAAACTTGCCTGGGAAGCAGACAATCGTGAATAAGGATTTTCGTTGCTGAAAAGATTACTGGGGCTGGTGACGTGTCTGCTTTTGCCTTCTTTGGTTTGATGGGCAAATGCTGTTCTCTGTTCTGCTCTAATATAAACCATCATCTTTAAAAGGAACTCAAACCTCACTGGAGTTTCCACATGTTGCCACACAATGGCTGGTCAGATGATTTCAATTCGCTATGTCTTTGCTTTTGAGTGCATTGCCGGCACTTCTGCTGAATGATTGAGAAACATCCTGAGGGGTGCTTTCACCCCTCACTTGTACAAGAAATGTACCATATTTTTGGTATCACCATGTTTCTTTGGAGACATTGAAGCATGGTAACACCATTGTGTTTTTCAGACTTTATTATCATTGTAATGCCATTGCATTCTTTGAAGCAAGTATGTGTTGCATTCGATACATTGACACAAGGGGCGTTGTAACAGACATTAGTACAAACTGTCTTCTTCTATGGTCATGCTTTTTGAGTCACGGCTTAGCAACCATTTAAAGACAATTAAATTAAATTTATGCATTTGGCAGACACTTTTATCCAAAGCGGCTTACAGTGCATTCAGGCTAACATTTTTTTTACCTAACAATTGTTTGAAGATTGTTAAACTTTTTTATTATTTAGGAATCTTACTATAAACATAATAGCACAGATCAACCCTCTTGAGTACTGGAGGTCAATTACACCTCATCAGAATAAGAATGTATTTCAAGTATATAATGGGGTGGTATTATTGCATTGTGTCGGCTGTGCAATTACATCTGCACATGACCCTTTTGCCATAAGTCCCATTTCTGATGGCAATGCTCGCAAACTCAACCCCAAAAAAAATATATTCTGAAAAAATATTCTCAAGAATGTAGGTTTTGTTCGAGTAGGACTTGGTGTCAAATGCTTGTCTTTTGTAACTGCTGTAATTAGTATCAGCCCTGGTGTGTACGGTTTGCATTGATAAGGATACGAGACCTCAGGGTGGTGCTGGTTCTGGTAACTCCCGTCCTCCACCCCCTCTCTTCCCCTCAGTGTCTCTGGTGTTTAGTAGAAACAAAGCAAACAAGCCAGGGAGTGAGCAGTTAACTCTGTGCGCTCTTTCAGCAGCAAACGAGCAAACTGGCCTGTCCCGTTTGTCCAGATTCTCACCTTGCTGTTTATCTGCGCCACCTAGCATGCTCCTTTCATTCATTGTTTTTTTTCAACCCTTTCTTTTGTACTCTATACCTTCCTCTCTTTGCGTCAGGTCCCATCTCCTGTCTGTCTTTCACAGGTTTTTATCTTGGCCTCTCGCTATTGAAACTGATATTGAGGGGTGATGTGCTAGCCAGAAAGCAGCGCTATCTCAGTGAACCAACTGCTCTCAAACACGTTGGTTCCTGCACTTGTCTGTGCCTGTCATCCAGCCCTGAAACAGAGCAGTAGCATTCTTTCACACACACACACACACACACACACGGAGGCGGAGGTAATCACATAGTGTGCATACACAAACAGGTTTAACCCAAAAATGGATGTAGCCCATAACTGCACTCATTAAACATAAATTTAGCCAAAATTAAACCGTTTCCTGGCATGAAAGAATGATATGTAACTTGCAGCAGTTAATTGCGGTTCATTGCAGGGCATCTCTCTATTTTTTTTTCGTCTGCTTTAACTTTTTTTCAACAAACTATTTGTAAAAGTCTGAATCGAGTGACTCATCTAATTAGTTGTTTGCAGAGAATGTGTCACTATACCTGGTGCTCATACTTGAGGTTTTAAACAAACTCTATAACCATAGCATTAAACTTAGTGGCATAATTTTGTACTTGAGTAATGATGGGAGATTAAGTCACAAGACAGATACACAATCACATGACTATTTTGATGCGATATGAATCTACACTACCATTGGTGAGATTTTTTATTTTTTTTAAGAAAGACACAAAGGCTGCATTGATTTAGTTAGAAATACAGCAAAAATTCCTATGCTGGAAAATCTGAATTTTCAAAAAAACTTATTTTTTTCTACACAAATCATTCTAATATGCTTATTTGCTGCTCAAGAAACATTAACTGTTATCAATGTTGAAAACAGTTTGTGCTGCTTCATATTTTTATACGAATATAATTGTCCAAAAGATGAGCATTTCTTTAAAATAAAAAAATTTGTAAACTTACAAAATGTTACAGTCACGTAACGTTTGATCAGTTTTATGCACATTTGTCATCATACTGACCCTAAGCTTATCAACGGTAATGCATTTGCTAAATGTGTAACCATAAACTAAGTTTAAATGATAATTAGCAATTTTATCCCAAAATGTGCATTTAAAGATGTGAATGGAATCTCTTTTACAGAGACTTGGGGGTAATATGGATGCTACTTTGCTACAAATGTACTATATTTTTTTACTAAAATAAAAAAAATAAAAATACATTTGTTAAATCCCTGTGCTAATGCATCAGGGATGCTGGCTGTGTAAAACCAATCTGGCCTGTTCATTTGCTGATGTATTCCTCACTTTGTTTCCTTTTCTCTGACTGCTGTGCGATTCACACTAAAGCCAATAACAGTCGCTGAACACAGTCAGTGTCCTGTCATCATCATCAGAGCAGTGTAACGTGGGAGAAGACACACAAGATGGGTGTGTTTGATGGGGACAGAGCTTGAAATCCACACACACACACACACACACACACACACACACACACACACAGGCGTGGCTAAAGGCCACAGCAGCCGAAAATGTCTCCTCCAGCAGGCCATTATACCTGCCTCTCAATTAGACAGATTTACCAGCCGCTAATCTGATAATCTCTGTCCTGTCTCTCTCATCCCATCCTCCATCTCTCCTTCACCCGTCTCTCCATCTCGTCTCCATCCCCCACCACCAATGGAGAAGTTTCCTGTGAACTTTTTATGGTCATCTGTCTTCAGTCAGTTACGTCCCCCTCTCCCTCTCTCTAATTTAAAGACACACGCTCCATCACCCCCTCTCCACGTCTCCTCTTTTGAAAAGCTCCTGCACAAAGAGGATAAAGCTACGTAAGTCTCTCCTCCTCTTCGTCTGTGCATCTCTGTATCCCTCCATTCTGTCTGTGGACGGCTAACAGACGTTAAACAGGCCAATCAGTGATTAGCGATGCAACAAGTGATGCTGAACGACTCCTTATTGTGTTTATTAGACAGAGTACGCAAAGTTTTCTTGTCCTGGTTTTTGGTGAAAATCAGCAGAATTTGTGTAAAACATTAGAAAATGTCAGAAATATTATAACTACACTATAATAAAATACCAGTCTTCTAACAAACAGGTAATTTAGCAAGCTTTCCGTTTATATTTTTTAGCAGCTGCAAGTTAAAATTAGTCTAGTCTTTTTTTATTTTTTTTTTATTTTTAGATTTTTAGCAACTGCAAGTAAAAAAGAAATCTACTCTGGTCTACTCCTAGTAATAGCTTACAGCATTATCACATAAAAGTTTGTTGCAATATTCTTAAGAATTCTAGATAAAAATAATGTGCAGAAGCAGGGGTTCGAACTTTTTTTTTATTGTTTTGAATGTTTAAATAGTTAATAATGTTGTCAAATATTACAATTTAAAATAATAAAATTGCTGGGCAAGAAGCATTTATTATCAATTTTGAGTGATTGTGCTGCTTCATATCTATTTTTATCTGTCTGTCTCAGAATTCCATGGAACATTAGAAATAGAAAGAAAAGTATTTATTTGAAATATAATTATTTTGTAACGTTATAAATGTCTTTACCGCCTCTTTTAGTCAACTAAATGAATCCATGCTGAAGAAAATTATTTTCTTAAAAAAAATGGTAGTGTTATATCACTATATATACATTTTTATGGAAGAATGATTTTGAAAATATTTAAAGCAAACCTATAATAAATTTCTTTTCACAAACCTATAAATTACACATCACTTGAAAGGAAGTCGATAAGTGAGTCAGATGAAGTTGATTCATTAATGGCTTTGAATGATTCAGTCGAGGATTTGTTAGAATAATTCTAACGGGTATCGATTGAATCATTGATTGTACCACACTGGCTGTTTTCATCCAAAGAAGAATTATTACTCAGACATTCACAGCAACTGACAGATTTCTGCTGTATATAGTTTAAACTGGGCTGAAGTATTTTCTAAACAAACACATCAAGGGTGATTTCTAGAACTTGAACTACAAGCTTGTTTTGATTCAAAGCAGCCTTTTTGATGCGAGTTAAATTGTACTACGACTGCAGTTCAAACTCCAGCCGCTGAGATCCAGATTGTCTGTACGAACGGATCGTTTCATAGGGCTATGATTCAACACAGCAGATTTTGCAATGCTTTTATTACTTTATAACAGATTTCAAGGTCGAAAGTCTCATCCTGAAAGAAAGTGTGTGTGTTTATGTGTGTGTGTCTGTGTTCATAGGCATGCATATTAAACTCATGTTTGTGGTCTCCCTGCAGTGTGAGCAGTGGTTGCTGACACACGAGGTGCACTGCGATCCCTCTTCAAACCCAGAACGGCAGCAGAATAACACAGCCTCGTCTGAGGACGGGTAAATATACCTCACCGTCCGGTCCGGTCCGAGCCGAGGCTGTCTGTCCGCGTGAGCATCCTCACTGTTTGCACATGCAGCATGGATGCCTGGCCTGCTTGTCAAGTCCCACCCACAAGTTTCACCTGAAACTTTGAGTTTTATCTCTCCTTCTTTTATTTCATCCACGTCTATTCATCCTCGCCGTTTTACAATCACAGCCAAACTCATACTTCATAGTATGCCACACATCCTTTGCTCTGTCCTTCATCAAATTCAGCTTCTGCAGTGTGCATGCGGCCCATTACTGCAAGAACAGTGAAGCCAGCCATGTATGCAGATTAAGAGTTAGGTGAACAAAACAGATGTGCGAATCTACTATTTGTAAAGTCACAGTTTATTTTGCACAGGAACCTTTAAGCTTGAACTTTCAATCTGCTTTGGGATCTTCAGACGTCACATGCACTTCATATACAGGCTAACGTCGCTGCATGAAGCTGGAATCTGTTGCGTCATCTTGTTTTAAGACTCTTGTGCTGAAAACACGAGACGTTTTCGGTTCAGGTAGGGCGGTTATGGAATGACTTTGCATCGAGATGCAGGAAGAATCTGAGAAATGTATTTGTGTTTGTTGCTTTGAAGAAAAAGAATGTGAATTGATGTTAAGACACTCAAGACTAAATGGAAGTAGACTTGTGTCATCAGTACAGGCATTGATGATAATAAAAAAACGTCAAAGATAAAGATAAAGACTACCATTGTGGTGACACACAAGGTTACAGTAAGGTTTAGTTTGTTAACATTACCAGTTAACTAAAATTCTACAGCATTTATTGATTCACATTAATACTGCACTAACATGAGCAAACTATTAACTGATCAATCATTGTAAAAAAAATATATCGCTCATGTACATTTAACTAAAGTTAACAAAAATTCCTTATTGTAAAGCATTAACAAAATTAACTTCTGTTTTGTTAACATTAGTTAATGCATAAGGTACTACTTTTATACCATTTATTAATGTAGGTTAATGATAACTGATTATATACAGTTGTGAATTATAATAATGTTTGTCCACATTATATTAATTCATTTGGTTTATTTTATACCATGCATAATTTGAGATGTTAAAATATATAAATTATTAACCAAGATTAATACATTCTGTAAAAAAATATTATTTCACTTTAACTATTACATGAACTAATGTTCATCTCGGTGGTTCATTGAACAGTTTGTCGAGTCTAAATGAGAGTTAACTACCTTTCCATTTCTCGTTCTGAGGTGTTCTCAGGTAGCAGGGTCAAAGGTCAACATTCTGTTCTGTAAAACAGCTGTTATCTAGGTCAAAGTATGATGCTTCTACAGTACACAAAATACTACCCAAGATGGCCTTTGACTGCCATTCATCTGCTCCCACAACTTTATTATTATCATTGTTGCGCCAATATGGAATTCAGTTCTTAGGGCTGTTAGATTGTTCCTTTGGATGTGCTCAGACTGACATCTATTCATAGGAGCATGTTTAGTTTTCAGATAACTGACTCCTGTGAGTCATGGCCTGTTGCTCAAGCAGCTCTATTGAGCGCCTGCAGTCTCCCTTGCTCAGACTTGTGGCGCATCTGTCGAAAAAGTCACAGAACAGGACCCAACCATTTATCACACACCGGCAGGGCATGTAACAATGATAACAACATGCATTAGATGTGGCCAGGATAATGTCAGTAACGCACTTAAATCAACCAAAAGATGTCGCATTTTCCGCTCTGTGAGACTTTACCATCATGGTACAATGTGTTGTTTTAGTCGGGTGTTTGATAGGACGTTGAGCTGGTGCTGACGCATGGTTGTGGGCCTGAGGCCTCAGTCTGTCATCCACAGAAAACCAGTTTGAGTGGCTGCAGAGATGAAGGAGATACCGGGATTTCACCGTAAACAACAGCTGCACAAAAAAACTTCAGCTTGTGGTAAACGTTGCATTAAAACAACTGAGACTTACAGTACATTCTGAGTATCAGAAGACAATAACAAGTTTGTTTTAGATTGAAAAATGTCATGCTTCTGATGCATGTGTTAATGTGTGTTTGTGCTCAGCCACCCTTTTTTATATTTTTGCTTAGCATATCTGTTTCTGTTCTGCTCTTGGTGCATTGAACTGATTTTGTAGAGGAAGTATTTAATAAGAGGTCGGTTTTCTCACACTACTAGATTAGGCTGTTTAGGTCACATGGAACTAATTGCAGAATTATGATGGATTAAATATGTGGTACGGTAGTTCTGTGGTTAGTCCGGGTTACTCTCTTTAACACCTAAAAAAAAATGAAAATTAACATCTGAAAAATGCCAGAAACCCATCCTCACATCCTCTATAAACCAGAACATGTCTTCCAAACAAATACAGACTCATCACATGCTGCAATGGAGCACACAGGACCGGTGGTCTCATTAATTGTTTATTTTCTGTCATTTATTGACTGTTATCAGTAAATTATGGAAAAGACTTGCTACTTTAAAAGCAAATCAACATTGAAATATTCTGATAGGGATTCATATTGAACCAAAAGGGAAGAAAATATAGGCCTTATTAATCTTAATTGGAAACCTGGTGACAAACATGGGTACTAAAGGACAGGTCACACTGCACATTTCGTTCCAGTGACTTCCATTCATACACATACGAATGCTTCAGACCGGAAACACAGTTTAGCATTTCGCTGCGTTCCAAAGTTTAAACTTGGTGAACTCTGACCTATGAATTCACATCACGTGACACCGTGTGACCAACAGCAGATCGATACGACACAGCATGACCTCCTAACTGAATTAAAAGAGCATCACAAGGTCCATTAATACCAACTTTAACAGGACACATCTCACACTTAATTCGTGCTTTTAATGGTCTCGGAAACTCACTGTTCTTGTGGATCAGGTAACAGGATTTGGCTGATGGTAGTGATTTTCATAGTGGATGGCCATACAATACACACTACCGAGGAGAATGTTGTGCCTCAGGACATTTCTTTTGACTTTGAATGGGGTTTATAACGTCCCGTTGTGTTTTGCCTCAAGCACAATGGTAGTTCAGCAGGCCATTAGGTAAAGTTCAGTCTCATTCCCCTCTGAGCCATCGCTTGTGTAATACCTAACAGTCAACTCCGGGGTGAAAGACTTTCCAATGTGTGACTTACGTGAGTAAGAGAGGGAGCACTAGTGATATTCCTTCCACTCAGTCCACCTTTCTCTCAGTCTTTGTAAACACAGTGCTCTAATGATACCCTGGTCTTTGCCTAACTCACAGAGTTAGAGAGACCGAACGTGAAAAGTTCAGGAGTCCATAAACTGGTGGCTGAATTCACCGACTTCGTCATTTGTTTGTGAGGTTTTGTGTTGCTCGGTCTGGCAAGTCAGGACATGGAAGGGTGGAGGAAGGGCCCCAGTCGCTCGGAGTCACTCAAACATATGATTGGTAGAGAGAAGACATGCAAAGGGCTTTTCTAAATTTCCAATGAATGTTTTCAACTGTTAATCATTGTGAAACATTTAAAGCGGGCAGATTGAATCTTTCAGTAGGACTTTCAAAATACTTCATCACTTGAATTGAGATTATAATCTCATTTTAAATTCAGATTTTAGTACCTCTTTTTACTTTGATATGGTTAAATACAGATTTGAAATCATAACAAGAAACCGTTTAACAACTATGATACCGGTTTTGAAATCACATCTTTCCCTAGTTATGACAAGAATCATTGCCGTCTAACAATAACAAACGTTAATTGTAAAAGATAAAGCATATACACAAACCGAAATCGAAAGTAAAACTGTTATTGTGTAAGAAAGAAATCAAATCCGTATCTGTGTGAAAATATCCGGTGTAACCCCCTTTATATCGTTAACATTTTCATAAGTGACTGTATCTTAATTACACAGATTTTTCTCAGTAACTGTAACGGATTGGTTACATTTATTTAGTAATTAAATTATGTAATTCTGTTACATATAACCAGTTACTCCCCAACACTGTGAACAGCTACCATCAAACTCTTCTTTTGCACCTAGAGCTTTGGGCAGAAAGCGTACAGGAGTTCCTTCATTTGTGTGTGTTAGCTAATACTTATTTCACACATGAGACTCTGGATTTCTCCCGTTTCCTTTTGAGTGCTGTGAAGTCAAGGAAGACACTGGAGGCTGTAATAAACAGCCAACATGTGGCCACTGGATTTACTGCTGTCACAACCCCCTTGCCTCGCTGCAGACCTATTCTCAGCAAACTAGTCCCTTTTTCAAACCTTATCCCAATCAGGAAGAACATTTATATGTTTATCCTCTCCTTTCCCTTTATTAAAGCCATTCAAGACCTCTTGAGAATCGGTGCTGCGGTCGCCCCGTATCTGTTTGCTTTTGAAGTGCACGTGTCATTTTTGGCAGTTTGGCTCAGAGCTGTTGTCTGAAAGCCATCCTCGCAGGCCCATCCCACCCAACTCTGTCATTTGCATCCCTGAAGCCCGGCCAATTACTTTACAAGAGTTCCTACTGAATGTAAGCTAGGACTGTCTGTATCTTACAAGGTTGCCAGGGTTTTTGACTTAATCGTACGTCGGCAGCTTTGTGGTTAGAGTAGAGGCTTTGGCTTCTGGCCCAAATTTTAAGGTACATTTAGATTAGGAATGCTTCTCTAATGAATAGTCAGGTGCTATCTGGACTTGGCAGCATCATATGTGTTTCTCGTGCTAAAGTAGAAGGAAGGACAAGCCATTGATAGTTAGAAATGTTGAGCTGAAACCAACTTTTTGTTCCACTGATTGGTCATTTGTGTAGCATCATGAATGTGTTTCCCTTAAATGTTAAACTAGTGGCTCTCTGCTTTTTTCTTTCTTTCTTTCTTTCTTTCTTTCTTTCTTTCTTTCTTTCTTCATAGAATTTAGTAGTGTTCATAGATTAAAATAAATGACTAAATTAATTATAAGTAATATTAAAATAATTAAATTACGGTTGGGGTGAATCAAAAGACATACCCTTGATTATTATTTGTTTTTAGCTTATTTTAAAGCTTTTGTTTTGAAAATTTGAAAGTAATGGTGTCAAAAATGAATATATCTGCTAGCATCAATGCAGTGCGAGGCCTGCATGAATGCACACTTGCAGAAAAAGCTATAATCATTTGTGTATTAGTTTAGTAAATATTTTAGGTAACACTTTAGTATAAAAACCAATTTTCACTATAAACTAGTTTCTTATTAGCATACTTATTATTAACATATTAACATCCCTATTCAACATCCCTAATACCTTAACTTAACAACTACCTTACTAACTATTAATAAGCAGCAATTTAATTTTTTAGGCAGAAGTCATAGTTAATGGTTTATTAGTAGTGAGAATAAAGTGTGACCATATTTTATGCGTCATTTAAGATTTTTTTCCAGTGGTTAAAGCCAGTGGCTTATTCCAACTGACACCCTGTTGTGCAACAGTTTTGGTTGCAAAGAAATGCAGTCAGTTTAATAATTTTGATTAGCATAACTCCTACCATTTAAAAGTAGTTTCGTTTGTTTTATGCAACTTTTCAGAGGTTCGCTTTCACATTTTTGAATATGTCAGAGGATATTTGAAGATGTTTATGTAGGATGAGTGAGGAAAAGCAGTGGAGGGACAGATGGGAGACGAAACAAGATGGAGAGACACGGAGAGAAAAACAGCAGAGGCATTCTGGCTTGCTCGGTTTGGCACCGTGTGAGGACTTTTCCACTCTTGTGTGCTTCTGACTGACACACAAATTCTCAAAAAGCTCACATACGGTCATATATGAACGCACACGCCAGCACGCCCATAACATATTCTCTCTTCAGAGTCTACCAAAATCACCTCTGCTTTCCCACCGCTTGTCTTTTGTTGGACTTGTTTTAACAAGGATGTGCAAGAAGCTCTTTCTGTCGTGTGTGTGCAGGAAAGTGAGAGTGATGGTTGGGAACAGATGTAGTAACAGCAGCCCCCCGACTCCCTCCACCCTCACTATCTCTCCCGGCAAGAGAGAGAGAATCTTATGACTAGTACAGCTCTCTCTCGCTCACTCTCGGCCCAAACCCCCACCCCAAATCCTTGCACAACACGAAACCTGCCCTGCTGTTGTGTAATCCCTCGTCTTTCTACCTCTAATCATCAACAGAAGTCTCTTACTCCACTTTCCACACCCCAATACAGGTTTTCCCTTCTCAACTTTCACTTCTACCAGCATCTTTCTGGTTTTCTCTTTGATTCATAGTACTAGTTTGTCTCCCACCACATTCATCAACTGTTCATTTTCCTGCTAAAATGCCCCCCCGCCCATCATGCAAACATCCTATCAGAGGAACGGCCTTATCTTGTCTAATGAGAGCTTTGATGAGATGCTTGTTTATGGCTTCCATAAGATGATACCTTTTTATCTTCGTAAAACGTTTTACTGATTTTATTAAGGACATAAATATGTTATTTGTAAATATGTATTTATAATATACTTGGCACAAAGTAAATGTATTTCAAATACATGTTAGTGTATTTTTTTCACCAGGGTAGTCATCCATTCATCTGTTGTTTTCAAGAAAAACTACGCATTGAGACGTACTACTGTTTTTCTCCTACTATACAGGCCACAGGGTGATGTGTCTATTCGAGTGCATTCAGTACTCTGCTCGCAGGCTGTTTCTGGAGGAATTTGGTTTACCTCCATTTGGCTACAAGGCGTATGTGAAGTGTCTCTTGTTGGCCCCCTGATCATATCTCCCATGTTGTTTTGGTCCAGCCAGCAACAGCCTCGTCACACACCCAGACACACATTCCCTTATCCTCCCTCCAAAAGAGGAAGCGGCCCAGACCGCAGAGGAGCTTCCTGTGTGGCTGCGGATGGGAAATGGCAATTAGAAAATCTCGTTCTTTTTCCATCTTTTTCCCCTCCCAAATCTTTTCCGTCCTTCCTCTTGACAACCGTTCCAACTCTCCCTCCCTTGTTGAACACATTATCAATCTCTTTAAGTCATTAGCAAACTTATTAAATCATAATCAGCACTTAGAGTTCTGCTTTTTAGGTCGATGTACCTCAAGCATCTCCCATCATCACCTCTCAACAACGTACCCCTCTTAAATGTAGCGCTTAGACCCCCCCCCCCCTCATCCAGATTAGCATCTACAGCCATCTGCCATGCTGGCGCCCACTAAAGCAGAGATTTTCCTGCGTGGTCGTCTGTAGTCATCCAAAAATTGGATGAAACCAATCATGGCTACATAGGCCACACCTATGATGTTACCAGTTGTTTCAGCCAATCAGATCTCAGATTTTTTTCTTAACCTTTGGTAGAAAGAGAGTACAGAAAGAAACTTTGAATGAATGTCAAGTTACTATAAGATACAAGCTGTTCTTCCAGTGCACTCAAAGCATTCTCGGTATATTTGAATCTCTTTTTTTTAATTCATAGTTATGGAAATTTCAACAGAAGAGACAAGAACCCTCACTAGAGAGGAGGCGGAGCAAAGTGATGCGCGCCAGAGCCCCGCCCCCAAAGGGGAACAAACAACGCACACAGGTAAAAATCTGTCTTTCTGTCTATCTTTCTATTGATCCATTAAGAGTTCTATCCATCTATCATCCATCAGTTGTCCTATAGGTCATTTTACATATCACTTTCTTTTACTCTATCATCTATCTTTCCATCCACCCATTGTTCGTTCCATTGCTCGGTATCTTTGTATCTGTCATTTCTTCTATCCATCTATCATCCTTTTGATAGTTTATCTATTGATCAATTTATCAGCTATTGTTCTATCCATCATTACTTGTATGTATCGCTCTAACATCTATCTTTCCATTCATTGTTCACCATTCTATCCATCTTTGTTTTGTTTATTGTTCTATATACTGATCTATCAATCCATCATTCTTTCTATTCATCTGTCATTCATTCTATAACTTTTACTCTCCATCTTTCTGTCAGTCCATTGTTCATTCTATCTCTATCATCATCATCCATCCATCCATCGCTCAGTCTATCTATCCATCCATTGTCCATTCTTTCACCCTATCAATCTTTCTATCTATTGTTACTTCTATCTTTTGCTCTATCCACCTATTTATCATTTGTTGCGTCTATCATTCTATCTGTTCATCTATAGATCAGGGTTGCCAGGTTTTCAAAACAAAACCCGCCTAATTGCTACCCAAAACTAGCCCAATCATGTTTCGAGGGGGGTTCCCTGGTTAAGAGTTTTTTGGCAGGGATCCTCCAGTAAAATTAGCATTCCAGGGGTTGAATATATCAAGTTATTGGGGTTGCAACAACTGCCGGCAACAGTGTTAAAGTAGACCTATTCCACGGGGAAACATGCGGACTTGGCAACAATGATTTAGATCCATCTGTTTTTCTACCCATCTATCATTCTATCCATCTATCCACCCATCATTTGTTCTATCTTTCTGTCTGTTGCTCTCTCTGTCACTATCTTTCTAACTGTCATTCTATCGTTCATTAAAGTAATACAAAGAAATGAAAACATCCACAGAGAGTTCTACCAGTGTAGAGGAGGAAGCAAATGAATGGGAGAGCGAAAAGAATAGATTAGACGGAGAGATGGAGGTAGCCGATGGGGTGGACCTGTCTTCCATTAAATCCATGATGAGCACTGTGATGAAAGCAGCTCAGCTTAACAGCAGCGTAGACTCCGCCCACACCACGCCCAGTAAGGTGTCCGTCAAAAGCCCCAGCACCAACCGCAGTGGAAGAAAGACCCAGGTAAGAGGTTACGAAGAGTGAAAATCACATGCATACTTAATTAATGTGATTATTATATAGCAAATAAACATGGATTTACATGCATAAACCTGCTGTTAAAATGTATGTAATAACAGTAAAGTTAAAGTAAAACGCAGAAGATTTTTCCTAGTGTTTTGTGCAGCAGAGACAGAGCTGATGTCATTTTTCGGTTGGAAACAAGAACTATATGTGGTTATAAAACACAAAATATATTTATGATCCAAACTCAACACTGAAATGTCTTACACTGATCTCAAAACAAACTCATACTGACTCAGTCCACAAATAAACCAATCAGAGGAGGCATGGCAATGTCTTTGATTGCGTTCCAATTCACATACTTCTATTAAACAAAAGTCCACCATTGCGGCCTTTTACCGCTTCATAAAATTGTGTTGCATACAAATAAGGTTGTGTAAAATCTAGCTATATTAATGACCTTAAAATTAAATGTTAATTTAATGCATTTAAAAACTCATCTACAGTAGGCAGATTTTGCAGATGGCATAACTCTTAATTCTGATTTTGCACACTAGAGATACAGTACAGTAGTATGTGTGTTATTGTGGTTGGAAAGTAGTACAGGTGGGAAGGACTTTATGGTTGCAGCATCCTGCTTTTAAAACGGAAAGTGACAAATGGTCTCCTGGCATTTCAATCCACCTTTTGTTCACCCAGCTGCATCACATGGCTCCCATTAGAGCACGCAATTCATCCCTTAACACTCCAGTGTGGGGCAACAGGTGTCGCTTTTAACCCCTTAACACTCTGGGGGGAAGTTTTGGATCCAAACCATCCACCCCCCTCAAATGTGTTCCTTCCACTTAAAAAAAAACATTTTAATTTTGCCTTTAGGATAATATATATAAGTATTAAAATATCATAGACTTGCACTGAAGGACATGAGTTATATCTAGAGAGCAGAATAGAAATTTGAGTGTGGGATCTTTTAGCCAGTATGCAGTGTTTCACTTGGAGTGGCTGTAGTCTAGTTCTCAGGACACTCTTCCGCTCCTTTTGAGGAAAAGTAAAGTAAAGAAGCTTACAGTGCGTTGTGTAATTTACCGGATTAACTGAGAATAAAGAGACGAGCTAAAGCACAGAACACTGCAGACAGGTACCGCTGAACACAGACAGGTTCAGACAAAACTAACAGGTGTTTGCTCAGGTGCACCATGAATAGTAACTAGAACAGAATGCCTTACAGCATTTACATCCACTTTTTGAATCATCTAAGGAAATCTATACTTCAAAAGTACAAACGTTTTTTTTATGCTTTTTGAAAGAAGCATCTTGTGTTCATCAAGATTACATTGGTTTGAGAAAATAAATACAATAAAAACTGAAATATTGTGAAACATTATTACAATTAAGATATAATATCATTTTAAAATGTAATTTGTTCCTGTGACCAAAGCTTTATTTTTTAGCATCATCGTTACTCCAGACTTCAGTGTCACATGATCTTTCAGAAATCATTTTAATGTGCTGATTTGATGATTAAGAAACATTTATGATTGTCAGTGTTGAAACCAGTTGTGCTGCTATATTTTGTGATAAATTTTTTCAAGATTTTAGGAAGAACAGCAATGAACAGTACTTACTTGAAATAAAGCATTTTTTTATCCATTTAATATATCCTTAATAAATGAAGGTATTATTTTCTTTAAAAATAGATCTTACAGACCCCAGACATTTGAATGGTAGAGTGTAGTTAGTGTTTCAAACCAATTTATGACCTATAGACTTTAAAGCAGCTCAGTATGAATTGTGACGATGAAATGAATGAGACTTCCTTATGACGAAACTATCACTGCCAATTAAAGGGATCATCGGATGCCTCATGCACTTTTACAAGCTGTTTGAACTGGAATGTGTGCTGGCAGTGTGTGTACACAACCACCCTGATAATGATAGAGATCCACCCAGTGTTTTTTTTTAATCTTGTTAAATCATTTCCCCTTTCTCAAATCGATCTCAGATGCCTGTATGATGTCACACAGACAGGCCCCTCCCATGATTGTTGATTGACACTGGTGTTTTACATTAGCTCCGCCCTGAGTGACTGTCATCAGTCCACCATTGTTTCGACAAAGTAAACAGTCCCTCAGAGAGCGGCTTGCAAAAGAGGGGCGGAGTCAGCAGAGCTCATTAGCATTTAAAGCAGCGTGCAAGAAAACAGCTTGTTCTGAAAACGGGGGGTGAACACAGTGTTGTTTTACACTACCATTGAGAAATTTTAAATAAGCTATGTTACAGAATTTTTATGAAGACCCTAAAGAATCATATCAGCTTGTGGAAAATGGGCATCCGATGTCCCCTTTAAGGTCAAAAAGCAAAGCGTTGTCTGAGAATGACACTTCCCCTCATAACATGCTGAATGGTAAATACTGTCAGCTTGAGCAGTTGGCGCTCACTGGTCTTGAACTGAAGCCAAGAGAGTCACAGAAGGAAAACAAGCCCTACGCCAGCATGCCACCAGAGGAAAAAGAAGTGCTCTTCTCCTCCTAGAGATGTTTTTGAAGATTCCAGTCTAGTTTAATTGCTTGTGTGTTTGTAGATCACATGGGCGTCTATTTAGGGCTGGACTTGTGATGACTCATGTGTGCTCTCTTTTTTCTTTATATATATTATGAGATAGCTACGCATTTATTTTATGACATCATATGAGTAAGCATACAAGGCATTCTGTCATGTGACGGCATCAGATCTGTTACAACAGGAACTGGTCTCACTGAACATTGCTGCTAATGTCTGCAGTTAAAGGGACAGTTCGCCCAAGAATGCAAGTTTGGTCATCATTCAAGTTGTTCCAAACCTGTATGAATCTCTTTTTTTTAGGTTGAACGTAAAAAATGTATTTGGATGATGATTCTGGGTAACCAAACAGATGTTTGGCATCAATGGGGAACAGAAACTGAAGAAAGAAACTCACACAGGTTTGGACCAACTTGAGAGTGAGTAAATGATGATGGAGTTTTCATTTTTGGGTGAACTGTCCCTTTAATGATCTGATGTACTATCAACAGCAGTGAGAGGAAGGCAGTGTGTGTAGTGTCGGTTTACACAGATTTCCACTCAAGGAGAAAGAGGAAACTGTAAGAATCAGAATTAGAATCAGCTCTATTATCTATTTTATTATTATTTAAGATGCTCTTCACAAAACTCCAAAACAAAACATAGGCGCAGGAGGAGAGAATTTCATAGATTTTTGAAAACATTTAAATTTAATAAACAGAAGGTCTTCAGATTCACAACTGTGGTCTGTATTAAAATAAACGGCATTCATGCACAAAAAAGTGAACTGTATTGCTGTGGTGTATGTGTGACAGTAGAGTGTTTGTGCTCGGGGGTCGTGCAGCAGTGGCTGGGGTTGAGCAAGTGTTTATTTAACAGTGAATTTAGCTCAGTATCTCACACATATAACTTGTTCTGACAAGACATTCAAGGTTGGAAGACAAGGCCTCATTCCCTGCCTCCAGCACATGTGTTTTTACCCACGCTCCTTGAATGTGCGACTCAAAGTGATGACCAATAGATTTTATACAAAAAAAAGCTTTTGTTTATTATTGAATGTGATATTACAGCTGAGTTTTATTATTTTTTTCCTAATGTTTTGTGGCTTTTATTTCATGAGCTTCGAGGCTCATCTTTTAGGGTTTTTATTTTTTCTATACTTTAATTCAGCAAGGAAGAACTAAATTGATCAGAAGTGACAGTAAAGACATTTATAATGTTACAAAGGAGTTCTAATTTAAATAAATATAGTTCTTTTAAACTATTCATCAAAGAATCCAGAAAAAAGTATCACTTTTTACAAAAAATAAGCACAAATCTGTTTTCAACATTGATAATAATCAGAATTGTTTCTTGAGCAGTAAATCATCATATTTTCATGATTTCTGAAGATCATGTGACACTGAAGACTGGAGGAATGATGCTGAAAATACAGCTGTGCATCACAAAAATTAAATTTGAAAATATATTCATATAGAGAACAGTTATTTAAATGTTTAATATTTCACAATATTACTGTGTTGTTGTTGTTGTTTTATAAAATAAATGCAGCCTTGTTGTTCAGAAGAAAACAGTTAAACAAATCCCCCAAATTTTGAATGGGAAAGTGCTTTAAAACACAAGCTTTTGTCACATAGTATAATACAGTGCTCCATGTATGCTTTAGAGATTTATAACTACATACAGTTCATCTCATACATGTTTCAGGAAGCCAAAGATGACAGCGGGAGTCTCGTCTGTCCACTGTGTGATAAGAGCTTTCAGACCCAACACCAGCTCACCATGCACATCCGCCAGGTAACATGCACTTTTCAGTATAATGGTGCATACCTGTTGATCTCTTCAATTAAAGTCTGTGTACAAGTTAGCAAAGATGGCGGAATGTTTGAGCATTTTCAGAAGCCACTTAGACTAGACAATATATTGTAGAGCTTGGCCTGTAATGTTAATTAACTTATTAGCTAGCTGACCCAAATGTCTTCTCTCCAGCACAACACCAGTAGCGGGGCTTCGGACCACTCTTGCAGTATCTGTGGGAAGTCTCTGAGCTCGGCTAGCTCTCTGGATCGTCACATGCTAGTGCACAGTGGAGAGAGACCCTACGAATGCTCTGTGTGCCGTCAGACCTTCACCACCAATGGCAACATGCACAGGTCAGTCGGGGTTTTCAAACTAAAATTGATTTGCAATCTGGAGCAAAAATGTGTCACTTGGATTGAAAGTTTTGATTTGCACAACAGAAACAATTCTCAAGACAGCATGCACATATTTAACTTCCATAATGTAATGAATTAAGAAAAATGGAAGATTCAGTGGGACTCTTATACATTGGGATATAATTAGATTTTGAGAGTATTTTGAAGCACATCCATCCGCCCTGATGTTTCGCCTCCCATGAGGCCTTGGTTATGTTGCACAATTCTTTTCAGAGGTGCAAAAGGTTAATAAATTTTGGTTAAAGGTAATTAACTTTTTAAATAACATTTTTAATTTTAATTTAAACCGTAGGTTATTAATTCAATTGTGCATTGCTTTATAAAGTTAGTTTTGGTTTAATACTGTCTTCAACTAACAAAGTGTCATTATCAAATTATTATTTTGGCTAAAGATTGAGTGTATGATTTCATACACACACACCTTTGTATACAGTTGAATATTCAAACTCAACTGGTCTGAAATGCTGTGTTAAACATCAGTGAGTAACTGTATGTGTGTGGTTTAAGAGAAGGGAGATGTGGAGGAGAAGCACATCCATCCGCCCTGATGTTTCGCCATAACGTCTGTTAAACTACAATCCTAAGCTTAGCACTGACTTTGTGTCTTGGTGGATTTAATAAATGTTTGTTTGTGAGCAAGCAAAATGAGTCGTATGCAGTCATTTCATAGTGGCTTTCATGCTGATCCAAATGTAAGCAGATCCGAGTGGTCACAAGATATCAATTTCATGAAGTAATGTGAGTGGTGTCATCGTAGGTGTTCTGTGTGCTGGGTGGCTACAGTGCTTACATGGTTTATAGTCCATGTCTACGCCGTTGCTAGGGTATTCTCAGAGACCGATGGGGTGTTAAGGTGTTTTAAGTTAGTTGTTAGTGCATTGCTATACAGCTTGCTAGGGTGTTTTGGATGGTTGTCAAAAAAAGTTCACCCCCAAGATTCTGAGTGTACATTGGCTTCTTTTATATCCTTAGCACAGACAGTGCAGAATATGTTCCATTACATATGATGTCCACATCCGTTTGTAAAAGCATCATTTAAGAAGTTGAACCGTTCAGAGATGTTTGTGGGCTTTTTAGAGAAGTGAAAGCTTGTAAGTTGATTACATCCCTCAGGCCTCACCCTGCCTTCGCCTGCGCCCAGAGGATGAGTGCACCACTAAGATAAATGAAAAGGCGTTGGTTTGTTAGTGTACATACGTGTGCTACCACTGGGGTTCGTCAGCTCTGTAGCCTTTGCTTCTGTTTAAGGAGAGAGACCTTTGCAGGAAGCCAAGAGTGACTTTAAAGCACCTCCCCCATTTTGGTCATGGTATCTTCTCCCAGCAGGCCTTGCTGATGGAGGGGGTAAACACGAACTTCCTCCCAAGGTTTCAAAGGTTGATGGTAAGGTGCGTTTGGGGGATCAGCGTGTGTGGATGGCTCTTAAGGGCCCCTTGCATAAGCGCTCTGTGAATTACAATTATCTGGTAGCAAGCAGAATTAAAGTGGAATTCAGGTGGAATTGGAAATAATACACAAATTTTGATTTGCATTAAATGTGCGGCTGTGACCGGTGCGAAGGGAATCTGGTTTTACTACATCAGCTGTTACTGTCCTGATAATATCACACTTTTTCCATAGTTTTTGTATGAGTATAGTTTTACTAATAATGGTGAAGGGGCCTGTGAAATCGGTTTTATTTTTTCTCAAATTTTTTTATTTATTTATTTATTTATTTATTTTTTTTCTAGGCTCTGTTTTAATGATTCAATTAGATTTGTATAAATAAAAAAATCATGTCTAATTAACTGAAATCATGAAACTTACATAATTTAACAGCAGTTGAATAGATTTTGAAATTGATACTTTTGATTTATCAGGCCAAAATTTGGCAGATTCCATGATATTCTGTATTATACTGTAAATTTCGTTTTTATGACTGGATTCTGTGATTCCATCCGTGTTTTCCACGGCCCTATGTGTTCCTGAATCATATGTACAAGTCTTGTTTTCATTCCTGTCAAAAATGACTTACTGATGTCTGCTGGACCAAGTTGAGCCCAGACCTATATTCTGGTCTCAAGATGCTGTCTGTTCAAGACATGAAACCTGATAGAAATATTTGAGCAGTTTTCAGTTGTGAAAAAAAGTTACTTTAAAGCTTTTGAAGCCTCATGCATGTCCAAGGAAGCTGTCCATGTAGTTGACAGAGGCATCCATCTTGTGCCAAAGCATCACATGGTAAGATGGGTGCCGTGAGGAGGAGGGAGTCACTATTGCCATGGAGAAAGATCTCAACTTCACAGAGGAAAAGTCAGTGTGCGTTCTGATTGGCTGCTTTTATTTGCCTCAACTCTTTAGGTTTTGAACAGCCACAGGTTTGCAGGGGGTGTGCCCTTGCTCTGACATTGCTTGGAAGAGAGGACACTTTCTGACCCCACAGTGCCCTCTGTCTGTGCTCTGCGGCAGTGCAGAGGAATGCTTGGATTGGATGGAATGAACCTGTTTATGCGTCAAAAAGTTTTATGATCCTTTACAGATTAGCCAGGCTGCTCATGAAATGTCCACTGACATCCTTCATTCAAGGACAGCAAATTTTAGTCTAGTGCAGTTAGCAAAAACATTACTGCCACATTACCTTTTCAATTAATTGAGAAACATATGCATGACTCTGATTCAGTCATACCAATACTGAGTACTAGCAGTAATCAGCTAATTAGTATTTTTCAGAGGATAAGCTGTCATCCTATATGAGGTTACTGTGGTGATGATTTCCATCCAATCAGAGCTTGCTGACTTGGCAGTGCTGGTTTTCTGTGATTGGTCAGAGACAAGGTCAGAGTTCAGAGCAGAGAGATATAACAGCCTGTCAGGTCCTCACTCCAGTGTCCAACATACTGCCTGCTATTAATAAACCACTGAACGCAGAGTGAAAACTGAAACCTGCAAGAGCATGGGATGTCTAACCTTTTTTACACTTGCACATGCATGTACACTTTCAAAGTACTTTTATGAAATAATCTTTTATAGGTCCCCAGATATAAACCTCAGTTAGAACACTTCCTGGATTCATCCAGCAGATTTGTTTTATTTGAAATGTAAACTTTGATTGTACAATAAATATAAATCTTTTGGTCATATAGGTATAGAATATGAGTGACATTTTGGGAAGCAAACTTTTGCTTGAGTCTAACATTCATCTTTATTAGGCCTCCAGTTCCTACTTGTCTTGATTGGTTTCCTCAAGATCTCTTTGGATAACAGAGGATCAACTTCTGGCCCTCTTCATGCAACATTACCACTCTCTTTTCCGTTGATCTCTACCCGCCATCTTGGACTCACATATGCACATATAGAGGCTGTGGGATAATTGCATGAGTTTCCAGACCATTAGTATCTTCCCAGTACAGTCCTTTCTGTTGGCTCCAAGGAATGAACAGGGTTTCCTCTACCCTAATTTCTAGAATATTATTCATAAGCTGCTCATCCATTAAAACAAGTGGCAGGCATCTGTAAATGTCCTCAAGATGCAACTCCTTCCCAAAAAATTCTTCTTGTAGTGCCCATGTGTTTTGCAAAGAACAGAATAATTTGTAATGCGTGCTTGTTTGTAAATGAATAAAATGCAGTTTTAAAGCACACTCTATTGTCTGTTTTCAGACACATGAAGATCCACGAGAAGGACTCTGCCAGCTCCATCCCCAACAGTCCGACTCTGTCTCTACATAAGCGACGACGTACATCTACAGCAAAACGCAAACTAAGCCACGATGAAGACATTGAGAAGACCGAGGAGACAACCAGCAAAAAGGTAAGTGTAGTTCCACTATCCTACTCAGTGCCCCAAGAGGTGCTCTCAAAATTGGGCTACAAATAGATGACGGTGATGTGTATGCTGCAGGTCAAAGAGGATACCGGTGTAGATGAGCAGAGTTTGAACAAAGGACAGGATGAAGTCTTGACCTGTCCTGTCTGCTATAAGACCCTCACCTGCAGAAACGAGTTTGATGCCCACATGGAGACCCATCCTGACAATACACTGAGGTACAAAGCCCTACATCAGTAAATTAAATTCAGTGAAAAGTGCTTTTTCAAAAATCCAACACAAACACAAGAGTTTACTTCAGGACTCACAGGCTTAGTAACTAAGTTTAGGGTTTGATAATGGAACAGTTCTGGTCCTTCCTACACTGTTTTTCGTTCAGTATATTATAGCTGTCCATTAAGCCCAGACAGGAATGTTGTCTCTTTGTTCGAGGTGCGAGTTGTATTGCAGGGGGACGCCAGTAGCTGCGGCTTTTGGCTGGATCCCTGCAGTTGCCAGGAGATATAGTGGCATGCTTTGTGCTGGAACACTCATAATTTAACACATCCGAATACAGATGGGGAAACTCCTCTTGCTTACAAACTATGAAAAGTTATAAAAGTTTGTTTCAGTGGAATTTGCCTTTTATATTGTGATGCATGTAAAAAACACATTTGGTCGGCTCAGATATAAATCTTTTATCTTATGGACCTTAAGAGTTTGGAACTATGTTTGTTTTGCTAAAATGTTATTGGCTGAGAATGATCATAACCTTAATGACTGTAATCCTGTCGACGTGTCCCCCTCCCACTCCTGAGAGGCCTAAGAGGTTCTCCTCCCCCAAACCCCCCCGCATGTGGCCCCCAAGCTTAAGGCAAGGGAGTGGCACGAAAGAGGAAAGGGGGGAAAATGGAGGGGGGACGGACCACAGAAGTTGTATAGCTGGGGGGGGGGGGATTTAATGAGACACAAGAGGAGACTTCAGGAAGATGCATTCTGCAGGACATCTCTGTAGTAGTGTGTGCATGCATGCATGTGTGTAAGGTTGTAGCTGTATCCCTGGAGATGTCAGGAGACTGCAGAATGTTTCTCCAAAGTCACCCAACTGAGGGGTACCTCCTCTAGTTAATGGATAGCTGTACGGCATGTCTCTGGGAGAAGGAAGTTGGCAGGGCCTGTCAGAGTGTTTTTCAGAGCAGCGTTATTGTTGTATGGAAGTACTGCAAATTCAGCACTAATCCTGTGTAATCACAAGAGCTGAGAGTGCTAGTTAAGAGGATGTAGACTGCTGTGAATTGGGTTCCACTCTGAAGAGTTCTAAAAGCAGAAAAACAACTACATGCATACAAAAAGACCCAATAATGTTTTTTTTTTTAAGATACAGACGTGTTATCTGTCTTACCCAAACAGCCCTTCCAAGTAAGACAGACACTCCCATACATACATGCTATAATAAAATGAACAGTTCCAACACTGAAATCTGATGGATGAACCACGTTTAAAGCCACTGCAGAATAGCCAATAGAAATAAAAGCATCAGTTATTTAAAATAATTATTATTTAAACAGTGTTTGAACTTTTTGTAGCAGGAAAACAAAATTTTCATGGCTTTCTGATGCAAAACTGAATTTTTTAAAAACCATTCATAAGTATTGGTCCTAAACCTGTTTTCACTTCAAGGCATTGCGTGCCTTATGTGCATAGGTGGATATGCTGCTATGCTATGCCTTACATTGCATTGTCTTTGTCTGCTGAGATAAAAGCAGCTTACAGTCCCTATGGACACGTCGTCACAATGATCAGAGGCAGGGCATGTGACAAGACCAATGCACAGCGTCACAGACATTAACCAGCTGTCTTATGCAGCACCCTTTAAACACAAAAAGAGTGCTATTGTATGCAAGGGTGTGGTTAGCATCGACTTTCCAGTTCTTAGTTAATTCACTTAGGAAATCCCAACTCTATTTTCCCTGTGCGGACGTTTCCACAGTACACTGTAGATTGGATGCTGTATTTATTTCATATTTGCATATATAATATGTGGATTGATTCTTTTATAACGTATGTTTTAGATATCAGCGTCTCACGTTAGTATTTTTATACCTAGATGTGATTTATGCTGCATCTCATTCCGGACACACCGCAGTTTGCTCCGCCACAATGCAGCCACCCATAAGCAGCTACCCACAGACCCCAACGGACGACCCTTTATTCAGAGCAACCCGTCCATCCCTCTCGGCTTTAATGATCTGGCTTTCATTGACTTTTCATGCCAGAAATTCCCGCAAATTGCCCAGGTAACAGCCATGGACAAATATTCTTTGCGGTTTTGCACAATGTGTAAAAGTTCTTTATCTTGTCTGTAATATTTGAAGAATTTTGTTAAGTTTAAATTTTATTTTAAACCCACAGATTTGGTGTGAAACCAACCTTCGGCGATGCACTGGCAAATTCCATCGTTTTGTATGTGACACATGCGATAAGGCATTCCCTCTCAGCTCGGCTCTGGACTTGCACAAAGCCTCACATGAGACTTCCAGTGGCACCCAAGAGACAACTTCACCCTTAATTATGAAAGATGAGCCTCCCTCTCCTGAGAAAAGTAGCTTCATGGACTCCATGGGCTTGCAGCACATCTCTCAGGTTAAGCCTGTCCCCTCAGAAGAGGATGTTCAGCAGGCCAAGCTAGATAGCATTCGGGTTATCCACGTGGACCAGAATCAGTCCTCTGTACCTCAGGAGGATGTCCTTGTTGGTGGGGTTAACCTGTCTCTTGTGGACCCAATGACTCTTCATGGTCTGACCCATCAAGAGGCTCTCAAACTGCTATCCTTTCAGCCCTTTCAGACTGGCTTTCTGGTGCAGCCAGATGGTGGTATGGTAGTGAAGCCAGTTTTTGGTGAATCCAACGTAGAACTCGCTGATATACAGCAAATAATCAAAGTAGCTTCCGCTGCCCATAACCAGATCACGCTCCCACCCTTATCTAAGGCGCCTTGTAGTGCCATACAGTCGGGCTACAAGCAGATGCCTCCACTCAAGCCAAAGCCCTTGGTGGCTCCCAGAACCAGTCTGGTAGCTTCAACTCCACCACCCCTAATGAACACCCAGCAAGCTTCTCTGGGCTGTATCAGCCCTAGCCTCCCGCCCCCTGCCAGCCATCCTCTCAAGACAGTTCAGGACCTCTCCCCATCTTCCTCATCCAATTCTGCCAACAACCACGCTTCGGCAGAGAGGATACAAATGGAGGCCGACTGCATGGGAGATGCCCATACCCCAATGGACATGGATGAAAGACATATTAAACAGGAGAATGGCAAGTTAGAAGAGACCACTGGAAAGAAGGGAACATCTCAAAAGGGTTCGTACCCCTGCAGATTTTGTGACCGGGTCTTTGCATTTTCTGGTGTACTGCAGGCACATATGAGATATCATTTGGGCATCCTGCCTCACCAATGCAATATCTGCGACTATGTTGCCCCAGACAAAGCAACGCTGATCCGTCATTTGAGAACACACAGTGGTGAGCGTCCTTATGTCTGCCGGCTCTGTCATTACCCATTTACTGTAAAGGCTAACTGTGAGCGACACCTTCGCAAAAAGCACATGAAAAGCAATCGCAAAGAGATTGAGAAAAACATTAAGTATGTTACTTCATCCACAGCAGATCTACTGGAGCAGGCTGGAACTAGTGAAACTACCTGTCGCTTCTGCGGGGAGGATCTAAAGACCTTCCGAGCCCTGCAGATACACTTACGCACACACAATGGCTGCCAGCGAAAGCCATTTGAGTGCAAGCGTTGTGGAGCAGCTTTCCTTGCTAAGCGTAACTGTATCCATCACCTTCTGAAACAACATCCAGAGGTCCAAGAGCAGGATTTTGAAGAGCACATAATCACTCTTCTAGCTGCATCAACCAAAAATAGCCCAAATCCATCTCCTCTCAATGGAGTTTCTCCTAGCACTGTAGTGCAGCCTATCAAAGTAGAGGACCTTAGCTTTTACAACATAGATATGGATCAACCTCTGGACTTCTCTAACAAAAGCCGTGGGAGCAGCAGTGCTGGAAGTGTGAGTGGATCTCCTGGGATCAAAACTGAACCTGTCTCTTATGAATCTAGCATGGAACCAATTGATCTCTCTATTCCTAAGAATCCTGTGAAGAAGCTTAAACAAGACATTGAGGCCAAACTGCCAAGGGAGGTTAAGAAAGAACAGTCAACCATTAGCATACTTGCACAAGCTCTTCAGGCCGAGAAGTCCATTGATGAGAAGTCTCAACCTCTTGGATGCTACCAGGTCCCTATTGCTTTGTCCTCCCTTACTGGTAGCACTAATTCTGCAGGAAGGCTCTTGCGTTTAAAGCCACTGCTTCCTAAACCTTCCTCCGCTGCTGTGAAGGAGATTCCACCACTAGCGTCCATTGCTCAGATCATTTCCTCAGTTTCTGGTGCCCCTGACCTTCTTAAACGGGACAACACTAGTAGTCTTCAGGCTGATTCTGATATACATGGCAAGCAAGAATCACTAGATATTGTGACAGAAGATCTTTCACTAGAGAGTTCAAAGAAGAGGTCCAGGAAAAGGCCTTCCAACAGAACAGCGAAGGAGAAACCTGTGATGAATGCCACAGACCCAAGTATTGATTTGGAGTCTAGTGGGGAGTTTGCTAGTGTTGAGAGGATGTTGGCAACCACTGATGCCAACAAGTTCAGCGCCTATCTTCAGACCAACACAATTGAGTTGGCAAGAAAAGGTGGGCAGAAGCCAGGTGCTAGTGACGAGAAAGAAGTGAAAGATGAGAAACATTTGCTGGCCCAGAAGACTGTTCAATCCCAACAGTCCAAAGGGAAGAAGAATGCATACTCAAATTCTGTGCAAAAGATGACTTGCCCCTTTTGTCCCAGAGTTTTTCCTTGGGCCAGCTCGCTTCAGCGCCACATGTTAACACACACAGGTGAGTGTTGTATGTAAAATTTTACAGGGTTGATGTACAACTTCTGTTTTACATTTAGTCAGTTAGCATACGCTTTTATCCAAAGCGATTTACAAATGATGACAATGGAGTAGGGATGGAATGGTATGAAAATTTAATATCACGATTATAGTGACTAAAATTATCACGATTATCAATATTATCACGGTTTTGTTGAAACGAGATGAAAGTGTTCAAAAATAGTTGATGCTCACACTGAAAACATTTCAGCAAGTTTTATATTTAATAATCAACAAACAACTAATAAAACAAGCAACTCTATGCACTTAATTTAAAGAAAGATTAAATTCTGTGGCATTTCCTTCCTTACAATGAAAAGTGAAGAAGCATAGAAAAGCATAGAAAAGTCACTGACTTTCGCCATTCCTTCTCGAAAAAAAACATTGTGCGCTGCGCTTGCGTCAGACTGTTGCTGGCTGGACATGATTTAATAGCGAGTTATTAAAACCGCGATAATCAAACACGGTTTTAATGATAATTCATTTTTAAACGATATTACTAACCTTCAGCACATTTTATCACGGTTATCGATAAAACCGGTTATCGTCCCATTCCTACAATGGAGCAATCAACAAATAGAGTGGAAGTCTAAAAGTTTTTTTTTTAGAATAGAATAGAGAGTGCTAGAGTTAGGTCAAGTAAAGATTAGTTTTACCCCTTATAACATGTGCAATTTATTTTCCTGATTTTATTTTGTATTCCATTAAAAGGTCAGAAGCCATATCCTTGTCCTCAGTGTGATGCCTTCTTCTCGACCAAGTCCAACTGTGAGCGACATCTTTTACGCAAGCATGGCGTTTCCAACAGAGTGCTTCGACGCAATGGAGCAATACCCAAGACTAGGGAAGCAGAGGAAGGCTCACAAGAGAGTGCAGGTATCAACAATAAAATAGAATAGAAACTTTGAATTGCTAAAAGTGTTAGTTCACCAGAAAAATTAAAATAAGCCCATAAATTACTCGCCCTTCTTTCAGAATCCAGTCGGAGTTATATAATAAATTGTCTTTGATCTTTCAATCTGTTTAATGCCACTCAGCGAGTGTTGCAGTGCTTCAGTCCCATCCATAAAAAAAGTGTCTCACATGGCTCCGAGGGGGATGAACAAATGCCTCCTGTAGCGAAATGATTCGTTTTTGTAATAAAAAAAACATTAAAAACTTAATAATCACTTTAATGTAGCATGCGACAGTTGTAAACAGAAGCAACCTTCAGTCGGATGACGTATGAGGTCAGTGTTGCGCAAGTGAGTCTTGTGAAAACCAACGTTTGTTTATAGGATCAAAAGAAGCAAAGTTTCCTTCCTTTAGCAAAGAAAAAATCTCCTATTGGCTTGTATCGAAATCCTCCAACATTCTTCTTTACAAATCCTCGTTTTGATCTCTCCCCTGCGCTTCCGCGTTCATCACTTCTGAGCGGCGCATGCGCAAAGCTGACCTCATACGTCATGCTCCCGGATTTGCTTCCATGTACAACAGTGAGCGCAAGCTAGATTAAATTGATTATTACGTTTTAAATATGGTTCTTTTTCTTACAAAAACGCATCAATTCGCTACAAGAGGACCGGAGCCCTGTGAGACACATTTTATTAAGGATGGGCGCTTTTTATTTCACTTCTTTTGGACTGAAGCACAGCAACACTCGCTGAGTGCCTTGAAACAGCTTGAAAGATCAACGACAATTTTGAATATAGCTTCAACTGGACTCTTCTGAAAGAAGAAAGTCATATACACCTAGGATGACTTGAGGGTGAGTAAGTTATGGGCTAATTTTCATATTTGGGTGAACTAACCCTGTAAGTACTTCAGACTAAATATTTCTTTATCTGTTGTTAGAGGATAAAACTGCATGCTATTACCTAAAATATAATGGGTCCATGTATATTTCAGAGAGTACATCTGAGACGGAGCTTTTTGTGAGTGAGGCAATGGATCTCACAAGATCAGACCCTGAGAAGCCTTTAGCATCAGATGCTGAGAAACCTTCACCAGCTAAGCCCACAGAGACAGCCATGGTAGAGCCTCTTCCTCACAAAGAAGAGGAGGACCGAACAGCCCTCGAGTCTTTGAAGCACAATGACCCAGAAAAAGAGGATGGCGATTCCCATAGCAATAAGACCCTTGACTTGACCGTTGTTTCCAAGCCGAAGGATTTCAAGATCACTGAGAAAGACCAGCCGCAGTCCTCCTCTGCAGCAGATAGTGACATGTCTGACAAAGCAACACCTCCAGAGGAGTCCAAATTGACCTGCAAGAGTTGCAAGAAGAGCTTTCGCTATGCTGCTACCTTGACCAGACATGAGAAAGTTCACCAGCAGGATGTAGCATCAGACTCAACAAATGGACCTGAACAAAGCCTCACAAAATCAGATGATGCAATTGTGCCTTGTGAAAATAAGAAAGAGGAAGAGAACGAGGGTTCGGGCAGTGTGGTGGAGAGTGGATCTGAGGAAGATAAAGAGGAGAGGAGTGATGAAGAGGAAGCTGCAACTGAACCAAAGAGTGTTGAGGGAGAGATCGAAGAACCTGGCAGCAAGCCGGACAAGAGGAAAAAGGTGTGCAGTATATGCAATAAACGTTTCTGGAGCCTTCAGGACCTCACCAGACACATGCGCTCTCACACAGGTAATGACCATGCTAAAAACATAAATGAATCCTGAAAACATAGAGCTCTTGTTTCTAATTAAAACCTGAATTTTTTCTTGCTTCTACTAGGTGAGAGGCCTTACAAGTGCCAGACATGTGAGCGCACTTTCACCCTCAAGCACAGTTTGGTCCGACATCAGCGAATTCATCAGAAACTCCGTGGAGCAGATAGTGATGGGGTCACAGGTGGACCCGACGAGGATGGCTTCAGCGGGCATTCGGCAAGCGAAGGCGAGTGCACACCCACCAGCACCAATCCACCCTCTGAGAACGAAAGCGAATTAACAGACACTGTGAAGGAAGAGCCAACCTCACGGGAGAAAGAGGAGGATTGTGGACCCCCTGCGGAAACTGAAGAGCTTAAACTAACCTCCAAGACAAGACCTGCATCAGCAAAAGAGACACCCAAAGAAACTCCAGCACTGGATTCACCCACCGCATCCGACTTAGAGCCGTCGGAGGGATTCATCCAAGGTTTACTGGAGATCCACACCAAGCCCACTACTGAGCACATTTTGCCCATGCCCACGCCATCACTGCTTGGCGTGGAGTGAAGAGCGACTCTTTATCTCACATTGTGGTGAAACGTGCTGCGATAAGAAGCAGTGCCATATCACAAAAGTACATTGCAATGAGAAAAAAAGAAGCAATGACTCTTTCCAAGTGCCTTTCTACTTTTTTTTGCTATATCTTTATCAGCATTTATCATGATCGAAAGTTGATTTTTTTTAATAGTATTTTACAATGATCATTATGATTTATTTTTGTGTGTGTGTGTGTGTAATCCTGAGAGAACTACTTTAAGCAATATATGAACAAATTAGCATATCTTATTGTACAGTTCAGAGACAAGTTTATAGCCTTATCCAGCGACGGCTGAGATTAACAAGAGGACATGTTTCTACTGAGAGGATTGCACCCAAGTGCATAACTGGAATAAGCAAAGACGACTTTCTTCGATGCTGTTTGTCCTTATATTTCCTTCAATGATAGAAGCTTCCAGAGTATTTGTTTTATAACAGAGATCTGTCATTCTGGGTGCTGCGTGGTGTAAAGATGTTTTGGGGAACAGCCAAGCAAAAAAAATAATAATCTGAGGGTAATCCTCAGAAAGATGCTCAGCAGCTGTCGGGTTAAGTATATGGGCAATGTTTGCCCAAAACAGGTGATGAATGTCCAGCTGTGCGGATTGTGTCAATGTCCTTAGCATTAGTATTCCATTGTTTGGCACAAAAGGATGGTTGTTAATGAGGGAAGGCAATCTTTTTAGATTTAAGGGCTCTTGATTTATGTCCCTCAAGCCCAAGTCTCAGCTCCTTAAGAATACAGAAATAAAACAGCAAACACAATGAGGAATTACAGGAAGCCCATGAGTTGTGAATCTGATGTACTTGATGAAATGTGTACCTGTGTCCAGGGTTACCCTCTTCCAAGAGCATCACTTTTTAAGCCTTACTCTGCCGTCTGAGCATTAGGCAGGTGTCTCACTTTCTGCCGGGCTCACAAACTAGATTTCACGGTGTACTTGAACCCTGTCGCCCTGCTGCCTCGTGTCAGGATGTGGTCCTGCAGTGCTCCTCGTCCAGGAGGACCCCCTGTCAATCACACGTTCTTCTGTAGTGTTGGATCTCTCTGCCCTCTCAGTTTTATGAACTCGTGTCGTAAGGAAACCTCACACACAGACAAAGCAGACCTCAAAGGGCATGGAGACTGCATGTGATTGTGTGGACTGGTAAGCGTCTTCGATTAATGGTCTCCTGATTTCCTGGAGCAGCCGTTTACCCAAAAGCATGCCTGTTGATCAGCACGTGCCGAAGTGTGATGACAGGAAGAAAGCAGAAAAGGATAAGGAATATTGAACCAATAGTGGAGATGGGGAGAGGGTTTGCCCCTGATTGGATATCAGGTTGTGCGCGCCTCCTAGTGGTGCAGATCTAACATCTCTGCTCAGGCACGAGACTTGTAGTATTGGATGAACTTGAATGCAATTGCAATCGCTTTCTCTATCTGTGTATTCCGGGACTTCTGCTTCTCCCAATGCCTTTTCCTGGGTTCATGTGAGTGTGTTTTGTGTTGGTTGTGTGCAGAAGTGACTGGTTTCCTGGTAAGAATGCTCACAGACTGTTTTTAATGTATTTATTATGACCCAGCGCGGGTGAAGAAGTAAACGTGGAGAAGCCATGTATTAACACAATTATGCTGCATAAAAATGATTCAAATTCAATACAGCATCCCAGCTTTGATCTGGGTCCTTGATGATGATAATGATAATAATAATCACTTATGATCTGAAAGCTTTATGTAGATTTTGTATGCATTTTCTTTTTTTTAGAATGTGTGGTCTGTTTCTGTTTTCTTTATTATATTATGATGATGATGATGATTTCAGTTTGACAGAGAGATAAAAGTTGTTTTCATTGATATATTCTTTTGCGTATAAAACTGTGAAATTTACTGTTATTCTGCTATGGGTGAATCTGTAGGGTAGTTTTGCATGATAACCTTTTGTTTTTCAGTTATAATTTTAGTTTTTTGTTTTCAACCCCGCTCTGTCTCACTCTCAGGGTTCATACAAAAAGCTTTCTCAAATCGTCATTTTCCTTGCAACAAAAAATTATTTTCACATATGATTGTTATGTATGACATCTGAATATGTTGAATCGTCAATCACTACTTTTTTTTTAGCACTTGACTGTGAATTCAAATGAACAGAGTGGAGTTATCAAATCCACATTCCACTCATGTGTTTTCTACAAGATATGTTCTCTGTTTTCCCTGTTTTTTCTGTTAATCCTCCGTCTCTTTGGAGAAATGCAGAGGAACCTGTCACTGTTCGACGTGCTGACTGATGTAAAAGGGAGCTTTGTGTCGCTGCTACATCCCCAAAAAATAATTCTACTGGACTTGAATGGAACCAGAATCACCAGAACATTTTTGGTACACTACTCTTGTTCTTCCAATGAGTGCTTCAGAATCAGAAATGTAAGCTGTTCTGTATCAAAACTATTCAAGCAATAAAGATATATTAAAGGAAAGGTGAGGCAGTCTGCCACTTTAATGCATATGTTTGTGTTCTGCAGTCTGCAATTATAATTGGCTTGATTTTAATTTTTTTTTGTATTGGGACTGTACCCAGAACTCTTGTGTGATGATGAATCCACACCAACAGGTGTCAGCGAGGGGTTAGGGATTGGCTGCTTGGTTTCAGTGTTTAGCCCCTGCTGGAAGATGCTGTAACTACACCGCTACTAGTTATAAATAACCAGATTTTAGCCAGACAGAATAGGGAAAATGTCAGCTTTTTCAGACTAAGGAAACCTGTAACTTAATTTACATCTATTAGGAGATGTCATGTATACAAGAAAAATATATATATTATAAAAACGGCTGCAGTGACACAAGATAGGTGAAATGAGTCTGTGGGGGTGTATTTGCATGGCTTCGAAGCAGATCCAGAATCTGCAGACTTTACATTTTCAACACTGTCTTTTTAGGTTAAAATCTGTGGAATGGATTAAAAACTGTAAAGTGTATTAAATGCATCTGTGAGTTTAACTGTTGAAAATGTAAATGACAGGGAATGTGTAGGACGACAAGCACATAGATTGAATGTGGGCCTGTTTGAAGCAATTATACAGGAACGTGACAAGTTTTCATACTAAATCTGGGGTTATTCAATTTCTCCTCCAGTGTAAACACTCCTGAAGAAGCCACTCAAGGTCTTCAGGATTACAGGAAGGTGAGTTTGATCAGGTTTGGAACTGAAGACACTGGAGGAGCTGAATCAAAACATCCTACATTATATCGGTGTCATGTTCAGTAGCCAGTCTGAGGGATGGAGATTTCTCTAATGGAGTTTGCTAAAGGTGACAAACCCTAGTTTCCATCCACATTCATTTTTCACCTTTAAAAGCCACAGATGATATTGAACTGGAAGGAGCTGAAGATAACAGCCTTCACATCATCTATTATAGCAAGGCTGTTTTCTTCAGATTTCACTTGACATACTGCAAAAACATACCAGTGTAGTTATATTGCAAGAAGCAATAATTAGACATGCTTTGTGTGTTATTGTCTATGAAAGCAGTTTTCCACATTAAATGTATTAAGTTTTCATATTGTGAATATGAGTGCAAATTGTTACTGAAAGGTCACTGGAAAATTGGTTAAGCGTCAACCCTATTACCATACTCTAATATTATTCAAAAAATTTGCAAAACTACCTCATCCTTTTCAGGAAGTGAACTTTCCAAAGACTAATATTCTTCATCATTATTAAAAAGTCAACCCTGTTACCAGGATTTTGTACTGTACACAAATTATTTCTTAAAAGTGTATATCTGTGAGTGCATGATTTCATTTATTTCCAAATGATAGCATTTATTTCCAAAGCACAAAAAAACTTCATTTAAATTAAGGGTTTGATCATACAGAGTAGCGTCAGTCCTGTTTATAGACGAAGAAGACTATTCTTGTACCCAACAAAAATGAAAATAGGATGATTATATGAAAACGAAAAGGCTGACGGTCCTTGAATCCACATAAGGTTTTGTGTTTTGGTTTTGAAGGAGAAGCTGGAAGCTACATTCTCCCTCACCTATTCAAGATGTGAGAAAAGTTATCAAGATACACACATCTTTTTGAAGATTTGCTGTGTCTTACTGTATTCGTCACCCTGTTATGATGATTATAATAACTCTGTTACAATACTGTAGTATTGAAACACATCTATAAAACTACTTTATACTTTCAGGAAGGGAATCTCTTAAGACAAATATTCTCTCATTAAAATTCAACCCTGTTACAAGGATTACAATAACTCTAAGACACTAATAAACACTTTTAGTGACAAAGAAATGACTGTGAGTCCATCATCACTCACCCCTGTTACCATACAGTTCTGTGTTAATAATACAGTACTGTATTACAGTACTGTGAAACTATCCTTTTACAATGTGTATTCTTCATAAGTTAACAAATTAACAACCCTGTTACAAGGATTTTTTATATTAAAAAATTACTTTTCAATTAAGTGGATATTGGTAGAAATATCAGCATTAAATTACCTTTCAAACAAACATTTGTAGCGTCAAGATTAAGAAATTGATATCAGTCCTATTACCATCAGCACCTCACACATTTTTTACACAGCAATTCTGTAAAAATACTTAATCTTTTCAGGAACTGAACTCTCCCAAAGACAAGTATCTTTGTTTATTACTCATCAATTATTAAAAAGTCAACCCTGTTACCAGGATTTTTTAAAAGATTGTTGAAAAGGGCACATTCTCTGAGTTATCAACATTAAATTATGTTTCTAATAAACACTTTTAGGACAAGTTTGTTTGCCTATTTATCGTCAAAAAATAAAAATGCCAACCCTGTTATGAGTAATTATAGTAATCAAATGACTATGACTCTGTATTTATAGAAATATCAATATACCTTATTACCATGCAAAAATACAATTTTGGTAAGTAAACAGTTCCAGGTCCCCAATGACTTCAAAAGTATGGGAGAAAAACATATTGAAATCAGTGTGGACCAGCAACTGTTTGGTTACCCACATTCTTCAAAATATCTTCTTTTGTGTTCAGCAGATGAACAGACTTTAAAATTAATTGTAAATTATTCAAATGTTAAACCACCATGGGCATGTTTATAATATATTTAATGTATATATTTATTATATATATTTTATATATGTGACCCTGGAGCACAAAAGCAGTGTTAAGTCTCTGGGTTATATTTGTAGCAATAGACAGCAACACATTATATGGGTCAACAGTATAAATTTTTCTTTTATGCCAAAAATCATTAGGATATTAAGTAAAGATTATGTTCCATGAAGATATTTTGTACATTTCCTAGTATAAATATATTAAAACTTAATTTTTGATTAGTAATATGCATTGCTAAGAATTCATTTGGACGACTTTAAAGATGATTTCCTCAATATTTAGATTTTTTTTGCTCCCTCAGATTCCAGATATGCAAATAGTTGTATCTCGGCCGAATTTTGTCTGATCCAAACAAACCATACATCAATGGAAAGATTATTTATTCAGCTTTAAGATGATGTATAAATCTCAATTTCCTGATCTTTTCACAAATCAGTGGTACAGTCTCTAAATGTACAGTGCATCATATTGCAATGCATTAATGTAATTTGCATAACATATAATGTAAGCATTCTTACCCAGATCAAGTGTCCTCGCCGCCTCTCCTAAATCAGACTCTAAACAATATATATCTATTTGAAATTATTATATTATGCATGTCTTCATCTCTATATGATAAAATCAAAGCTGGAGGCTGAGCACAGCTCCTTTAGTTGCATGTCAACACACAGTGAAAGGTGCATCAGCTGTAGCTCGAGCAGATGAAAAAGAGAAATAAACATTAGTTTCTCCACAACACTGAGACACAGGTGTCAAGTTCATGCAGAAGAAGCCTCACCTTTCATCATGCACATCCACAGAACTGACATGTGTTATTGACTTTTCAAAATAAAAGTCAAAATTAATAAATTATTTGAAATCTTTTTCAAGCGAATATTTTAGAATTTCAAAGGGTTTTAATCATTAAACTATGACAGTTAAACCTCTGAAATGATGTTAAAGTATTGTTTATGTGGTTTCACCTTAATTCTAAAAAGTCATTTTTAAAAGTTGCCTCAGAAAGATAAAGTTATTTATTTATTATTATTGTTAAACATGTCTAGAATTGTTTTTTTCTGATGGTTTAATGCGTCGATACATTTTGTGTATTCGCCCAAATAAATTTCAGAGGATGCAACTCTTTCTTTCTGAGAAAATTAAAGGCTATTAGTAAAATATTTAGCTATTACTAAAGTAGATATAATAGAAAATAAAAATGAGAATGCTAGTATTAGACAGAGGGTTGTTGTTTTTTCTATACAAATTAAACAATCAGATATAATAGAAATACAATAGAGAGTTTGATCAATGTATAAAAAAATAAAAGCGGTGTAACCTTAGTTGACAAAATTATTATCATTATATTTGCTTAGTGGTATCTTTGTGCTCTACAAAACATTGCACACTTGAGTTTAAGCAACAGCTCACAGTTTTTAAGCTGAGAAGGCCACACAGATTAAACAAATATTAATATATGCCACCTTCAAAAAGCCTTTTGACGGAATGAATTGTATTTCTGGTTCGTTATATGCTATTTCTTTATTTGAAAACTTGACAGGAGGAAAAATGAATCATAATCACTACATTTCTTTAAAATCGAGTCCATAATGCCATCTCATCCCGCAGCTCCTCTGTCACGACTAATGTCCGCCAACAGCTGCCGTACTTTTCGGCCATACCATTAGTAAAAGGGGGAGTCTGGTAAAAGCTGCTATGCGTTATTATCATTCACTTAATTCACCACATACCCCAATCATACATAATATATCTATATAAGTCCCAAATAAATCTATATTAAGAGTCTCAAGTAAATACAAGGTTCTAATATCGATCTCCATCCATGACCAGTTTGGTGCACCCCTCCAGCTGACGCAGTGGTGCGGTCCGCGAGAGGCGATGGCAGAGGTGTAGCGGGAGAGAGAGAGAGAGAGATCTAGCGCCCTGTCAGCTCGAGTTCAGACCCGCCGCTGAGACACAGAGACCCACGGACAACACACCCGGAGCCGGCGCACCCGAGCCTCGCAGACACCCGCCGCTCAGCCTCAGGTGTGTTTGTGTCTGTCTGTCTCTCTCTCTCTCTCTCTCTCTCTGTGTGTGTGTGTAAGCGAGCAGCGCTGCTGTTAGCACAGACGCTAGCTCCCGCTTCTGCTTCAGAACACCGTGTTTCTGTCACGAACACTCACCGATTTGCTGTAAACACGTTCGAGTGTGTGTTTGTTTACCTCAACACACGGTTGTTCTTCACTCAGGTGTGTTTATAATCACCCAGCAGCCTCTGTTTCCACGCACTTCTGTCCTGGATGTGTGTAACTAGGCCTCGGACTCTCTTCTAGATCAACTGTTTGTGATGATCTGGGTTTGTTGGAGATCTAAACTCTCTCGCTTTGACTCTTTCTGGAGATATCACTGTGTAGATGTGGTTTGACAGCTTTGTTGGATGTTGACACTGAGGTTATGCACCTCTGGAGTACGTTTAAACTCGCTGATCTGTCTTTAAAGGTTAGTTTGTCTCTGAATGTGTTGTTGTTAATGAGCTGTGATGATGGTTTAGTGCAGAAGCCAGACAAACTCTTCAGGACAGACCTGTCAAATGAAATCACAAGCATTGAGAGACACTAGTGCTGAAATATTAAGAACTGGGAGGTTTATATGAAATAGAGTTATACACCATGCATAAAAAAATGACAGAAAATAAGACAGGATTGGAGAACGTTGACTTGAACTCAACACGGTTTATTTACACGCAATCTCTATAAAATCCATGCAGTTTAACTCGCACAAGTGACGGAAATGCATGGATTCTGTGTTATCTTTATACTATTAATGTATTTGTGTATGAGTCTGAGACGAGGAATCACATTTTGGTGTCTGCATCAAAAGAAGTGAATTGATATGCATAGAAAGCATGTAAAATACGAGTAAAGTAATGTTTCGAATGACTTCTGTGAAAATCTAATGCTAAAATATGGGTGAAATATTTTTTTTTTTAGTTACAGATATATTTATGTAAACATGAAACCTCATACTAAATAAAAAAAGTCTGTAAAATAATATCATACTAAATTTACTTCTATTTTAAATGATTGAAAATGTGTCGCTGAAGCTCAGTTGTTTGTTATTTTGCATTATACATCATTAGTATTTTAGGGGCTGCACTGTGGCCTTTTAATGTCATCTAATGATTCTTAAACTAAACATGCCTGACAAACTCTTTAGGTTCATGATGCAAAAAAAAAAAATGCAATTTAACCCATTCTTATATATGGGGAGGAAAAACAATTTATAGCTATTTTAATTTTATTTATTTATTTATTTTTATGCTTGAAAACCCCTTTTTATCTTTGACCTTGTGTGTATATATATATATATATGTTTCATTTTGATTTTAGTTAATGTCTTGGTAATTTATTTTGTTATGTGCTTTTCTCATTAGTTTCGCTTTTAATTGATTTCAGTTTTACTCTTAGTAAATTTAGTACTTCAGCATCAAGTTATTACAGTGTATTTTGGGTTGAAGTTAACAACAACAGCGCTAATGATGTAATGCATTCATGTCTTTCCGCACAGTCAAAGCCGAAGCCACGCACCATGTCGTTAAAACCGCGGGTGGTGGACTTCGACGAGACGTGGAACAAGCTTCTGACGACGATCCGAGCGGTTGTGATGCTGGATTACGTGGAGAGAGCGACGTGGAACGACCGCTTCTCGTATCCTGCACCGAGATGAGTCCAGCTCTAACAGAGACACATCTGTCCTGCTGCAGATCATGTGCAGTCAAACTGTTGCTTCCTCATTTCTCCCCCTCCCTCTTTTTCCTGTTTCTTGTAATCAGATTGTTTAAAAAAAATATATATATTTTTTTTTATGCAAAAGCAAATGCATATTTGTTTCTACTTTATATGTACATCACCACTCAGAAGTTTGAAGTCAGAAAGATTTTAAAAGAAATGAACACTCAGCAAGCATGCATTAAAGTAATCAGTGATTTCTGAAGATCATGTGACACTGAAGACTGCTGCAAATACAGCTGTGCATCACAGGAATAAATAATTTTAATTGTACGTTATGATGGCATCTTTTGAACAGTAGTGTAAGTTACATGTATCCTCATTGAAATCTCCTTGACGTGAGCTTTAGGGACATCTATGCGCTGTGTGTAGCGTATCCAGAGCCTTTAGGGGAAAGACTGTACACCGAGACGAAGGTGTTTCTTGAGAATCACGTGCGTCAGTTGTTCAAGGTGAGACGCATGTGGCTCAGGCCTGTGTTTAACTGTGGATATGTTGCTTCATTGCGCTGTGTGTGTGTCTTACAGAGAGTCCTGGAGTCGGAGGAGAAGGTTTTGGTGATGTATCACAGATACTGGGAGGAATACAGCAAAGGTGCTGAGTACATGGACTGCTTGTACAGGTGCGTTCATCTCCTGTAGCTGAGGGAACATGGTGCAAATGAACCAAGATGTGTGCAATATTTTTCATTGATATAATTCCCCTCGTTTAAAGCGGTAGTTCATCCAAAAAGGAAAGTTCTGTAATCATTTAGAAAGTTATGTGCGGAAAAAATGCTATGAGAACTGAAACTGTTTGCTAACATTCTTCAGAAGAAAGAAACTCAGCAGCTTGAGTAAATGATGACAGAGCGTTCGTTTTTGGCTGAACTGTCCCTTTAATGTGAAGAGACAACTATACCTAAGCTGTTAATTTGAAAACTTGTGGTTCACTTTTACTTTTGTTTAGTTTTTTTTGTTGGTGTCTGTGTTAATGCTGGTGTGATACTTGAATGGTTATTTAAGAATAGCGTTTAAAGTGTTTTTTTTCATGATTGAGTGGATGTCATAGAATTAGATGATTGATATTTTACATTTAACCTTAGTTTAACACTTTCTTGGGTTTAGCTTGAAGTCAGTCGATTTCAGTTAAGTAGTGACATTAGGGCTGGGCGATATATCGAATATTAGCGATAATATCGGAATAATTTTGACGACGATGTACAATTTGAATATATTGGGAATATCAAATATTTCAAATTCAAGCATACTTTCCCAAAAGAACGCGCCGAATGTCCAAAAAAGGAACCTGTAACTGCTGACTGCTCTACGCCCCTCTACTACGAGAGCTGTAATGATAGCGGTTGCCAGATAACAAGAGTTTAAATCTCCGAATCAGAGCTTCACTGTTACAAGGATACATTTTCTGCCCGGTGTTTGCTTATTTTAAGCAATCTGGCAACCATGCGCACGTGCTCACTCCTCATCGCGGAAGAGCCGCCGACGATAATCTGAAAACACTAACAAGCTGGAATTGAGCGATCTAATCAAAGCGTCGTTCAGCCGGTCTGTGTTCTGTCGTGAGATCTCAACTGTATTGTTTGCGTTTGTGATCGCAAAATAAATGCACTTACTCGACCGCTGATGTTTGAATAGAGAAACATAGGCTATGGCCATTTGGAATTACTATTGGGGAATTTCACTGATATGTTTACCAGTTTCCATAATATAGACAGAGAGAATGCAAAAGTCTTTGGTATTCATTTATATATATTTATATATAAGAAATAGCTATGTGCTTCACCAACTAGCTCCCCATCTAAGAGGGTTTTTAGTGTCAGTAGGAACATAGTTTCATGCCACAGAGCTTCTCTTAAAACCACAGACAGTTGACAGACTTGTGTTCTTAGCTTAAAAACTTGTTAAAAAAAATGTAAATAAAATACTTATCTACTTATCTAAATACTTAGTTGCAAAGTTTAAATTGTGAATTGCATGCACTAAAAAGTTGACAGAATGCACTTTCTGTAACTGTTACTTAATTTGCACTGCTTCAGTTACATATAGGCCTACATGTATTCATTTAATAAAAAGCAGTAAGTGATCTCTTGGTCTAGATTTTTTAACTGCTTAAATTAGCTGTTTAATCTAAATAGTTTTTTTTTTTTTTTTTTTTTTTAATGGGCAAAAGAAAATCATGTTTTATTTTTTATTATTTAAATGCAAATGCAAACATATCGAGATATATATCGAATATCGTAAAAATTTTGACAATATCGAGATATCATTTTTTTTTGTATATCGCCCAGCCCTAAGTGACATAAAACCTATAGTATATTAGTATTTAGTTCACACTACCGTTCATAATTTTGGGGTCTGTAAAAGTTTTAATACTTTTGAAAGAAGTTGGATGTAATTTTGTTAATATAAGGACAATAAAAAGTTTATCACAAAAAAAAAAAAAAAAAAAAAAAAAAAAAAAAATATATATATATATATATATATATATATATATATATATATATATATATATATATATATATATATATATTATGTGCAGTGTGCACCAAGATGCATTTATTTGATGAAAAAAAAGTTAAACCGTAATATTATGAAATATTATTGCAATTTAAAATATCACATTTCTAGTTTAAAATATTGTAAAGTGTAATGTATTTTTGTGATGTGCAGCTGTATTTTCAGCATCATTCCTCCAGTCTTCAGTGTCACATGATCTTCAGAAATCAGTATAATATGATGATTTTCTTTTGTAACATGATAAATGTTTTTACTGTCACTTTTGTTCAGTTGAATGCTTCCGTGCTGAATATAAGTATCGATTTCTTTAAAAAAGTGACCCCAAATTTTTTAAATAGTAGTTCCGTCTAGTTGTCATATCGGAGATAAATAATTAATAATAGAGTAGTTTTGCAGACCTTAAACTAGTTTTGTGTAAAATCTGTGAACTTTGATATATGCCACCAAAGAGAGATTTCAATCACAGTTGATGTTGCTTTTAGTTCATTAGGAACTGTTGAAATGCTTGTGTTCGTAATAATAGGTAATCCGGTAATTCTGTGCATGCAGAACATTTAATTCTTGGTAAAAGTGCAATAGAATTCCATTGTGAACATACACTCACTAGACTTTAATATTGTTGGTTTGGGGATGTTACACAATACTTATGGGCAATATTTTATTTGCTTTATTAGCAACCATACATTTCATGATTACTGGCTCTGATGGTTCGCTCTCATGCTCTGCTCTGATTGCATGAGGTATTGTTTCTCCGGCACGCAGACCTCAGCCTCGTCAAGGGCTTTGGTCAGTTTGGGCTTGATTGCATCCATCACTGTCCTGCTGCTCCGGGTCAGCTGTGAAAACAAGCAGCTTTATTGTGCATCAACACGCACTTACTCATCTAAAACAATAGCAGCTGATTTTCCTTAATGAGTGTTGTCATGAATTTCCCGCAGGTACCTTAACACACAGTTTATTAAGAAGAACAAGCTGACCGAAGCAGACCTGCAGTACGGATACGGAGGAGTGGATATGAATGAGCCCTTAATGGAGATCGGAGAGGTATCTTATGACACAAGCGCATGCCATATTCACTTTTTTGTTGTTGATGTAAACAGATTGGATATTAAGCTATGCACATTTTAAATGTCAAATTGTGGTGTTTATTCTTTCGTAAACTGTATAAGGGTTTGTAAGATTTTTTTTTATTGCTGTGTTTAGCTTGCACTTGACATGTGGCGTAAGTTAATGATTGAGCCGCTTCAGCCGATGCTGATCGGGATGCTTCTGAAAGAGATCAAGAAGTAAGTTCGGCTTTAAAACAGGTTTTCTGCTTTAAATACTTTAACCCAAAACATTTTTATTGATTTCAATAAAATAAAATAAAATTAAAAAGATAGCATTTCAATAAAAAATCAGCAAAAATTCAAAATTTAAATAAAGCATTCTTACATCTTAAATCTTTTGTTTAAACTATTTGAAGGTTTTAGATCGTCATCTAGGACTGGCTTAAATGGATAGTCATGAATTATGGAAAATATTTAATTTTGCACAGTAGCCCAAACGAGTGCTTTAGAAAAATACAAGCTTCACGTTTATGCTTTGAAACCAATTTGCTTGTAGTTTCTGTTGTGTATTACTGTAAATGTATTTGTGTTTTTTTTCTACAAACTAAAAATAATCTATGGCAGAAGTCTTCATTACCACAGATACTTTCCATCATATTTCTGTGATTGCATCGTCCGAACCCAAGTTCAGTTTTCTTGAGGATGTTTCGTTTATATACTGTTTGAGGATACATTTGCAGACGTATTCAGTTTGGATGTTGTTTCCAGCGACCGATGTGGGGAGGACCCCAATCAGAAAGTAATCCACGGGGTTATCAACTCCTTTGTTCATGTTGAACAGTACAAGAAAAAGTTTCCTCTAAAGGTGAGTGTCTCTGTCTTGGTTGTTTTTAATGTGTCATTGATCTTTTAAAAAATGTTTTTAGTTTGTGCAATCATGTCATTTCAGTAATTGTTTATGTAAATATAAAAAAAAAATTTTTTTAGTACCCTACTGTTTAAAAACTTGCGTCAGCTTTTTTACATTTTTTATAAAAATGATATTTGTAAATTCAGCAAACATGCATTAATTTGATCAAAAATGCCAGTAAAGACATTTTAAATGCTGCAAAAGATCACGGCTTCCTGCAAAAATATAAATGTTTTCAACATTGGTAATAATCAGATGTTTCTTGAGCAGTAAATCATCATATTTTCATGATTTCTGAAGATCATGTGACACTGAAGACTGGAGGAATGATGCTGAAAATACAGCGGAGCATCACAGAAATAAATTACATTGAACATATTCACTTTGAAAAGTTTTAAATGGTTATGATATTTCACAATACTGTTTTTTTAATCAAATTAATGCAGCCTTGGTGAGCAGCAGTGACTTTTTCAAACAGACCGCAAACATTTGTGTATTTATTTGCATGCCTATCAGCAATCATGCATCTCATTTGAAGGCCTCACCATTTTTTTCCCTTTACCCAGTTTTATCAGGAAGTCTTCGAAGGGCCGTTCCTGACAAAAACCGGAGAGTATTACAAACAGGAAGCCTCCAATCTCCTGCAGGAGTCCAACTGCTCCCAGTACATGGAGAAGGTGAGATGCTGAAACCATTCAGCTGCGTCACATGTTTCTGTTCATTCAATCACGTTGCTGTTTGATATCTGCTGATCTAAAAGAAGCCTGATGTTCTCTGATCCGTCAGGTTTTAGGCCGGTTGAAAGACGAGGAGGTGAGGTGTCGGAAGTATCTGCACCCCAGCTCTTACGCCAAAGTCATCCATGAATGTCAGCAGAGGATGGTGGCCGATCACCTGCAGTTCTTGCACGGAGAGTGTCAGAATATCATCAGACAGGAGAAGAGAGACGGTCAGCGCTTTAGCCACACTTATACCCAGTCTGAACGTTCACTTGCGGCTCCTGGGTTCATGTTTGTATGCATGCGTCTCATAACTGCAGGACGTCCTGATAGTCTGTTTGGTTTCAGATATGGCGAATATGTACACGCTACTGCGAGCCGTGTCCAGCGGCTTACCTCACATGATCCACGAGCTCCAGGTCCACATCCACGACGAGGGTCTCCGAGCCACCAGTAACCTCTCTCAGGAAAACGTAGGTTGTTAGTACATGTTTGTATATCGCATTAATCGCAGTGCGCTCAGATGTTTTCCTCTGGTGTTTGTCCTGCAGATGCCAACGCAGTTTGTGGAGTCAGTGTTGGAGGTTCATAGTAAATTTGTCCAGTTGATTAACACAGTGTTGAATGGGGACCAACACTTCATGAGTGCGCTTGATAAGGTACTCTTACATTTCAATGCAGTTCATAAAGGATTGACTGGTGTATATACAGTACCAAGCAAACAATTACTCGTTATATTAATCTTTTCCTTATTTGAGAATAATAGTCAAATCAGTATCAAGTGCAGTTGTGCATTTTTAATATATAGTATAATACTTAGCACCTGCGTATATATTACCCAGTTATTCACCCTTCTTCATTTAGTCCAGTAGGTGGTATCTGGGACCATCTGAGTGTTTGGAAACACTTGAATTTGTGGTTTCTGATTTTTTTGCTCATTCCCCTCCAGGCCTTGACTTCAGTAGTGAACTACAGAGAGCCCAAATCCATCTGCAAAGCGCCTGAGCTGGTGTGTAATCACGGTTTATCCTCAGCTACTGCTGGCATTAGATCAGGATGACTAAATAAACTCTGATTGAAGCTAATGAACATTAACACTGCTGATTTTCTGCCGGTGTTTCTCGTGCTGTGGCACAGCTGGCCAAGTACTGTGACAATCTGCTGAAGAAATCTGCGAAAGGAATGACGGAGAATGAAGTGGAGGACAAACTGACCAGCTTCATCACGGTCTTCAAATACATCGACGACAAAGATGTGTTTCAGAAGGTGAGGCCATGACTTGATTTATCTACAGAGAAGGAGAACAGTGAACATATACAAAATGACATTAAAACCTTCAATGTTTATACTTCCAGGCTAGGCTTTGCCAAGCCAACGTCAAAGTTTGTCCTCAAATGTTACTCATCATCCTTTTAAGTTTTTTTTCTTTTCATTTTGTGTCTGGTATGGGTGATGTTTTCATTATTTTGTGGTCAGTGTTTTCTAACTCTGTCGTTTGTTCTTAGTTTTACGCCAGAATGCTTGCGAAGAGGTTAATACATGGACTTTCATTATCCATGGACTCCGAGGAAGCCATGATCAACAAATTGAAGGTACAGCGAGTCTCTCACACTCTTGAACGGTGTCTTAAAACGTTGACAGATGTGACTCATCCTCCGTAATCAAGTGTTCGCTCGCTGTGGGCGCCACAGCTTTGTCATCATGTAAACCGCGTATGGGACTGATGATGGGTTTCGTGCTAGCAGAACTTTCATTGTTTTTCTTGTCCTTTATTATTATTATTGTCCTTTGCCTCGCAGCAAGCGTGTGGCTATGAGTTCACGAGCAAACTGCACAGAATGTACACTGATATGAGCGTCAGCACCGACCTCAACAACAAGTTCAACAACTTTATCAAAACCCAGGAGACTGTGGTGGACCTGGGCATCAGTTTCCAGATATATGTGTTACAGGTAAGAGAGAAGGAAATCTTAAAATATCAAAGAAAATCCCACTGTATATATATATATATATATATATATATATATATATGTATGTGTGTGTGTGTGTGTGTGTAACCCTGGATCACAAAACCAGTCATAAGGGTCGATTTCTCAAAATTGAGATTTAGACCTCATCTGAAAGCTGAATAAATAATCTCTCCATTGATGTATGGTTTGTTAGGAGGACAGTATTTGTCTGAGATACAACTATTAGAGAATCTGGAATCTGAGGGAGCAAAAAAATCTAAATATTGAGAAAATCATCTTTGAAGTTGTTCGAATTAAGTTCTTAGCAATGGATATTACTAATCAAAAATTTGATTTTGATATATGCACGGTAGGAAATTTACAAAATATCTCCATGGAATATGATTTTTACTCAATATTATAATGATTTTTGGCATAAAAGAAAAATGGATAATTTTGACCCATATAGTGTTTTTGGGCTATTGCTACAAATATACCCCAGAGACTTAAGGTTTTGTGTCCCAGGGTCACATATATATATAATGGATGTATTTGTATGTATATGTATATGTGTGTTTTATTAAATATTGTTTTAAAATATAATAACATAAAAAAAAAGATAATTATTTTGCCACATAGCGTCTCAAAACATTTGTGCTGTGGATATAAATGCTATATTTAGACCTGTGTGTTATTATTATTATTATTATTTTTTTTTTTACAAATTTCCTGAAACAAAGTTGCAAAAACTTGTAAGTTTGTCTACAATATTCACAGATAAATAAAGCAATAAAATGCTGATTTAAAAAATAAAAAAATTCTAATAATACATTTTAAATGAATGTGTATTTTAAACATTCAGGAGTATATCATAATTATATAGTAATAAGTATATACATAATTATATGTAGGGTTATTATTATTATTATTATTATTATAAGGCACACACACATTTGCAAATAATTACAATAATATAATAATTTCAATAATTAAGTGGTTTATTAAATTAAAAAACGAATTCAATAAATACAACTGTCTGCATTCATATGCAGTGTATCAAAGGATTTTGCTACTGATTTCGATGCACAGTTGTAAGCCAGACATAACAGAGGTTATTGATATACAAAAGGGTCAATGTAAGGGTGAAGAACGGTCATAATGTGGAATATTTTGCGTGTGTTGAATATGTGCTGGCTGTGAGCTGATGTGTGTTTGTATGTGTTTCAGGCAGGAGCGTGGCCCCTCACACATGTTCCCTCGTCCACGTTTGCCATCCCGCAGGAGCTGGAGAAGAGTGTACAGATGGTAAGCTGCCCTGTCAACAAGCTCCAAAACCTAATCTTCATGTGCTGAGAGCTGAACATGTGAAATCCCCCTCATTTCATTATGAAAGTAGGTGACGCTGATTTAACTGATGATTTCTTTCTGCAGTTTGAGTTGTTTTATAACCAGCACTTCAGCGGAAGGAAGTTGACCTGGCTGCATTATCTCTGCACAGGTAAAGTTGGTCATATAGAGACATACACTACACATCGAATGTTTGGCATCGGAAAGATTTTCTTTTCTTTTGTTTTATTTATTTATTTATTTTTATTTTTATATTTTTACTTTATCATTTTTTTTTCATTATTATTATTTTTTTGTTATTATTATTTTTTTTAATTTTTTTTAATTTTATTACATTTTTGTAATTTTTTTTTGTTATTTAATTTTTTTATTTATTTTTTATTTAAACCCTCACATCCCAAAGGTTTGAACATACCTACTCATTCTTTATTATAACATAAAAGTTTATGAAATAACTGATTGAAATATGAAATATATATGTGCTGGCCAAACCAGTTAATTAGAACTTAATCTTATATTTAAGCATCTTTAAAGCTCTACAAACTCTTTTTAGTGTATAAACTAGTATAGTTTTTGATAAACCTGAAACTTTTTTGTAAAGCGTTATCTTTTATTTTTATATTATTTTTATAGTTTCAGTTTTTATTATTAGTTAAAGTTGCAAAGTTGTAAAAAAAGATATTTAGTTTTGTTTTAGTTGTAATTATATAATATTAGGGCTATTAATGGAATAAATTTATTTTTTAATTGATATGCTGACTAAAAAAAAGTAATTAATTGCATATATTAAGTATTAATTAAGAAAAGCCCCCCAGATAATCAAAAATAAGTAAAAAAGAAATTATTAAAATAATGAAATTAAATACATTTAGAAATGACCTCTGTTTTGAAATCACAACCATTTGGAAAAAGATTAACATAAGACTGCACACATTTATATGAAAGGGTTTTGCTGCTCATTTTACATGCACAATGATAAGCCAATAATAACAGAGGTCATTTACATAATAAAGTCTTAAAGGGGCAGTTGCCAAATCAGCCTGTTTAATTATAATGACCAGAGAATGTTTTTTTTTAAATCTAATATTTTATTATTTGAACATCACTGCTTCTTGTTTCTGTCAGGCGAGGTGAAGATGAATTATCTGTCCAAGCCCTACGTGGCGGTGGTCACCACTTATCAGATGGCCGTTCTGCTGGCCTTCAACAACAGTGAGACTGTGAGCTACAAAGAGCTGCAGGACAGCACGCAGATGAACGAGAAGGAGCTCCAGAAGACCATCAGATCCCTGCTGGACGTCAAGATGATCGGCCACGACTCGCAGAAAGTAAGTCTGAGATCAGCCAGGTTTGTAAATCAGCTTCATCTGCGGCTTGACTGTTAATCAAACTGTTAATTGATGTATCATAACTAGACTTCCGTGTTCTTTCTTCCTCCAGGAGGAGATCGAAGCCGAATCCACGTTTTCCCTTATTATGAGTTTCACCAGTAAAAGAACGAAGTTCAAGATCACAACATCGATGCAGAAGGACACGCCACAGGTACAGACTCTCACTGTCGTTTCACCAATTCAAGAAAACCAGTTAACTAGTTAACATAACTATAACATGATTAACTTAACCAAAACATGCCAAATCTGGTTAGAGATCTATTCCAAGAGCAGCACACGTGAAAAATAAGTTCAAAATATGTATGCAGACAAGAAATATGAAGACACCTATTGTACAGACTTGTCTTAAACGTATCCTATATGTATAGAAGTCAAGTGAAGTCACCTTTATTTATATAGTGCTTTATACAAAATACATTGTGTCAAAGCAACTGAACAACATTCATTAGGAAAACAGTGTGTCAATAATGCAAAATGACAGTTAAAGTAATATAAAATAAGCAGAACTGTCAAACGATTAATTGTGATTAATTGCATCCAAAATAAACGTTTTTGTTTACATATGTCTGTGTGCACTGTGTATTATTATGTATGTGTAAATACATACAGATGCATGTATATATTTTTTGAATAATAGGTTGATTATATATTAAATGTGTGTAGTTATATATATATATAAATATAAATATATAATATATATATATATAAATATACATACATGTGTGCTTATATTTACAGAACAAATATACACAGTACACACACATATTATGTAAACAAAAACTTGCGATTATTAGTTGGACAGATTTAAAAATAATAAAAACGCTACATATTTCTTAGGTCAATGCATTTGTCTAATTTTAGGGTTTTATTAAAGACAGTGATTCCTTGATTTAAACCTATTAATTGTGGCAAAACGTTACATTCAAATGAATCTATAAAATCAGACAAAGCCCATGTTGAGCAGATGTCGTGTGTGTGGAGTCGTATAAACGCTGTGATGTGATCTGTGTGTGTCAGGAGCTGGAGCAGACCAGGAGCGCTGTGGATGAAGACAGGAAAATGTATTTACAGGCTGCTATAGTGAGGATTATGAAAGCCAGGAAAGTGTTGAGACACAACACCCTCATACAAGAGGTGAGAGGACAGGTTCTCGTGTGTGTGTGTGTGTGTGTGTGTGTGGTACCTGACGCAGTGCACAAGTGATCTCAGGGAAGCGAGAGACTCTGTCAGGCTGTCAGGACACGTTCAGCACGGCCTGTTACACAACAAAACTGTGATGGAGACTGTTTTCACTGCTCTCACACACATTTGGCTCTGCACTCGCACTGTTGTATTCACACACAAGCTGCACACTGTTCGTCTCTGCTGAACACTGAATGAAGAGGGAATGGTGAAAAATATATTTTTCACTTCGTTTTCATGAAGAAAGAGAAGCCCGTTTCGTTAGATCTCTTTAAAGATCTTTGCTGTATATGAGACTGTGAAAAAAAACAGAAGAAAAAGAAACTCAATAGAGTGGTAAGAGTACCAAAAGTCATTGTTTCTGGCCAGATTTGGTTAAAATCTGCATACAGGAAATTTAATTGAAATACTACAATGATGTTTACTTGCAAATTTAATGATTTATCTTTATTATTATTATTCGAATAATTATTATATTACAATAATGATCATTTGTGGGAAAATGTGAGTTCTTTTCTTAAAATAATGTTTAAACATGATATATATTTTTGATATATAATGATCCAAAAATAGACGACTTATTTTATTTTATTCATTATTTTCTTTATGATATACACTACCGGTCTAAAACTGGGGATGAGTAAGATTTATTTGATCAAAAATACAGAAAAATACAGTAATCTTGCAAAATGTTATTACAATATAAAATAATGGTTTCCATTTTAATATCCTTTAAAATATTATTTATTTCTGTGACGCCAAGCTGAATTTCCATCATTATTCCTCCAGTCTTCAGTGTCACATGATCTTCAGAAATCATTCTAATTAGGGCTGGGTACCGAACTTCGATTCCTTTATTGTATCGAACGAAAAACTTCGATACTATGAGTATCGAAAAATTATTTATCTTTCGGTGCCAAATTTCGGTTTGAAAAGCCAAGCGGCTGTGTCTGTGTGAGCTTGTAGCATAGCATACGTGCATGTAAGGACCTAAATTTGCCGTGATTGGCTGTCCACCACCACGTGACGGGGACGATTTCTGAAGATACTCGCAGTCACACAACACAAGTGTAGTTGTTTTTTTCTCAAAACGTTTCCGTTTTACAATGCCATAGAGGTCTAAAGAGTATTGCAACCAAAGCCGGTGTTACGGTTTAACTGGTTACCGTGTTATCTGGTGACCAACTTCCTGGTTCAGGTCTCTGCTGCAGATGTGCTGGAACGACCGCAGCAGATTCGGCGATTCTGAAAGCACAAACTGATGTGATATTAAGTGTATTATAAACGCAGACTTGCTCAGTGACTCTGATATTCTTGTAAAGATTACAAGTAATTAGTATGATCGCCCGTTTCACGGCTGAAGTAAGTAGGATAAACAAAAATAAAGTACGTCTGTGTTCGCGCGTGTTTCGAACACGCGCTAAAAGACAGCGCGCCGCGAGACAACAGTCACAAACCACCGAGCTACCGATCTACACCGAATCAGCTCCAGGTCTCTGGATTCAAGACAGGACTCTCGGCGGCACATCGTGCAGCTGCTGAATCAAGGAAATGTGACCGTGTTAACTTGTGACCCGTGTTTATCTATTATGAAAATAAACCATAGCAGTACGATGACTACATTTTATGGTTCATTATGTTAAAGAACATTTCATGACTTCTCAGACAACTGTACATTTGTGGCTACTGTGGGTTAATTATAAACTAAAGAAAATGTACCATGTTTTTACTATGGTAAATATGAGTTAACGATAGCGTTTATAATTAACCCACAGTAGCCACAAATGTACAGTTGTCTGAGAAGTCATGAAATGTTCTTTAACCCACAAATGCAGTTTGATTTTGCACTAACAATGTTTTTTTTTTTTACATTCCTTTGCATTTTAGTTGGTTCAATATTAGCCTGTACACAATATCATTTGTTTATTTATTTATTTATAATATGTTCATGTTGTGGTTTTGTGAATTTTGGCCAAGTAAGGATTGATACCAATCCTGAGTGTCTGCTGGTGCACCCCTATCGAAAAAGCACAACCAGTTGTATTAATAATGTTATCCTGAATGTGAAGTGTTACCAGAATTTGTTTTAATTAAGGTGAAAAATAAAAGTTTTGTGTTTAATGTATTTGTGTTGATGTTGAAATAGATTCTAAGACATATGATATCGAAAAAAGTATCGTTAGGAACCGGTATCGAAACTGAGGTATCGGAATTGGCACCGGATCGAAAGATTTTGAACAATACCCTGCCCTAATTCTAATATACTGATTTATTATAAGACTTATCAATGTTGAAACTGTTGTGCTGCCAAATATTTTTCTGGAAACTCCGACACTTTTTTCAGGATTCTTTGATGAATAATAAGTTTTAAAGGACAGCATTTATTCCACATTTAAATATTTTCTAACAATATAAATATTTTCCATCACTTCTTAACAATTTAACACATCATCCCTGAATAATAGTTTTAATTTCTTTCAAAAAAGAAAGAAAGAATAAAAATGTACCGACCCCAAACTTTTGAACTGTAGTGTATGTATATTAGTAACAGTTGTCTTGTGATCTATTTCAACTTTGTTAAAAGTTGACCTGAATTTTTCATTATTACAAATTTTACATGCAAATGTTGTTCTTCTACTGTGTCATCGTGTTATCATAATGCTCTGACACATTGCACCAATTACATTTTAAACTGTTCTATGCTGTGGCTTAAACAGGCTTTCATAACTAAAATATTACTCCATGCAAAACCAGAATTAATTTGATCAAAATAAATTGATCAGATTAGTCAGAGCTGTGGTAATGACATAAAACACTTACTCATTTCTTCAGCTCCTTCCTGTAAATGGAAGGATGAACGCAGGTGTGAATTATGAAGCGATCTGATTATGGGCTGGTGCTCCAGCTCTTCCTGCAGCTGTGCAGTGTTTGTGTGACTGTGTGTGGATTCCTCTCTTAGTGCATGTGCTTCTCAATGCTTCAGAACAAAGAGCATCAAACACATCTTCAGCCTGAAAATGGCTCAATTTGTTGGTTTATTAAATAACAATTTTATCCTGTCCAGCATTTATTTATTGATCGTAATATATCCAGTAAATCAAGAACACAGTGGTGCAGTCGAGGCAGGTTTTTCTTGCTTTATGATCTTACTGTGGAAATATGGATTACAGAGCCTACAACTTTAATCTGTTCACAAGCTTTGCTGGAAAAGTCAAATCCTTAGTTTCTGGGTCAAGACCGTTCTTATCAATTCTCAAGAATGTCCTTGTAACCAGAGATTATTATCAAGTTTATAATCCGACACTGAAAGCACAGAACATATGTCTAAATGTAAGGTTATGATCAGAGTATTAACATATATATATATATATGCATACAGTACTGTGCAAAAGTCTTAGGCCACTACTAGTATTTTCACCAACAACATTTTTTTTATAAATCAGTTATTTCTGTTTTGCTGTGGCGTGTCAGTATGAAATATAAGTTTTAGATTAGATTGGATTCAACTTTGTCATTGCACATGTAAGGTACAAGGCATGGAAATGCAGTTAGCATCTAACCAGAAGTGCAATAAGCAGTAAGTACAGGATATACAGTGTCTTTAAATGCTTTCAGCATGATGTACAGATAGGTGTACTATGACAATATTATACAGATGGAATGTGTAATAAGTGTATGTACTAGTGCAATAGACATTTAAAAAGTGCATAGAAAAAATATTCCAGTGTGCAAAAGGATTATTCAGCATTCTGGATGAACAGACAGTATTGCAAATAATAATGTGTAAAAGTTTTTTTATAGTTGTTGTAAACCAGATGTAGTGATGAGGAGGGGTGAGGAGTGTGTAGTGGTGTCTGGGTTTGTTTGGGGGTCAGAGGGCAGAATTCAGTAAGGAGACAGCTGTAGGGAAAAATCTGTTCCTGAATCTGCTGGTTCTTGTTCGGAGGCTCCTGAAGCGCCTCCCAGAGGGCAGGAGGTAAAACAGTCCATGGTCAGGGTAAGAGGAGTCCTTGAAGAATGCTGCGAGCTCGACGTAGACAGCGTTTCCTCTGGATGTACTCCATAGCAGGAAGTGGTGTCCCTGTGATGCTTTGGGCAGTTTTCACCACCCTCTGCATTAGGGCTGTGCGATGAATCGAAATCGCGATTTGAGACGTTGCGATTTGCTAATCACAAAAGCCTGTGATGTGGACACCATATTACGGTTCCAGAGCATATGCTTGACTGTTAGCCTTGAGTGATCAATAGTTCAATAGTAAGGCAAATTTAAACTAAAGAAAAACGTTATGTAACTTAAGCTTCAAACCGACAGACAACGAACAAAAAAGGTATTTTGCAAGAGCTGCTCACAATGCATCAAGAGCATCTCTTATTGCATGTTCGCTGTTCCCAATTCAGAAGAGCGCACACACAGCCTGTGTCTTTGAATGCTCGCTCCTCTCTTCCCCACGCGGCGCGAAACCCACGTGACAGTCGAGCCGTTCACACTTGCCGCACTCACGCAGCCTGTTTCATAACACTTATTATATTCGCGCGTGGCCCTGCACCCTCCACGAGCACATCTGGCAGTATGGATGAGGCTCGACGCACGTGCACAACCATTGTCAGCTCGCGCCTGGCTCTGCATTTAAAACAATTGTAAATTCAGTCTAACTGCTTGCTAATTTCACTTGGATGAAATGAAACATTCACCACATTTTCCACTTGATCTTAAAATTCCAAATACATTGTAACATATGTAATTCTTTAATAATTGACTAAAGAAATACACTTCTTTATTTATAAAAATAAAATAAACAAATCTTTCCATTGAAATTCAGTAGTTATACCATTATAATCTTGTCAGCAAGGTAATGATACTGTGCTGCACATTATTGACAATATTGAGCTGAAGCTTGATTTTGCAAATGTAAAATCGCAAATCAAATCGCAATATCTGTCAAAAAAAATCGCAATTAGATATTTTCACCATATCGCACATCTCTACTCAGCATTGCCTTGCGGTCAGCCACTGATCAGTTCCCATACCAGACTGTGATACAACTGGTCAGGATGCTCTCAATCGCACACCGGTAGAAGTTCCCCAGGATGGCTGAAGACAGCTGGTTCTTCTTCAGTGTCCTAAGGAAGAAGAGGCGCTGGTGAGCCTTCTTGACCAGGCTGGAGGTGTGTGTAGTCCAGGACAGGTCCTCCGAGATGGTGGTTCCCAGGAACTTGAAGCTGGAGACACTTTCAACAACCATCCCGTTAATGTGGATGGGGCCATGCGTGCTTCCTTTCTTCTTCCTGAAGTCCACAATGAGCTCTTTTGTATTGCTGGTGTTAAGGAGCAGGTTATTTTCAGCACACCATGTGGCCAGGTGCTGTACCTCTTCCCCTGTAGGCAGTCTCATCATTGTCATTGATAAGGCCAATCACCGTGGTGTCATCTGCAAACTTAATGATGGAGTTGGATCCACACACAGGCTTGCAGTCGTGGGTGTAAAGGGAGTAAAGGAATGGGCTCAGCACACAGCCCTGTGGTACGCCAGTGTTAAGTGTGATGGTGGTGGAGCAGGTGTGGCCTGACCAAACATGCTGAGGTCTGTTGGTCAGAAAATCCATAATCCAGTTGCAGAGGGAGGTATTAATGTCCAGGTCCCCAAGTTTTGTGGTCAGCTTGGAGGGAATGACAGTGTTAAATGCTGAGCTGAAGTCAACAAGCAACATCCTAACATTCGTGTTGTTATTGTCCAAGTGTGTGTGTACAGAGTGCAGCACTGTGCATACTGCATCCTCTGTGCTCCTGTTTTTACAGTATTTCTCACATTTCAAATTGGTGTGGGTCCAGTGTGGGTGGGAGGCAGTCCATGAGGTGTTCTAGGACCAGTCGCTCGAAGCACTTCACAATGATGGGTGTGAGTGCTACGGGGCGATAGTCATTCAGGCACATTGGGGAGAAGTATTTTGGCACTGGCACAATGGATGTGGACTTAAAGCATGTTGGCACAGTTGCTTGGGTGAGGGACAGGTTGAAAATGTCTGTGAAGACCCCTGCAAGCTGCTCTGCACATGCCCTAAGCACACTTCCAAGAATGCCGTCCTTGCGTGCGTTAATCCGGCTCAATGCAGTGTAGATGTCTGTGGAGGTGAGTTTGAGGGATTGGTGGTCTGCTGAGGGTGTGATCTTGGTGGCCATCTCCTTGCTGTTGAATCGAGCATAAAAGTCATTCAGCTCGTTAAGGAAGGAGACGTCTGTGGCCGTTGGAGTGGAGTTGCTTGGCTTGTAGTCACTGATGACCTAGATGCCCTGCCACATGTGTCGGGCGTCAGAGTTTGAAAAGTAGCAGTTTACATTTCCATAAATTATTTTTGGCATTAATTGTAATAATCCAGTGAGATGTTTGTTTGCACAAGGAGTCTGACAGCAGCCAGTGCTCCACACAGAGATCTGATCATCATCAGTCTGTCTGAGTAACATGAAGAAACAGAACAAACTGAGACAGACTCAATTCAGAAGAACTGTGCCAATGTCCCCAAGACACTTCAAGAAACCTGCAAAGCTACCTGAAAAACAATGCACAAGTGCACAGAGGACAAAAGCTTTTTTTAACACATAGTGTGGTCACACCAAATGTTGATTAATTTAGTTAAGTTCATAGAAGTTAATTAATAAAATGTATTTATGGCATTATTTTTGACTGCATCCTCACTACACAAGAGCCTAAAACTTTGCACAGTACTGTAGCTTTGCAGGTTTCTTGATGCATTTTTAGCATTATTACTTGTCTTCTCACATGTACTACAGTATATATACTGCAGAAATGATAACAACAATATGAGCTTGTGCTATCCTGAATATAAGCAGCCTAATTTTGTTTTTGTGTGCTTATTCTTTCAGGTTATCAACCAATCCAAAGCCAGATTCAACCCGAGTATCAGCATGATCAAGAAGTGCATTGAGGTTCTTATCGACAAGCAGTACATCGAGCGAAGCCAGAGCTCCGCGGACGAATACAGCTACGTCGCATAAAAACATATTAATTTAATGAAAGAAAAAACAACAAACAAAAAAATGCCGTTAAGCGTGAACGGTAGACATGTCTTTTATTTTCGGCTCTGGCTGGCCATCGGATCGAATCGGGACTCTGTGCCTCCATCTTTGTTAAAAAGGGCCTCCGAGTAGTGGACGGTCATCAAAAGCAACCCCAATGATTTTATGCTGTTTACATCACCAGTGCCACGCCAAGTGCGTCTATGAAAGAAGAAAATGCCTATAGCTACTCGAACGTAAAAGGATAATACATTTTTAGACATAATCATACAAGAAAAGCGAGCGAAAGAAATGCATCACATAGAGCAGAAGAGGTGAAGTGTTTGAGGAACGGCCGAAAAACAACCACGCTTTCTTTTCTCACATTGCAGTTGTTGTGTGTATTCTTTTTTTTAATGTATCAAAGTCAAAGAACTATTGTAATAAAACCGGTATAATGATAATTGCATTTACTTTCAAGATATAAAATAACAAATATGAGGTGACAAACATGATTCTGCTGCTTGTCAAATAAACAAATAAAAAAACAACACTTTTTTCGTAAATGTTTTAAGAAATACTTTATCGTCAGTCAATATTAAAGGTGAACCAAATTATTATCATTATTTTATTTTAGCATTTTTCTAAAGGGACATTCAGAATATGTCAGAAAGACCATATTTATGAGAAGTACAGGACAGATTGCTTACTGGTTACTAATAACATGATGAAAAATGTAGTCAATAATTTAATCTACTGTAGATTACTCATTTTATGCAATGCATTCTGACTACTTTTTAGTTTCTTTTAGATTACTTTTGACTTGTTTATATATTTGAATGGGATTATAAGTATACAAAGAGAGAGAAATGTAGAATTCTTTCTCATTAACATCATGAAATGCATTAAACGTTACTCCAGTCAGCAGCCTGTTCTCTCTCAGCTCCTAACCTCCTAGCTGAGGATTCGCTCCTAATGAGACCCATGTGGAGGATCCTGCCCAAATCAACATGTCTACAGTTTGTGTGTGTCATCAGCAAAACATTTCTGTACAGTATACATCATCTTACGTAAGCCTGACATCTTGCAGATTCACAGATGTCGACTCGCTGGTTGCTACAGAAAGACATAAATCTTCATTACAAGTGAAGGGCAGATACTTTAAGATAAAGCATGTTTTTCTACCACAAGGGGGCGTTATGCATTATAAAAATCTGGAATAACAAGAAATTAATAATCATACCATTAAAATGCAGAGTGAAATCTCCATCTAACAGAAAATCTCAAATGTCTGAACACTGAACACATATCTAGAAACATGGTTTTGATGCTTGATTATGTGACTAGACAGACACCGTCCAGCAGAAGCCCATCAATCCAGATGTTTGTGTCCATGGAAACACACATTTGTTTTGTCATTTGGTGTCCTTCTACTTTAATTGAGGCTGCAAACAAATAACAATTTGTCCTAATGCACCTTCTCTCTCTCACTCTCTCTCTCTCTCTGTTTCTATATAGTTTTGCAGTAAAACCTTTTTTCTCAAAGGAAACGTTTGAACTAGTGTTACTTATAAACTTATAAACAAATGCTGCATCTTTGTCCAATGTCTTCTCTGATACACTGCTACATTCATGGCAAATTTCTTCTTCTGAGATGGGCAAAAGTTAGAAATTCAACGTTGTCTTACAAATTTGGATCATGACAGATGGTTTAATTCTGACTGGTATTACTGAAAGATTATTATTATTTTTTTTTTACATTTTTGCCCACCACAGGAGTAAATCACATACACTCTCAAAAACTCACTTAATAATAAAAAAATTATTGTAAACACTTTTCTAGTATGTATGTTATGGTAGGCTATATAATGAAATGGTCCTCACTGCAGAACGCAAGATCCCGGGGGCGTGGTGGTGATCTAACTCCTCCCACCGTACGTATGCCTAACCTACCAGTCTCCACCCCTTAATCCCCAAACCCCCCCCCCCCCCCTAGATCTGGACCCAACCACGCCCCCTGGATCTTGTGTTCTGTAGTGAGGGGCTACTGGGAGAGATGATTGAGCTGTTGGGACTAGTATGTAATGAATGTTAGTAACTACTAGAAAAGCAACTAAAGAATACTAGCAGCACTTAACGAGTCTGTAACCTGGATCAGACAGTCGTCCCTGAGGGCGTGCTGGAGGAGTGAGTCAGAGAGAGCTTCACCGAGACACAGGTGCTCCAGTCCCACCTGAGGAGCACAACATGAGGATTTATCCCGCTCTTTACCTGCTCGGATACAATGCTGCCGTGGCGTAACGCTACTGAGTTTTCCTGAAGAGTTGCACACTTCTCCCCGAGTCTCTGGGAATATCGGGCGAAGATGAAAGTGACAGTGTGTTTTGGAAGGACGCGGGTGGTCGTTCCCTGTGGGGATGGGAATATCAAAATACACAGTCTTATTCAGCAAGCGACAATGAGATATAAAAAAGCCATAGCCAAGGTAAGTCGAGTGTTTTACTTTTTTAGGAAAAAAGCCTAAACTCCACTGCTGCTCTCAACGTGGCGTTTTTTTCTGGAGAAAGAATGAAAGAAAGATCGAAAGGAAAGAACAGAGAAGAGACCGTCGGTGAAAGGTTCAGTTGAGATGTTCGTTTGAAGATTTCGCGTGTGTTTGTTACGTCACAAAGGATTGTTCGATAAATTGTTGCAACTTCTGCGTTCGGCTTCGAGACGCGTCGCGTCGGCTGCTGTAACCCTCGTGTGTTACAGTTAAATCCTTAACAGTGTTTGCAAGTAAACAGGGAGCGTAGGAAGACCTTCAGAGGCACGGATGGAGGGCGAGGACTGGAAACTTCCTTGGAAATCAGCTCAAGCTGAAGCATGGATCCACACATGCAGCCTACTCAGTGTTGCTCGCTCATTCTTCGACTGTTAACTCTTAAACATTCACAATGAACGGTGCTTTCTACACCTTTATGTGTTATTATAATGGCTCAGTGGTTAATGGTTATGGATAGGTTGCGGGTTCAAGCCTTCAAAGTGTTGATTGACAGGGATTCGATGGTCATGAAAAACCTGGAAGTAGGACTTTCGGTGTTTTCCAGGTCTGGAAAAGTCATGACATTTCTGTGTTGATTATAGATAATCTAGTTCCAAAGTTAGACAATCCAGAGGTGTAGCTTGTCGACCGGTTACTATGATCAAAAAACCAAACTGACTTTGCTAAACTGGTAATAACAGTTGTTACCTGATTTGATGGAGGTCTGAGATGCACACCATCTACTATACTATACTGTACTGTACTATACTATATCATGCTTAAACTTGAGAGTTTGTGAAGAGTAAAACTTGTTTGCAAGCCATGGTGATGTTCAGTTTATGAACATGTTGTTGTTTTTTTGGTGATTCATTTCAGCCCTTATGTTATAAGTGTAAAGGTAATGGAAATTCATTGGTCATAAAAACCCAATTTGGTCAGAAAGCCACTATAGATTCAGACAAGAAACTTGAACAGTTACCAAATGTTTTCTCAATGGATATCATAAAGCTGAAGGTAAACTACTTGCCACTAAAAGAGCTGGCAGCTGTGCACCGGCTGTAGTATGAAAGTAATCCCTAAACTGGACAAATTAACTTCCAGATCTGCTTTCTGTATGGTGCTTGATTCAGGATTTGGAGTAAGAAAGAACTTAAACACATTGTTGACTTTGGCTCAAGCTTCATGTGCATGCTTGTGAGTAAAACAATTTATCCTCATTGTGTAGTTATTGAGAAGCTTTGAGAAAATGTGCTGCAGAACTTGGGAAAAAAATGAACATCTGAGTGCAGTAGAGGAACTTGTATGCGTTCCAGCTCAATGAGGTCTAGCTGTTTAATTATTGATATATTGATTTCTGTCAGTAGACGTGTAGATGCTGTATAGCTACAGGCTGTATTGTTGTTGTAAAGAGGCATTCGGTTCCTGTGTGTCTTGTGTTGGCATCAGTGCTATTATTTCTGCCCAGATCTCAACAATCTCCTGTTAATATTGGCATCACGTCCAAGCACTTCTGTTCTACAGGCCTTGAATAGTTTGGTGAACCAACGCAGATATTGCCAGGATTTCTCTTTTACAGAGTGTTTCTTGAGTATGGAAAATTGAGCTCACTCCCTGCGTTCTTGTGAATGGATTGGCAGGACTTTGGCAGTGGTTTTTTTGCCTGACAAAAGCATTTTTTTTTCAAGAAAATCTCATTTCAATAACTCTTTTTTTTTCAGTGTTAAAATATTTGTTCTATCTCAACTTAGAGATAATTAAAAGTCATTAAATCATAGACTGATTTTCCTTAAAATTGTAAACGCTTTCAAAACATTTTCTGTCTGTTTAAAAATCCCGACCTCTCTGATATAATAGTGGCTCCACCAATGGTCAGAGTTGGGGGCGGGACTGAATCTTTGGCTGACCAATTGCAGATAAGTTTAGTGTTTGGGGAAACCTGTTTAAAAACAATCACTTTTTTTTCCCAAAGCTCTATTTTATGGGGTATCAGATGTAACAGATGTAAAATTAACATTTTTTTTTTAAATTAAGTCTTTTTTTTTTCTGAGAAAAAATTATGTTGTGACATGCTGGGTGCATTTTTATTCATAAATTAGTTTTCTGTTGTGCATGAAATAAAAGACACATTCACCACCATTAACAAAATGGAAGGATGTTTTATATTCCAAATCAGTTTTAAGTTTGCAGACCATGAATTGCTTAACTTTACAACATGTGACTGTGCTACTGTCTTATTGTGTTTTGTCACTAAATTCAATCAGTTCACAGATTTAGTCGGTTATGCTTTGTACGGTATATAGTTCAGTGATACCAACGATTCAAAAATGTACACTTTCAACTCCACAAATCCATGTGATAAAACCTAACTGAATCAAGACCGTATTTTGCAGCCAGGTAAGTCTAGAGAAACCTCAGCAGTGTATGAAGGTCAGTCACTCTTACAGCAGAGTATGAAACCTAAGCTGCATCACCTTGAAGAGCCCTCACGCTGCAACTCAACACCTTTAAAGAAGTGTGTGCGTCCTGAGTCTTTCCCTTTGCATTTTCGTTCTTTTCATAAAGCGTCTGTCCTTGCAGACAGTAAAGACTTGGATTCTACATACATGGCACACACCCATGCTTGTATGGCTTTCCTCCTCCGCTGTAAGACTGCTGTCTGCAGCCTTTCCATTGACTTTCCCTCGAGTCGATTGATATAAGTCCAGTATGAGATTTGAGTGTTTTATTCATTTGATTGTTGAGTTTTGTCTCTCTTTTGCTGTTATGGGACAATGATGCTGTTTTTAATATATTTCTACCTTGTTAATTAAAAAATGTTAATACTACATCAGAGAGGTGAGGAATAATGATTTAGGTGAATCTCAAGAGCCTGTCAAGAACGAGGGCCATTTTTTGTTTTGGTAAATTTAGTATAAGTTGTAGACCGTACAATAGATACACAACACATTATGCAAATTAGAACTAACAATTGAACATTTAATTGCCCATAATAGGCTACTGTGTAAAATTACATTATATTACACATTTGGTTACATATTTTATGATGTTACTGGTTTGTGTACATAATTAATTGCATCTATTAACACTTTGACTGTATTATTCTTTTTGCATTACAGTATTTAGAATTATAATTTAATTGGATTATGGTTATAAAAATAATATATATATATATTTTTTTACATATAATAATGAAAATGAGAAGTTTAGATGTAATATGGTAATATTTGCAACATGGAGATAAAATGTAAAAAAATCAACAATTATGAAACCGTAAAAAAAAATAGCCTTCTTTAGAAACTCAGATATTTACTAAGTTTTCTTTTAAAGCGTAAGCTCACCAATTTCTAACCAGCTTTGTATTGTTGGAAGTACAAGTGTATTTTTGTCATATTACCTGCAAGATATTTCTATTTATTCAGCAAAAGTCTGAGTTATTATTATTATTTTTTTTCCTGAAACTAACAGATCATACTTCTGCATTTTTGCATTAGTCTGACTGAGCCTTATTATGGGTTTCACAGTCTTTCTACATCTACTTCACCACAGCCTTTTAGTCGGTTTTCTCTAGTCATGTAGCACAGATGTAAATAAAAATTATGTTTCTGCTGCATATGCAGTTTTATTAAAACCCCATCTTGGCAGTGGTGAATTAACCCTGTCATTAGGGGCTTAAGTCTGATCTGGCACCTTGACGTTTTTTTCTTTACCGAGATTCACTCATTAAGCAGTGATGTTGTAACTGTCCGAAAATCTCTATAAAAAAGGCTGAGATGGATAAACCACTCTGAAATTTCTAGCAGATTCTTGAAACTTAAATGCTGCCTGTAAAGCAGAGGTGCTGAAGCACAGATTGAAAATAGCTGTTAATTGTGACTTGATGTGATTTGACGGCTCAAGGTCGAGTCATTTGCATTGCTCTGAACTTGACGAGCCCCTGTTGCTCTCAAATAACAGCCGCACACGTGACGGGTCAGACAGCTGTAATGAAGCACAGGTCCACACAAAACCATACATTGTGTTTATGAGACCCGCAGGCATCTGGATGTCTACCGAGAGGGACTTTGACCTTCAGATCGGAAATCCTTCCTTAGAGGCTTCTTTGTAGTGGGACCTTCATTTCTGAAATAACCTGTGCCATAAAAGTCTTTGTAGGAATGGCTCAGAAAAGTAAACTTATTTCTCAGATGTCAGTGTCCAAATGCTTTGTACAGGTGATTTATTTGTCCTTTATCTGACATTCTGTAGAAGCAAACCATCTGAATATGACTGGAGCTCATCTTGTAAGAACTTGTATAAAGGAGGTGCAGTATGTCTGTGAGAGGAGGCGTTGATTATGCTGAATGACTAATAAATGGACTAAACCCTTTCATCTGTTTTCAAGGAGCACATTACAGATGCTCTTACATAAAGCCAAGACACATCAGTCCGTGAGATCACGTCGTCGAAGAAGTTTTATTTGTGTGTATTGTTACGCAAGTAAAACCAAACCTGTTGAGACTAAAAGTCACTTAAAAGTGGCCTTTTTAGTTTAAGATGGACTGGAGGGACAGAAGCCTTGATGCTCTGTCCTGTAGAACTGACTTTTAATTATTTATCTCACAATTCGGACTTAACATTCAGACCTTTTTTTTTTTCTCTCAGCACTGCATGTTGTTATTTCACACTTCAGATTTTCTTTCTCAGAATGATGTGATATAGGCCTAAACTTGTAATTGTGAGTTATAAAGTCAGCACTGCAAGATATAAACTCACGATTCTGACTTTTCTTGCATTTCTGACTTTTTTCTTGTAATTGCGAGATTACTTCTCACACTTCTGACCTTTTTTTTTTATCACATTTGCAATTTTATATCTTATTTTTTCAGAATTGAGATATATTGTGCGAGTTTGTAATGAGGAGGTTTCCCAAAAATGCTGAAACTAAATGCAAATGTTATGCAGCGTTTAATGGAAAACTCTTGAAATTAAAAAATGTTATTGTAATTTATTTTGCTCGGACACTTCGGTCTATACAGCATATTTTGTGTTAAATGCTACTAGGCAACGTTTTTTAGAGGTTTTCTAAAAGTTTTTTTTAAAAATGTTTGAGCAGGAAAAATGTCACATTTTTATCAAACACTGAGATGAAACGTCCTACATGATATATTGATGTGAGTTGGTTGCCATATATGCTGGTATCAATCAATCAATCAATCACCACTAAAGTCACAAAGAAATAAATATCTAAAAGTGGTCATGAAATGGATTAGTCTATTAGTCTCCAAATGCATGTCACTGGACTTGTTGTGAACGATTTATGCATTTGTTGTTATGAATTTTTAAATCTCATAACTCGTGAAGACAGATTTCTCTGTGGTCACGTATGCCAGACTTCTTCAATCATTTTGTCTGCTTTAAACCCTTTCTTACAATTGACTGTATGCTCTCGTTCAGATCCGCCTCCATTCACTCAACAACCGACGGATAGAAGCACGTCCTGCCCTACATTCTGTCATTTCACAACACTGAAGAAAAGATCTGTCGCTACTTCGGTTTCATTTTTACAAAGAACATTTTATCATATCTTATGATTTGACTTATGTCTGCTTTCCTGAGAATTACTCCCATTTCTGTCTGTAAGAGAGCAGATTTGTGTCAGTCCCAGTCTTTGAGCGGCGACGATGGGTGTGATGTCTGGGAAATAGTGCAGAGAGTATTGTCAGGTCATTTGTCGATACAAGAAAACCAGACGAAGGGAGTTTAGGTCTGTATAAAGCCTTAACTCTCAAGACATTCAAAGAGAGATTTACTCCCTTTTTGCACCAGATTACAGACTTCATTCAGATGAACTCATTCAGACAGATCATTCATAACTGCACAGCGACTTTCAACTATTGTTGTCAACAAAAAAAAAGAAAACAACAGTTTATGGGTTTGGAACAAAGTGAGGATGAGTAAATGGTAACAAATATCATCGAGTAAACTGTCTCTTTAAATATCATTGATATGATCCATATTCATATGCAAGCGTAGGGCTGCACGGTTAACCGAATGTGATTTCCATGCACATCTCGTCAGTAAAGCCAGTTCTGTGATTAGTAGTAAATCTCCATCACCTGCTTCCAGATGGAGCAGCATTTACTACACCGAGCCGTAGTTCACTGACAAGCTACGCAAAAACACCGCACATGATATAATTGCATGATTATGAAATCTGATCGGTGAACTACAGCTGGTGCTCCATCAGAAAGCATGTGAAAATTCCCCATTTAATACCATGTTTTTACTCCAAACTCACTTCATAACGTCAGCCGAGTGTTTGAGATATATCCTTCTGTTAGATGACCCAAAATAGGGTGTTGTGAGCATTGCGTAATGACCGTTTAATTCATACTGGAAGCCGGAGGGTGCACTTGTTCAGAAACTACAATGATGATGCTCCAGGAAATCCCTAAAATGGACAAAGGTATCCCAGTTTTCGCTGTAACTGAATATAACCCAGATAGATACATTTTTAACTTTTTGTACTTACTTAAAGACAATAAACACATAGTAGTGAATTTGCACAATATATTGTTTCTGTTGGCTGCATCAAACAAACAAACAATAAATAAATTTGGCGGCGAATAAGTTTAATTTGTGTGTGTTACGCAAGTAAATTAATATGAAATGAGTTTCAATAAGGTTGTTTCAACTAACAAATACTAGTTTTGACTGCAAATATATATATATAAATGTCATTTGGAAAAATTTCATTTATTTCTGTGAACCTGATGTCTGTTTCTGATAATTATTTGTAAAGCTGTAATTCAACAACTGTTGGCATCATTACTCAGAAATGTTAATGAAACTGTCTGCGTTACGTTTTTCATGTTAAAATGTTTTGTAAAAGAAAAACAACTAGTTATAATAATATTTGAATTATTTATTTTTTAAATATATTTTTTAATATTTTTAATTTGGACACTTGATTTTTATTGTTTAGTTACAATTGCCATGTAATTGAAATTGACTAAAAACCATTCTTCCTTTTAATTTAATGAAACCTGTTTTGGAAAACATGGCTATTTTTTTCTTTTAATCTTTTGTTTTCATGAAATCTCCTGGTAACAATAGATTGGGAAAAAATAAATGTGTGATATTTTAATATTAAATAGGTCTACATAAGATCTCTTTACGCATAATAAATTTGGCATTATTACTTAAAAATCTTAATGGAGCTCTCTGCATGATGTTTTTCATGTTAAAGTGTTTTTTTGCAAAAAAAAATATAATAATATTTTAGTATTAACTTTAATATTGCTGTTTCATTATTTTGTTGTACTGTCCATATAATTGAAAGTTATTAAATATCATTATTCGTTAATTCTATTACTTTTTTTATTTTTACTTTTTTTTAAGCAATAGATAAAAATACATGCATGATATTGTAATATTAAAAAGCATAAAATATATTTTTACACATAATAAATAGCCACAAAAAAGTGATTTGATTATGATAAAATGACAATTTTGATTTGCTGGTGCAAATATGACCAGAATTACTGTTTACCAGACAATCTCTCGATATCCCCAGGGGAACATACTGGGAAGACACAAGTACAGACAGCATCAATGAGACCACAGAGTACGTGTCTCCGAAACTACTGAGAGTAATTATATAACCGAAAGGCATTTAAATCGGCTATGTGATAATTTCACTAAGAGACATTATTTACATGATGAATGTACTAGTGCACATATTCCCGTTGACATCAAGAAATGCCATTATGGTTCTGTTACCCTAAACATGAGAATCAAGTCTTCTTCACTTGAATGAGTTCAGATCTGTCTGAAGTGTTTTTGTGCCAAACTCTTCGTGGAGAATAGAGGAACGTGCCTGAGACTTTGATGAGCTTGTGTTGTTATACCCCAAAACAGCACACATCTGCAGCTGTTCTGCACACTTAGACACGCTGTGTGTTTGTTAAACGCTATTCTCAGCAGTCAGATTTAGTCATGCGAAAATGTGCAGATTTTATGAATGGTTTTTGAGACAATTCACCACTAACTTTATACGTCAGAGAAATAGAAGTTCAATTTGCCACCATATATACCCCAAATATTTATGCAGTTTTGCATGCATACTGTGAGCACAGTGTACCATATGTAAGGATATACAAGGATGACATTAATTGTGATAATGGGAATGCATTTTCTTTTTACAAAATCGCCACAAAAGTAGAATAAAATACAGTAGGCCTATACAAGGTAACCTGTGTTATTTTTTCTTTTTGAGTAAGTTGTATGTTTTCTTTTCTTTTTTTTTTGTGGTGTTTCCTTTTTTTTTTGTTTATTTTAATTTTTTTTCTTTTGTTTGCCATTTTTGCTTTGTGTTGTTTTAATCAATTATTTTATTATTATTATTTTTTTTTTTTTGTTCCATTTTTTTTATTTTTGTTTTGTGTTGTGGTTTAGTTTTTGTTATGTTTTTTTTAATTTTGTTTTTATTTTTTGTTTTCTTTGTTATTTGTGACCCTGGAGCACAAAACCAGTCTTAAGTCGCTGGGGAATATTTTTAGCAATAGCCCAAAAAAACATTGTATAGATCAAAATTATAGATTTTTTTTTAATGCCAAAAATCATTAGTATATTAAGTAAAGAGTGCACACAAATAAAGGTAGACTCTTTGCAGTTACGAATGATGTATTACTCTTACATTTATGAGCAAAAATGAAGGCGTATCAACTGAAAAAAAATGCAAGTGATAACACTGGCGTCTCATTGTCCTGAAGTGTCTCCGCACAAACTATTGGATATAGCACACATTTATCTGGGTCTAACGTTTAAACATTGTTATATATGCTTGAACTGTTTTATATCTATAGAATTTATTTTAGGCAAGACGTGATGATTTGAGAAGCAGTGATGGATAGTCCATAAGACATTGAGCCATGAGATTTTCGGTTTGAAGCCCTAAAAACACATTTTTGATTTTCTTTTTATTTCATTTATCTAGAGATGTTTTAAGTTAAAATTTCAGCTTGGTCAAGCACTTTAAGCACCAACACTTTTTCAGTAAGTTACCTTTCTTGTACAATTTTACTTCAAATAAAGAACTTTATGTTGACCAGATTGTTAGTTTTTTATTAGCGATTTAAAAAAAAAAAAGTGAACTTGTAAATTGTAAAAAAGTAAGGCACACCAGTGCAGCCGGTGTAGAAAGTTAGTCTAGAGCTCTGCATCAATGGAAAGCTTATTTAGTCATATTTCAGATGATGAAAAATGGACATTTAAGACCCTGTGGTCCAGGGTCACATTGGTTTAGTTTTGTTTTGTGCACTCAATGCTTGCATTAATTGTAATTTGCAGTGCAGTTTAAGAAATATCATCAGCAAAGCAAACAAACAAATATTTTGCGTCTCTTACCTGTGCCCTGTCTTTTATCAAGGAAGGTAACAAAGCATCAACTAATCCCAGTAGATTGGTGTACTGGTGCCAAGCACTGCTTGAAGATCTTAACAGTGGGATGATCAACTCAACCGATTAGCTTCGTGATGTAGGACGCTGCACAAGAGCACAGATTAAGGATTTAGCGTGCTGTGGCACATCTGGTTGGATTATTTGCAGGATTTGTTTATAGAGATTACAGTTTAAGCCAATGTGTTTTATTCAGGCGCATAATCCTCCTCCTAAATAATCTCTTCTTTAAATTTAATATCATTTATAATACAAATTGGACACATGTTTAACAATAGATCCAACAGATAGACATAATCCTGCCTCTCATAGTTATGACAGCATTTCAGCTGTGTTCGTTCCACTTTATAAAAGGTATTTGAAAGAAAATAAAAAAGCAAGAGTTTCCTTTAAGATATCAGAAGTAACCTTGAGTCACAGTTTGTTTTGTGACTTATTTATCACAGGGAAATGCTTTGCTTTGATGCGAGCTGGCTGGTATTGATTTTTTTGAGTGTTTGTGTGTGTGTTACTGAGCGTGCCATTGTTAGAGGTCCACGAAAAACACAACTCGCTTTAATGAGTAGCACTGAACAGCCAAAGCGGCCTTGGTTCAGTGAAAGGCGATCAATGGCCGTCACTCTGAAGCAGTTTAAGCAAAGTCTGCCAAACTGGAGCCACGGCATATTTTGGCGGGAACAGGAGCCAATCAGCAGACAGCTGCTGGTCTCCTGAAGGCATTTCGTTTGAGCTTTGGTAGGTTAATGATTCTCTTCAGATGCACAAAGCGTTGCGGTTTCAATTACAATGTTGTCAGAAAACGTGAAGAACTGGTCTTTATTCTGAACAGTTATGCTGGATCAGAATGATTAGGATTGGTGATGATTTTTGTTCATTAGCTATTCTTGTACGAGGGATGACAATCTTATGGAATATAATGATATTAGATGCAGTAATGATTCTTGTACTACGTTTGAGGAAAAATATTTGTAAAAGTAATATGTTATATACAACATTAAATTCATTTCATGTCATTCATGCAAAATGTGTGTTTATGCAGACGTAATGCCGCACAGAGATGACATTAATGCATTAATGCAAAAGTCATTAAAAGGAATGGTTCACCCAAATATGCAAATTTGCTGAAAATGTCCTCACCCTCAGGCCATCCAACATGTTGATGAGTTTGTTTCTTCATCAGGTTTGGAGAAATATAGCATTGCATCAGTGTCTCATCAATGGATGCTCTGCAGTGAATGGGTGCCGTCAGAATGAGAGTCTGATAAAAACATCACAATAATCCACAGCACTCCAGTCCATCAGTGAACATCTGGAGGTATTTTAGTTAAAACTGATCAAAGAAAGTGCATCTCCTGTTGTGTCTCACATCAGAATACACACACAGATTTGTTTTGAACTGTTTTGGCTTGTAAACAGTGTTTGATCAGAGCAGATTTCTCTCCTGATTCAGACCCGATGTCTTTTTCT